>NC_132843.1:44573864-44876895 GCF_048164855.1 Canis lupus baileyi | reverse complement strand
ACCCTGTCCCCACAAGCACCTTGAACGCCCACCTTGAATAGAATATTACGAGATGGCTCAGGTTCCTGTGTCTGGAATATACAGATATGCAGATTTATATAAGCCACATTTCAGGCAGTCACTTTTATTATTCTCCTGATAAAAGCAAGGGTGCCCTCCTTCACTTATAAACAACCCTGGCTTTACACAGTGAGCCTGACTCCATTTCCTGAATCATAAAGTACATATCTAGTCTCCAGGACATTTTAGTTGCCAAATGACCAGCCACTCTGCCTGCTTCATCCTAGAGCTGGGCAGCCAGTGGCTTCAGCTTTGTCTCTGCTTTGAATTTCACTTGTCTTTCTGATCCATAAAGATGTTTAACTTGCTTGGAACCTGATTAATACCTTACTGTTTCCTTTGTTATGTTTTTGTCTCTTTTAAAAAACATTTTTTTTATTTAAAAAAATTTATTTATTCATGAGAGACACAGAGAGAGGGGTAGAGACATAGGCAGAGGGAGAAACAGGCTCTTTGCAGGGAGCCCGATGTGGGACTCAATCCCCAGACCCCATGATCACACCCGAGCTAAAGACAGATGCTCAACCACTGAGCTACCCAGCCATCCCATGTTTATGTCTCTTATGGCCTGAAGGATGATCTACCAATGCCATGTCACCAAGAAATCCCCTGACAACCTTTATAACCTCATTTCCTGCCACTGGGCCATGTTACTTATTGTGGCATCTTCTCAGTCACCTGGTCAACCAAGACTTCTTCCGTCATAGGACCAGACACATACTTAGAGAAGAAGAGCCAAACACTGACAACCCTGTACTCTTTTTATGTCCAAATGCTAATCTCAGCTTTCCCATTTCAGCTTCAATACATCTCCTCAAAGACTCTTTCCTGACCACCCTCTCTCGGCAGCACACCCCCCCCACCATTTATTATGGTATTCAGTTAATTTTCTTCACAGCAAAGTTGCAAACAGCCACAAGATCTCTGAAACTGCAGCCACAACCCACATTTCCATCTTTTTGGCAAAACCTCCCTGTACAGCTCTCTATGACAGTAGTGCTATCTACACATGTCAAGGTCGAGAGCATGTGTGGGAATACCCTAATGTGAAAGGAAGCTTATCTCCTGGGTGAGGAAGTCTGATTTTGTTTTCAGGACTGAGGTGATGGGATTATTTGGTATTATGTCCAATAAACAACACTTCTGTTGTCTCAGCATTTTAGAGAAAAAAGAAATATGCTAAAATCCTGATTAGTTAGGGCTAACTGGGATGGTGAAATATTTGATGGAAATGTGAAATTCTGGATTCTCTCAGTAAAACAGAGTTCAATTTTTTTTTTTTGAGCCTGTACAATAATATAGAGTACTGGCTTATGGAATGCTGCCAAACAGAGACTCTGCTGGGACCCACTTTAATGAAGAGTGAGGGATTGTCTCTGATTAATAATGTTTATTTGGGATTATATGCTGTAAAGGCAGCACGAACGAGTTAGTATTTCCCTATAATTTCCTAGGTATTCATCATTTGCTTAAGAAACATGATGTTTCATTTTCCAAAGATACTGCAAATATGAACATTACCAAAGCCCTCTCTAAATTACCATAAATTCAAAACCAGTGAGGCTGGATCAATGGGATTTGATCTGCACACAACTCCTGCATAGTTTGTTGTGAATTTGGAAGGGGGCACAATGTGTTATGCTCTGCCTCCCAGCCAGTCTCTGGGCAGTGCAGGGGGCTAGTGGGCTAAACCAGAGCACAGTGACATCCCATCAGTTTCAAACATGCAACAGATACCTCGTGAAGTGAGGAGTTTCAGGGTTTCTTTCTCTCTCTACAAAAGGCATTACTATTCTGGTTAGTCTGTCAAATATGAGAGGTGCAAAGCCCTGGAGAAAGAATGATAAATCTGAAGGGACAGGAGGAGACATATCTGTCCCAGCCGGTGCACTTGCGAATGGAGGAAGTTGCCTCCCTAGTAGTAGTAGGGGTGAGAGATTTTCAGAGCAGTCACTACAGCAATTTTCTATTCAAGAACCAAATGGCAGGATACAGAGCAAGAGAAGATTTGCCACATGAATGGGGCTTTACTTCAAATAGCTCTAGTGTCAGTATAGGAAATGGCCAGCTCTGAACAGATTACAGGTCTGCAGTAAACATCCTTTACTAGCAGCTCTTCAAAACTGTGCCAACACATGTCCCCTTGATGGCTTCTGAGTTCCAAAAGAGAGCTGGACCAAGAGATTGTCAAGGTTCATTACGAACAGTCTGTTTCCTGTGTGTTCTAGGGAACTCCATTTTCAAAAGCTGTAAGGCTTTTCATGATATGGGTCAAGGATGCTCGTCTCCGAGGTTACAATTTGGGGTACAGAACCCAGATAGAGATTAGGCATAAATATCCAATGTTTCTCAATGTAAAGGAATCTCAGTCTAGGAACTATAAACCATTCCTACTTTAAAAAATAAATATAACTCTTGGCTGTTACCGACTGCTTCGAATGCTAGGAAACCATGGAGGATTCTCACATCAAGCTGTAGTCCTTGGTCCCCCATCACTGCCCCACCACCTACCTTGGCTTGTTACCTCACTGGGTGCAGTCCATGCTGTGCTTGGAGGCAGTTCCAGTGTAAGCCAGGGAGGTGCCCCCCAGCAGGAACTGTAGGCTAAGGAGTCTTCAGAGGGAGCACACCCCAACGCTCACACACACACACACACACACACACACACACCGTCCCACACCCCAACACACGCATGCCCCACAACACACACATGCCCTAACACATACACACACACACTCCAACACCCGAACACATACACACATGCCATCCCACAAGCCAACACACACACACACACGTCATCCCACACCCTAACACATACACGCCATCCCATACCCCAATACACACCCACACCTTCTCACACCCCAACATACACACCCTTCCACACATATACCCTCTCACACCCAAACACACATGCCCTCCCACACCCCAACACACACACCCCCTTCCAAACCCCAACACACACACATACCCTCCTACACCCCCAACACACATACACTCTTCACACCCCAACACACACATGGCTTCTCACACCCCAACACATACACACATGCCCTTCCACACCCCAACACACATGCACATGCCCTTCCACATCCCAACACACACACACACACACACACACACACAGCTTCCCACATCCCAATACACACACACACACACATGCACACACATCACGCTCACACTACTGGGTCTTCTCCAGGTATAAGAGTCATCCAGCCATTCAGCCCACCCACTCCAGATCAAGGACAAGGAGGCAGATTCTTACTCTTCCATCACTGCATTTCCCATGTGCCCTGTTTTCCCTCACTCACACTGTTCAAATCTCTTCAGATTGTACTTCTTGCCTTTATTCCCCATTTCCTCCCCACTCCAAGGATGCATCTCTCTCATTCCCCTCAGGTACAGGCAGCCCTGTGTCCAGTGTGCCCTCACTTTCCCATCTGGCCTTGGTGTCCCCATCATGTCCCACACCCTCTACTTCCAGCCTTTCTGCCTATAGCCTCACCATGTCTTGTTACTTTTTTCCTTTCATTTTTGTTGAGCTGTAACTGACATACTGTGTAAGTTTCACATGTGCTGCATAATGACCTGATTTACAGATACTGTGGAATGGCGACCACAATAAATTAACAACATGCATTATCTCCCACAGACACAGACACACAGATGGATTGTTTTCCTCAGGATGAGAGCTCCTAGGATCTATTCTCTTCACAATATCCCTCCATACCACACAGTAGCATCAGCTACAGTCACCGTGCCATTCAGGACATCCCCTGCTTACCTCTCTTGTACCTGGAAGTTTGTACCTTCTGACCCTTTCCTCCCCAGTCCCTTCCCTACATCTGGTAGCCACAAGTCTGATCCTTTAATGAGTTTACTTTTTTTTTTTTCAAAGATTCCACATATAATAGATCCTACAGTATTTGTCTTTCCTTCTTTTTAAAATGACAGGGTTTCCTTCTTTTTACAGCTGAGTAATATTCCATTGTGTTTCTTTATCACATCCTCTTTCTCCATATCAACGGGACACTCAGGCTGTTTCCTTGTCTTGGCTGTTGTTACTCAAGCTCCCATGTCCATCCCTCCAACACATATTCTTCCCCCTTCCATACTCCTCACAGAACAGCCCCCAGCCCTTCCCACACTTGGAGAACCTGCTACTCCCCTGAGAAAGAACTAGCACTCTCAGAGGAAACAAGAATGCATGTGAAAGCTTTCCAACCATACTGAATGCACAGAGCACAACAGGTGGGGCTATGTCTGTGCTCCTCTGACACAGGTGTGCAAGGAGAAGGGCAAGGAGGTCAACAGCACAGAGAGGGATGGGCTGCAGGGGTGGGGAGGAGCCTCAATGGTTCAGTAGGAAGGTCTACCACATGCACCACATCTGAAGACTTAGTTCTGTGAATTTTGACTCCTGAGCTCAGACCCAAGTCAACCGGTAGGCCCCCCAAAACTGATTCCTGTGAAGCATCTGCAAGCAGTGCATTCATCAGCACCACCAGTGAGTGTTATTATAGGTGGGAAGCACCGCCTTCCATTCTCAAAGTCCCTCTCCTCTCCTTTCTAATTAAATGAAAACTTTATGGGCTTGGATGCATGGAGTCTGGGATATTTATGACAAGAGGTAGATTTAGCTGCCCTGAAGCAGACTAGATGATGAGTGAGTTTATGCAAATGAGTGTTTTTATGCTTTGCCATAAAGTGTAAATAACGTTAATCACGGAAGTCAACAGCATGGCGCACCATTCTCTTTGTACATTGGTGTAGTCCTGACAGAGAAGGCATCCGTCTTGCCCTAGAGGAAGTTCCCAGTGATGTCTGCTAATGCACCAGTGAGCCAGAGAACATTCCTGTGGCATCTGCAGCCCCAGGCTGCACCTGCCCACCTGCCCATCTTGTGGGGCAGTGCAAGAACTCACGCCAACCATTGGAACAGATGGCATCACCTCGCAGACACTGCAAGGTGGCATCTGCACTTAACAACAAAAACCTGGAGAAACCCACCAGGCAGCAGTTGACCTACGCACATGCCCACCTCACCAGCCTCATCCGGGGCTGCTCCTCCTGCCCATCTTCCCTCGCCCCCCAACTATTTGCTTTTGTGCAGGTTCTTGAGCGTGCCATACCTCTGCTACCTCAGGGCCTGTGGACAAACTTTTCTCTGTGGCTGGCCTGCCCTTTGGTTAATCCCTATCATTCTCTCAAAACAGTGTTTCCTCCCAAACACCCCCCTCTACCCCCAGACCACAGCAAGTCCCTCCATCTCAAGCTCTCATATATCTTTCCTTCAAGAGAAAGGCCTAATTACCTAATCCATCAGACTTGCCATTTCCTCATCTATAAAATGGGGATGACAACTCCTACCTCATAGGTCGCTGTGAGGAACTCATGAGCTGGAAGCATGTAAAGAGAATGATAAGAAAGAGAAAATATTTATAATACTATACTTATCAAAAGAAGTCCACTGTAAGTGGACCTATACAGTTCAAACCTATGGTGTTCAAGGCTCAACTGGTTTTTTGTACAGAAGTGTAAGACAAGACAGACTTTTCTGTAATTAGTAATAAGGGCCCTAAAACAAGTAGTGGATAACCCAGCACCACCTGTAGAATGAAAGACACCCAGGGCAGGTCCCCAGGCCCTAGGAGAAGGATCTGGGTTAGCCAATGATAGAGACTCTTTTCTTGGACACTGTAGCTATAGATTATCATGACCTTCCCGATGGGGAAGAAACAGAAACTAGTACAGCAAGGACATATTTGTGGTTAGTTGTACACAACTGTGTTAGAATGAGTTTTATGCAAGTTCTAATCCCAGAGCACAAGGTATAGTGATTCTCACCAAATTCTCTGTTCATCAAATCCTGAGTTGATGAAGGCCTCTAGATATTATTATATAGGGGTGCCAGAACTCACAGAGTCCAAGTTGGCTTTTAAAATCAAGTTTCTGATGGACGAACCAAATACAAGGCCCCACTTAGAGAATTTGATCCTAAAGAAGTTTATTTTTGTCTGGGTGTGCTACACATTATACCAGAACCAATTACAAATGTTTAAAAGAGCTAAACTTTAAAAAATGTCTTTGATGCTTTTATATGTAAAAGCGTTTTCAAAAACAATAATAATGTCAATAAACAGAGTATCAGATTTGACAAGGTGGATTATGAAGTGGTTGAAAACTGTTCCCAGAGGATGTTGATTATCGTTTCCCTCTGGCCTGGAGGGCACTGGAAGGAGGCCATCCTTGGGCTGGATTTATTCAGCATTTTTAGCTACGATCTGGATGAGGATATCTGAGACATGTTTATCAAGCCTGCAGCTGCTACGAAGCTCAGACTAAGGATAATGGCTCTATAATCTTGGCCTCATTACCTAATCCATCAGACTTGCCATTTCCTCATCTATAAAATGGGGATGACAACTCCTACCTCATAGGTCACTGTGAGGAATTCATGAGCTGGAAGCATGTAAAGAGAATCAGTAAGCTGGTTTTCCTCCTTCACACAGTGATGGAATCAGGATTTAAAAAAAGGAAAAAAAAAAAAAAAAAAGCCCCAGGTTAGGAAAATGGGTTGAAACTAACAATCATTCTACCAGAATAAAAGGGGAATCCTGTATTTAATTAAAGGAAAAAAAAAAAAAGACTCTAGAAAAGGATCCACACAGAATCCATGACACATGAAGAAAACAAATGAGTGGCAAAAAAACAAAAACAAAACATCAAAAAACAAACTTGGAATATTGTCATCAAATCCATTCTTCCGGAATACAACAATGCCATTTGCAGAATCTTGATTAAAGCTGTGTTGTGCCAGTCAAGTGATCCTACTGGTTCAAGGAAGGGAGCATGTTCTACAACTTCCGCGCGATTTCCAGAGAAGAGACGACAGGAATGCATGAACATTGCAGCAAATGTATTCTGCTGTGTTACATCTCTAATCATTTGACTTCATTGAAAGTAATCTGAGTTACCGTCACAGTAAACCTGCATATAAGCAAAGCTTACTGAAAACTCAGAATGGGAGAGATCTGCCTTGGCAGTGCTCCTGAGCTGGGGTTCTGGAAGTCACTGCTGGCCACAGGTGCAGCAGGAGCAGCTAGGGAGGGGGCCACTGTCACCTCACAGTCTCAGAGTTGGGCCAAGTACTAACTTCCCTTTCTCCCCAAATCACGAGGGGGCTTCTTCTTTAACTGTAAATTATGAAAATAGCTCCTTGGTACTAAAATCAAACTAATTTTATTTGGGGGTGCCTGTGTAGCTCAGTCAGTTAAGTGTCCAACTCTTGATTTTGGCTCAGCTCACAACCTCAGGGTCCTGGGATTAAGCTTCACGTCAGGCTCCTCACTCAGAGGGGAGCCTCCTTGTCCCTCTCCCTTTGAACCCATGTTCTCTCTTGCTCTCTAAAATAGATAAATAAAATATTTTAAAAATGTTTTTAAAATAATTTTATTTACTTGATCTCTTACAAAAATGATGAGTTGTTTTCGGGGTTCTTTTGATTTTTTTTTTTTTAACCTCTTCTGCCTTCCCAAAGCAGAAGGATTGCTATACTCAAGATGAAATTCCATCCTGCTTCAGCCACCCCAGGTCAGTGGCTGCAGGATGTAGTCTAGGGCCTGCTCTGGGCTCCACCACATCTGACTTCTAAGATAGTTCTAGTTTCTAGCACTCCCTCATAGGCCTGTCTGTGACCTCAAGTTCTGTAGTTTCTTTAGAACAACAAAAGCCAAGTTATGAAGAGGGTGGGGAATACGCCCCACTCCTCACTCTCCCACTCCCCACTCTGGAAGGCCAGCATTGCTCTCTGAAATGATGGACTAGGAGGGGGAAGGACAGGACCAAGAAACAGGGCCTTGAGCCCTGTCCTGTTTGTGATTCAGTGTATTTCCTAACCCACTGAGATGTGACAGTCTTGTCTGTAAAGTGAGGCTCTACAGCTGGCTCCTCTGCATGGTTCTGAAATTCTATTACCTGTTCATTGCCTCGGCACACAGGTAGACTGGCCTTCTGGGGATTTATGGACACCCCTCGACCCCACCAATAGTGGTTAAAATGAATTAAAAAGCATGAATGTTCAAGACTCACAGGACTGGCGGAGAAGCTTTATAGCTTCTAAAAATGTCTTCTATCCTTCTTCATTATCTAATTCACAGAACCTAATTTAATGGTGTAATTCTGGAAAGTCATGCCAGAACCTCTGACTGTGACAATGAAAGATGGTCATCTTGGGCGTGGGGCTCAGTTATGAATGACTCGCCCTATGTTCAAGTGCTCTGTCATTTGCCTCCAGCTGTTTATACATCACACCCAGGCATAGAGGAGGTGCCAGTAACAAAGCATCAACAACAAAACAATACCAATTTATGCAAGGTTTTCAAGCACAATTGCTACTATTGCTGCAAAATGCTCCTTACTCCAAATCTGATAGCTTGGATTGAACCATACAGACTTGCCAATCTTGTAGATCAAGAAAGGCTGCCTATGAATAGTTTCATAAAGTTACATCCACCCAAAAAGTAACACAGCACCGGTTCTCTGAGTGTGGTGACAACAGAAAGGAGATGACAACCTTCACACGAAGCCTGAACATGTGGAGGTGAAATGCTTCTTATATAACAAAGGGACATTTATGGAAGTACCTTCTGGAAGTACTAGAATTAGGTGAGAATTCCTAAGGAAAAAAAAAACAAATTCCTATTTCTAGAGTTAATAGAGATGAATAAAAAAATGACAAAGTCTCACACACCCATCAGCTAAAAAAGTCTTTAAAAATTTGACGTGTCTGATTATGATGTGAGAGGTAAACAGAGAGATGGAGAGAGACAACATCCTATGCATCCTTTGACCCTGGATCTGGCTATGCCTGAAGCCCGACACCCTGGACTTTCTAGTTACATGAACCAGTAAATTTCTTTCTGTTGAAACACACATTCACATAGACACATGCATACAATAGCAATTATGATATGTACACATACATATGATGCTAGATCAAATGGTCTTAAAATGTTGAGCTAAATCACAAGAAGTAGGACCCATTTCCTACTAAAAGAATAAAAAAACTAAAAAAAGCTTAGGTTTCTTGTCTGAATCACAAATCCATGAGGCCAAGTCCCAGGTAACTGCAGAGATGAACTATTTAAGATTCCAGGTGAAAGAAAAAAAAAATCTGTTTCCTGTCAAAACAGGAGAAATGAAAGAGAAGCTTCTCGAGTCCATTGATTTGGCCAGCATGCTAGCGTCTGCCAATGCAGAGCTGAGAAGGGACAAACTGAACTATTTCATAACCAAGCCTCCAGAATCTAAGATAGAAGCCAGCTTGTTATGCCCTCATCACTGGTGCAAAGCTGGGGGTTAAGGGAAATGTGTAAACTTGCATAAGCCAAGGGCTAAGACTGGATTAAAGTTATCTAATTATCATTCAAGTGATTAGAATATTCCAATGTTATTCTGATAATTAAAATATTAGAGGTTATACCTGGGTGGCTCAATCATTAAGGGGTTGCCTTCATCTCAGGTCATGATCTCAGGGTCCTGGGATAGAGCCCTGCATGGGCTCCCAGCTCAGTGGGGCATCTGCTTCTCCCTCTGCCCCTCTCCCTGCTTGTGTGCATGCTCTCACTCTTCCTTTCAAACAAATAAATAAAACTTTAAAAAACAAAAATATTAGAATAGTACCCCACATCCCAAATTAGTTTTGTTTCTTTTCTGAGCTGGTCAAACACTTCCTGCCTACATTCTGGCCTTATAATTTACCTATTTTGGCAAAAGAAGATTGATTTTAATTTATAGACAAAGTTCGAGGCATGAGCAAAAGGTAAGTTGGCACTACAAAATATTTTGCTTTTTACCATCTATTAGTCACTACCTGAAAATCAATATGCAGTGTTCACCTCATCTGTGGCTCCAGACAACCAAAAGAAAATTGTGTACTGCTCCCAATTCAGACTGATGATGCATGGTGCCATTAGCCTGCGAGTTAATATGAGATTCAGGAGCTGCTGTCTTACCTGACAAATATGCCTTCAGAATCCAGGCGCAGGCACATTACTTGTAGAATCTGAGGCTAGGACTTTAACATAATTTATACTCCCAAGTGACTCACCACCGCTTTTTAAAATATTTTATTTATTTATTTTAGAAAGTAAGAGAGAGCGCGGGGTGGGGAGTAGAGGGAAAGGAAGGAGAAAATCTCAAGCAGACTCCATACTGAGTATAGGGCCTGATGTTGGGGCTGGATTCCAGGACCCTGAGATCACTACCTGAGCTGAACTCAAGAACTGGATGCTCAACCAAATGCTCCGGCCAGGAACCCTATCACTGCAGCTTCTGCATGTGCAGCATGAGACTTAGGATAAAGAAACCAGAGTGGTTCCCTTCTTTCTTATCCTATCACTAGACTGGTTTTACACTCTCCTTCCATCTGTGCAGCCATCTCCTATACACTGAGTGCCTCCTCTGGGCTCTGTGGCAAGTTAGCTGCTGGGAAGATGGTGATGAATCAGACAGTTTCTTTCAAGTTGTCCAACTTCTTTGCCACTCACAGGAAACATCAGGAAGGGAAAGAACTCTAGTCTGGAGAAGCATTCAGAAGTACTCGAAATGACTTAAAGCAGGGATGCAGGAATAAAATCTACCAAAACCAGAATGCTGATGTTCTAGCTCATGGATCAATCATGAAATCAGTAGTCACTAATATTTGCTGAGTGCTTATTTCATGCCATGCATTTTGCTAAGATTTATCCCATTTAATCCTTATCACAATCCTATGAGGCAGGTACTGTTAATAAATGCACTTCAGAGATGGGAAAACTGATGCTCAGGGAAGTTAAAAATCCCATGTCTAAAACAAGAGACCTCAGAGCAATGAAATTCCAGCACAGACCTATTTGACTCCAGCACCTACACTCCCACCTGCCACACTATAGTGCCTCTAACTGTACTCCTAAACTTACACCCTGCCAATTTGGGACAGAATGTATTTCACAGGATGCATTTTCAAAAGTGGGAAATGAGTAAAGAAAAATGAATCTGATTGAGGCCAGGGTGTGCAGGTGGACCTCTATCACAAATCTGGACCCATGAAGCTGCTGCCATCAGATCAGGTCCAGTGCACCAGGCACGGAGCACCTCCTGGCACAGGTGGTTGGGTTGCTGGGAAGTGGAATGTGGGGTGCTCTCCTCGGAAGCACTGCAGTGGAGAGCCTTCACCCCTGCCTCTGACCAAACCGACCGTGGTTGTTCTCAGCACAGACACCTAATGGCTGACTGGGTCTCTGTGGGGCTGCTGACCTCAGATCAAAAATCAAGAAACTACTTCCTAGCACAGCTCTGCAAATGCAAAGACATTTTTAGTAGTAGCTCAGAAACAAACAGGAGAGCTGCAAAGGAGAAGAAAAGCATCTGGCCAAGGCCAGGAAGGGTCAGCCATGTAAGCCCAACTTCTGGCCAAATGTCAATACTTTTCCTCGTGATCACTCAAGAGCAGACCCTACATTGCACGAGGCTACCTGAGGGAAGCAAGCCTGGCAGCAGAGACAGGCTTACTGGCAAACATTAGTGAGAACAACAAGAGCCAACTCAAAAACGGCCTTTTGTTCATGGACTGGTAGGTATTTTTGGGTCTCTAAGAAACCAAATAAAATCAAAATGCAGCATTAATAACAAAACAATACTTGACAATCCCTCTTTGCCTTCCAGGGACCCATCAGTGACTGCATCTGATCAAAGTTGAATTATTAAATGTCTATAGATTAATCCCATAATTCTCAAGGGCCTGGAGTTTGTAATTTCCCTGAAAAAAAAAAAAAAAACAGACACAATCTACACCGTGAAAAATTTAATTGCACTTTAATTACCAGTTAAGCTGAATAGCATGAGATATGGGTGCCTTCAATTTTTAATAGTCATTATGATTCCAAGAGAATTTTGAAGGGAAATAATTGAATCTCTTGGGAGTACTCTCTTCTGCCACTGCCAAAATCAAAATGAGGACGAGCAAAAAATAAATAAATAAATAAATAAAGTAAAGGGTGATTCAAATTCTTCCAGATCATAACCCAGGACGGCCCCTGGCCGCTCCCAGGCAGCTGCTCTGCACATTTTCATGATATGCTAATACAGAAACGAGTTTCCTGCAGTTGAGTTCTGGTACATTAAACAGATAAAGGCTCTTGGCTGGGGTGTTCCTTTTCTTTCTAAAAATCAGATCCAAAGATGCCACACTGTTTCTTTGTTTCTCGGGGCCAGGCACCAGCACGGGCATGTGTGACCCCCCACACACCCTCCCCACAACACATGCATCCACACGCACAGGTGCGTGCATGCACCCCCCCCCCCCCCCCACATCTCTCCCGCCTGTTTCCATGATGTTGGGAAAGCAGCAGTTCTCTAGGGAAATGGGAAGATGGGATACCACCATGCAAGCCTCAAGCCAAATGGAACTCAGGAGGTGTTGGTGAGAACTCAAAAGGAGAGAATGCGCTTGAACATTTTCAAAGAGCAGGCCTCCTGGGAGCTGTGCAGGGCCGGGTGGGGAGGGAGAGGTAGGGGACTACTTTCCTTCCTTAAGCGTAATTTGGCCTAGTAAGCTTCCCACGTTCTTAAAGTATTTTGAGGGACTGTGAAGGTATTTGAGGTGTGTGTGTGTGTGTGTGTGTGCACGCGCACGCATGTCTGTCTATATGGCAGGATGCCTCAGCCTCTTTTGGGGGGATGTTGTCCCACCCTCATACAGGACCTTCTACACAGAGACAAATTGTGCTGTGTTTATAAAAAGTCGGGGTGTGTGTGTGTGTGGGTAGGATCCCTGGGTGGCTCAGCAGTTTAGCGCCTGCCTTTGGTCCAGGGTGTGATCCTGGAGACCGGGAATCAAGTCCCACATCAGGCTCCCTGCATGGAGCCTGCTTCTCCCTCTGCCTGTGTCTCTGCCTCTCTCTCTCTCTCTTTCTCTCTCTCTCTCAGTGTCTCTCATAAATAAATAAAATCTTAAAAAAAAAAAAAGTCAGGCTGGGGTCAAAATAGGACTTTTCACAGGGTCTCTGAAAAAACTGAGAGCTCTCTCTTGCCACAGTGGCTGTTCATTACTAGCAGCTTTGTCACAGTACACACTGTTAGTGACCACTGGACACTGTGTTAGTCTCCATTGGACAGCTAGACTGCAAATTCATCCACCAGGCAAATAAGGGAAGGAAAGGATGGTGCAGAACAGCTGTCACTTCTTCCTTCTCCAGCTCTACAGCATTTCCCTCCTCTGACCACCTGCAACCCTCCATCAAGCCTGTGCCAACACATAGCGCTGTACAGACTGAGCTTCAGGGTGATGTGCACGCATCTCTCTCTTGGGGGCCTGACACCTGGGGGGAGCTGCAACCATCCCTGCCATGAGGGTCCCAGTCGATAGGGGAGCAGCACAGGTCCCTTCTTCCTGAGCCCAGTGGGTTCAGAGGGAGAAAAGAATAGCATTCTTCTAACTTTGCACACTAGTACTTAGAGGTATCCTTTCTCAGGGTGCCTGCTGGGGACTTCCTCGGGACGATGGTTAGTCCTACAGACACAGAATACTCAGGTTGGTGAGACAGAAGCAGGGGTGACATCAGGATGCCTTTCTGCAGTTTCCAAGACTGCAAGTTCACAGCGGTTAGGAAGTGACACCCAGCAGACACACCAGCTCACACAAACCTGGCTGACAGGACAACAGGGGACCCTGAAATGAGGATCCAGGCCAGACCAGCACAGACGCTGGTCCCAGAGCCACATGGTTCAGGGTTGATTGCTTAGTGACAAGGGACTGGGGCCTGGAAGTCCCTCTATATCCTCACAACATATTGATGGTGAGCTTCCTCGTCTTCACAAAGACTGAAGATAAAGACATGCCCTGGGTAGCTGACATGGGGGTGTCAGTAAACCAGGATTTGGGTCTCAGGAGCAAGCCTAGGTCACCAACCTGTTTTGGATGCTACATAGTTTGCCACCAGAGGCTGATTTCATGAAGGTTAATAGTTCTCCCTGCTGCCTAGGCAGAAGGGAGCATTGCTCTGGGGGTTCTGGCCAGGATAGCACAGCTTCTGAATCAGAATAGCCTTTTTGGAGCCAACACCACCTCCCCTGCTGGGCACCAGAGGCCTCTCACCCAACAGGCTAGGAGAGGCTGTTATGGTCTTGCATTCATAGAACCGAGAATCTCGAACTCCTCCTGGAGCTCCTCAAGTATGAGAAGTGCTCAACCCTAGAGACCAACCACACCCAGCCATGATGCTGGCAGGTGGGGCTTTCATTCAGAGTCTCCCCAAATCTTCCTCATTCCATTGCCAGAAACGCAATGGTCCTTGTCCCCACAGGATTGGAACTGACAAGACTGATCTGTGAGTGCTCAGGGAATCTGTGTATGGCCCCGTCTTCCTGTTATGCACCAAAAGCTCCATCCAGGCTGCGTAGGCAGATGCAAAGATGGATTAGCCCTCTGGGCTGTGCCACCAATGCCCCATGTTTTTGGGAGTGCAGAGGTGCTGTGTGTTGACAGGGTAGCAGCTTCAGTATTGGGAGGGAAAGCCATATCAGCATATGGGTCTAGCTGGTTAGGCCTTGGGATCAGCATTCTGAGGTTCAATCTGAAATGACTGAACTGGGAACTATGGAGAAGACACACGGAAGCAAAAAACTGAGATATGATGGCAATGTGATGCTGCAAAGCGCCTGGGCTGCTCAAGCCTGAGGTCTGGGTGATGGGGGGAATACAGACTGGAAATGATAAAATGACCAGGGCAGTTTTTAGTAGCTACTGAGGTTATCAGACATTCAGGCTGAGTCCCCAGGGCAGATTCTCCGTCTCACATTACCTTGCCACCCCCCTTGGGTTCACTGAGGCATCTTCCAGACCAACAGGGCCTCCTGTCTCCGGAAAGAGCCCTGGTCCCTCCCAGAATTTAGAAGTGGGAAGGCCCAAGTGCTTCAGCTGTCACACTGGGGCTGACCTCTGTGGCCTTGCAGCTCTCCTGGTGTGATGCAAATACACACTGCCACTGGTAAACAAGCACAACTCTTATTTATAGACCAAACACCTGCCATCAATTTAAACAGTAGTTACCTAACTTGAAAGTTGAGCAAGAGACTGAATGCCCCTTGGAGCAAGTAATTTTGAGGCAGCAGTTCATGTATACAGATGGGTTTAAGCCTACTTTAGAATGCTGTAATTATCATCAAAAAGACAGATTCCATTAAGTATTGGTTAGGCTTTGAGTATCTGTACTCCCAGACAGATTTGAAATGTGGAAAGTCTTGGGTTTCTTAACACTATACTTTTAACGTTATTTCTTTAAAGGACGGCAGCTTAGGATCCTCCCAATTTGGAAAACCACCTGATCAGAGGTTTCTGGAACAGTTAATGATACAATTTAGCTATTCCTCTCATTTTGCCTTTTCAACCACAGTTCCGTCTCCAGACTCCACCAGACGGCACCATAAACTCAGTATCTAGAGAGAGTGATCTTCCCAAATACAAATAGTGAACAAGTTTCTGACTACAAGCAACTAACCATCACTTCCCAAATGTTAAAAATTAGGCAGCGTGCAGCCCAGGTGTTCTATAGGCATCACTACTTCTGATGAACTCTGGAATCTGAGATTGTTAGCTTCACTTGTCATAGGAGGTTAACCAGGGTGCTGAGGGGTTAAGTACACTTCCCGAGATCACTCAACCAGTAAGTGGAAGAATCTGGATTTGAATATGCGTTGGCCTGGTTCTGAAGCCCCTGTTTTTTCCACTACATCATTGCTAGCTTAGAGAATGCTCTTTCTTCTTTGCAAAGGTTGTTTCAAAATTGACTTAAAAAAAAAAAAAAAAAAAGATTTGTTTATTCTGGGGGAGGGGGCAGAGGGAGAAAATCTCAAGCAGACTCCCTGCTGAGCACAGAGCCCTGAGAATGTGAGCAGAGCCGAAGCCAAGAGTCGATGGCTCAACTGACTGTGCCACCCAGGCATCCCTCAAAATTGATTTTCTATTTGCAGGGAGAGGGAATGTCATTCTGGAAGGAAATGATGACTATTTTTGGTGGCTTGAGACTTACTTTATCTTTGGGGCACGACTCAGCCCACAGACAGGATTAGGTCACAAGCTGCATCAGTTAGTCCTGGGCTAGCCATTGACCTTTGTGGATCTTAAGAACATTGTAAGAATGCACAAAAGGACTTTATGGTCCCTTTTAAATAGAAATTCTATTTATCTCTGAGTCAAGGATTGTTCTCGGACGGTAAGGACAGGCTTGTGCTCAAGAGGGCCTGGGGATGGGTTCAATTCGTGGCCTGTCCTTATGCAGGAGATGTTCTGGGGAGTGGAACCCCTAGGTGCCACCACTGCTGTCTGATAAGCGGATGGGTAGTGAACGAACAGTCCCATGCTCAGTGGGAGGGTGTGCTGAGCCATCACTGTCCTCAGCTACTTCCATTACGACTAGCACACCTGCAGCCGGATTCAACCCCGATGGAGGGAGGTGCGTTTTCTGGGAGAACATGCTCGGGGTCAGTCTAGAGAACCATCACCTTGTCAGGGTAACCAGACAGAGAGCATTTAAGTCACTGGGCATGAAGGAGAAACTCACCTAGTAGTAGAAACAAATGAGAAAGAGGTGCTCATTCAAAAGAGTGGGTAAGAAAGCAGTGCTTTGTCCTCTGTCAGGATATAATAATTAGCACCTCTTCTCTGTTTTCTCACCTTGCTGAGGGTGAATGGATCTCATCCAAAGGGCATGCAAGAGTTTGATTTGAGCAAGGAATAGAGATGTAGCTAGGGGGAGGAAGAGGGGGCTTTGGAGGAGGAAGAGGAGGAGGGGGGAAGAGGATGAACAGGAGGACTGGTAACCAGACTGCTTCTCTCACTTGACACGTTGCCCTTGGGTGAGGGTCCACACACAACCTGAGACAAACCTTGCTCCAGCTCAGCAGTGGTCTTGAGATAAGAGTTAAATGAATCCAGCCTTGAATGAGGGAGGCTGCCAGGCAGAAGAATCACACCTCATAGGTGGTAAGAAAGGAAGCTATTCCCTAGCCTAAGGGAATTCAAGAGAAGTACATGAATAGTGATTATCTGAAAAGAGATAACCGACAAAGATTTAGAAGGGCAAGCCCCATTCTAATTAATCCACTCAGCTTTGTGCAGGGCTAAAGACTGGGTAGGTAATGGCCCTGCAAGTCAAAGAGTTTATTGGGATTTCTAAAAGCCCCACAGAAGCCCTCCCAGTAAGACCAGGAAGCTGGGGAAAGGCTCTGGAAACCATAAAGAACTGGGACCAGTGGAGGAGCTGTTGTCATGAGGAAGGCACACAAATGAGCGTTCACACTGCTCTTCATGGACACTCATCTATGAGCAGAAACATTAATCGTAGTTGGCTTTTAGGCAACAGGATCGTTTGCAGATTTCCTCACTGCTTCACCTTGTACATTTTTTAAAAGTGTACAAATCTGATGGCATAACTTTTATGATCAGGAGAAAAAGGGAGAAAATAAACAGAAGGCCAACTGCTGTCCTTACGGACCCTGAGAGCTACAGAAATGGACAGAAGTCAATGTCAGTGCGAATTGTGTCTTGCAGAGAAGCGCCAAGTGGCTGGTAAGTCAACCATTGACGCTGGTTTGAACTGCAGTTCTGAGCGAACGCACTGGTGTTTCTGGTACCCTCCTGCTTGGAGTGGAAACAATTTAATAATGTCCTTTATAGCTCTGTCCAATTATCCAAGCCATTGTCTTCACAGAAATGTTAGAAAGTTATGGTGGAGGAAAAATTTGTGAAGCAGCCTCAAAGTATAAGCACAGATACAGCTCTGCCTTTTTTTTCTTCTTTTTAAAGACTCCTTTCTTGATCTTTTCATTTAATTGGAGGCAAAAAGAGAACTCTATTGTTACAGCACACACTTGTTTTAAAGCCTTGTCCTTCTGGTACTGCACGCCTGCAGCCCCAGGGACCTGGGGATGGATGCTGCCACAGGATTTCATTTAAATGACGCATTTGATTTGTGCTGTGTGACTGGCACCATGGAAGAGCTGCTTTTTCTAAGGATCTGAGGTCACCTCGCCAGTGGCCGGCTCTGCTAGGGGCATCAGTGAGGAAGACTTTGGGACCTTCCACCCAACAGAATTTTCATATTCCCAGCAAATTTCCCAGGTTCTAGATTTTCAGGAGTGACCTTACACCATAGAAGCGATGGCACACAAACTCTCCTCACTGTTCCTGAGGCATCTTTCCCACAAAGGGGCCTTTGGTGAGTGGAGACAAAAGAAGGGTAAACCAAGTTCATGGAAGTCATCAGGCTGAAGGAGGCCAGACCAAGACATTGGTCTGGGTTCCTTCTCTACATCCCAGGTACAATCTCCAAGGAAAACAGTTACTGCTAGCATAGTGGGATCTTCTGTGCAAGAAGGAGATGCTCGTATCTGTGACTCCTGCCATACCCATGGCCTCCCCCTCTGAGATTCTCAGGCATCTATACTCTGAATTCCCACTGACTTACTAGATGTTGAAGCCTGAGTTTGGGATGTGCTCCAGCCTTCCCTCCAAAGTTATAAATGGATTTAAAACTTGGTAACAGGGAGCCTGGGTGGCTTAGTCGGTGAAGCATCTACCTTCGGCTCAGGTCATGATCTTAGGGTCCTGGGATAGAGCCGGCATCCAGCTCCCTGCTCAGCAGGGAGTCTGTTTCTCCCTCTGACTCTCCCCTCTGCTTATGCTCTCTTTCAAATCAATCAATCAATCAATCTTTTAAAAAATAACTAATAAATAAATAAAAGAAAAATCTGTAGTCTTAAAAAAAAATTGGCAACAGAAATCTGGAAGCCCAGTGTTGCTTCTTACCCACAACTACAAGAAGCCACACATCCCAACGGGAAATAAACAGGAGCACAAATAGGAAGCTCTTGTAAACAAATGGGGATGCCACAATGGCCGAGTCAGAATTGATGCTGGTTATCTCACCAACAAAGCGTTCCCTGCCTCCGCTCCTGGGGGTGCCCAGGGACATTGCACTACTGTGCTCTTCTATCCCATGTGCCCAATCTCTGTGGCCATCCAGTTCCCGTCATGCACTCTAATTTTCCCCAAAGTATGACTTAAGGATAACCTGCATCAGAACAGTTGGGGTGTTGAGGTGCCCAGCTGGCTCAGTGGGTTAAGCATCCAACTAACTCCTGGTTTCAACTCAGGTTATGATCTCAGGGTCATGAGATCAAGCCCTGCATTGGGCTCCATGCTCAGGGCAGAGTCTACTTAGGATTCTTTCCTTCTTTTTCTCCCTCCCTCTCTGCCTCTCCTCCTATTCATGTACACACAAAAAGACTAGTGGGGGTGTTAATTATACATGGATCCCAGACCAACTGAGATTTTCAAGGGGTAGGGCCTAGAGAACCTGTATGTTTAATCCCCAAGTGATCCTGATGCATATTAAAATTTGAGCATCCCACCCAAGGAAGTAATCAGATCCTGTTGTCAATGGCAACCAGATGAGTGGTGTCAGGAGCCACTCTGTGCCTGCAGTACCTCCGCTGTGTCATGGTTATCCTGCTTGACAGCATTGAACACCTTTCAGAAATGAGGATAGTGACAAAAGGTAATTTCTTTAGCACCTTGCAGTCTACAAAGCTTTTCCAGTTGCTCTCTCATTGCATCAACCCCTCTGAGGGAGGAATTAGAATCCCTCTTTTCACAAACTCAGAAATCACAAGCCCTAAGAAAGCCACCCAGCCTGCTAGTAAATAGTAGAGCTGAGTTTTTGGATGGATCTGATGAATCTGCTATTCACCTGAGCTGCCTCCTAGTGCCAAGGGTGCTGGCCTTTAGTGTTTGCCTTCTCCAGGTGAGTGGGTGAGTTACAGCCTGCAATTCTTCTTCTTCTTTTTTTTTTTTTTAGACTTACTATTTATTTGAGAGAGAGAGAGTGAGAGCGCGCGCGCACACAAGCCAGCAGGGAGAGGCAGAGCAAGAAGCACATACCCTGCTGAGCAGTGAGTCTGACTCAGGGCTTGGTCCCAGGACCCCGAAATCATGATCTGAGCCGAAGGCAGACACCTAACCAACCCAGCCACTCAGGCAGCCCCCGCCTGCGATTCTTTTGAAAGAGCAGCACAGCTCCCTGGAAGAAGGTGGGCCAGTGCACCTCAAAGATATTGTGGTCAAAGCCTTGGCATGTGGGGGAGGAGTCAGTGTGTCCATCGAAGCTCAGAGATAAAACAATAGATCCAGGAGCTCCTTCCTATAGTCAACCCCTTCTAAATATCTATCCCAAGAAACCCAGAATTTTCTCCAAATGGATTACAACTGAGCCTCCACAGAGAGGCTGTTTCAGTGCCGGTAACAGTAGTAAACTCTCCTGCTCCAGGGAGTACTCCTTAGAGGCACAGCACCATCACCCTAGCAAGATAGACCAGAGAGTGGGGCTTATGTTCCTACTAGCTGTAACCAAGCTCAGATGCACAGCACGCTCAGACACCCTCCTGAATGGGAAGCTCTGAAGCAATGCTGAGCCACTGCAAGGTCAGACAGAACCCCATCCAACAGGACCTCTACTACGAGAGGTCCTCTTCAGCTATGTGGAAAGAGCCAGATGCTGCCAGCTGCCACCCTGGTCTCAGAGGCTCAGGGGTCTCATTGCTGACATTGTACTCTGATGGCATCCTCTGCATGGTGCTTGCTTCCCCAGTTGAGGACGAGGACTCCCCAGCAGTCATTCTCTATGGTGATCCCGCTGACCTGCAGGTCACTGCCACTCACTGTCCCTCCGAGGTGGCTCCTCTATCCACCTCCTTTGCCCTTGACCCTCTAGGCCTCCTCCAACTCTTCAACCAGAAGAGATTTTCACATGTGTGGCATAAAGCCCATTTTATAAACCCCTCCAACAAAAAGCTCTTCAAGGGGTGCTGGGGTGAAGTGCCTGCCTTCAGCTCAAGTCATCATCTCAGAGTCCTGGGATTGAGCCCAACAGTGGGCTCCTTGCTCAGTGGAGAGTCTGCTTCTCCCTCTCTCTCTGACCCTCCTCCATGCTGTCTCTCTGTGTCTCAAATCAATCAATCAATCACAAAAAAAACCCCCAAAAGATTGTCTTCAAATCTCTATCAGAATAGGGCTGAATCAAAATGAGGGCTTAAGAAACACACATATACCTGGCTCCATGCTGTGGTTCCTGCTGGTCCAGGCTGGGCGACGCAGAGAGCTCAGACACTGGGAGAGCAGAGGGATCTCTGTGCCCTGCCTCCCTCACCACTTCATTCTCTGTCTGCCACCCCACAGGCACAAGGGCCTGGATAAGAGAGACCACAGGTTTGTGGTATGAAATATGGAGTGACAGCAGAATGGGGTGGGATAAGCCAACACAAAAGGGAACATAGCTAGTCAGAGGAATGGCATTTGGAGGCCTGGAGTCATGTCTTCTTTCTTTCCCATCTCCTTTCGGATAATTTTATTTAATAAATTTTTAATTGAAGAATATTAATATTAAATGTCAGAGTGATTCACCAATTATACATATTACAGAATGTTCACCATATAAGTGTATTACAATATTATTGATTATATTCTCTATGCTGCATGCTGCATCCCCATGACTTATTTACTTTATAACTGGAAGTTTGTATCTCTTAATCTCCTTTACCCAGTTCAATAGTTGCCCCATCTCCTCTCCTCTGGTGACCACCGGTTTGTTCTCTATTTTTATGAGTCTATTTCTCTCTTTGTTGTTGCTTGTTCATTTGTTTTGTGTTTTAGATTCTGTTTGTCCTTCTCTGTCTGGCTTATTTCACTCAGTATAATACCCTCTAGGTCTATCCCAAATGGCAAGATTCCATTCTTTTTTATGGCTGAGTAATATTCCATTGCACACATATGCCACATCTTTATGCTAGCCATAACAATAAGAGAAGAAAAAAGAAACAAAAGACATCCAATTTGGTAAGGAAGAAGTAAAACTGCAGATTACATGATGATATATAGAGAAGATTCTAAAGATTCCACCAAAAAACTGTTTGACTTAATAAAGAAATTCAGTAGAATTGCAGGAAACAAAATCAGTATAGAGAAATCTGTTGCATTTCTGTATACTATTAAAGCAATAGCAGAAAGAGAAATAAGTAAAACAATCCCATTTACAATTGTATCAAAGCAAATATAATAACTAGAAATATATTTAACTAAAGACCTATAATCTGAAAACTATAAGACGCTGATGGAAGAGATCAAAAGTGACACAGATAAATGCAAAGATATACCATGCTCATGTACTGGGAGAATTAATATTGTTAAAAGGTCCATACTGCCCAAAACCACTTACAGAGTCAATGAAATCCCTATCAAAATAACAATTGTTGGGAAGTCTGGGTGGCTCAGCGGTTTAGCGCCGCCTTCAGCCCAGGGTGTGATCCTGGAGATCTGGGATCAAGTCCCACGTCAGGCTCCCTGCATGGAGCCTGCTTCTCCCTCTGCCTGTGTCTCTGCCTCTCATGAATAAATAAATAAAATCTTTAAAAAAAAAATTGTGTTTTTCATAGAACTAGAACAAAAAAATCCTAAAATTTGTATGGAACCACAAAAGACCCTGAATAGCCAAAGGGAAATTTAAAAATCCATTTATTTCTCTTTAGCCCTTTTGTCTCTGCCTCTTCCCTAAGCTTTCATGTGCTTGAGCTCTCCCTCTCTCACTGGCACAGGCTTGCACTCTGTCTCTCTCTCACACACACAGGAGTACACACACATTCCTTTTTCTGAGGCTGCAGGCATCTGTACATGGAGAAGCATACCTTAGAAAGGCAATGAATGAAGGGAAAATAAGAGCATGCATGCTTTAACATAAACATCTAAGTTTGGTGCAGCACAATTATTGCAGTTTCTTGGTCCAACTATTTTGTCCAGGCAAAGCTCCCATTCATGTCAACAGTCAGTAGGATTTATCAAATTCGGCCATATGGACAGTTTTCATAGATGCTCATTCAAGGAGCACTCACTGTTCCTACTTCCACCCCGTTGACTTTCTGTTTTCCCCCCAAGTCATTCACTTCAGTTGTTGGGTGACCTTTCAAAGAAGCTTAGAAGACAGCGAATTCTATTCTCTTATTCTGCTGACAAGAGGACAGGCAAAATAACAAGAATGCCAGATGAGGAAAGAACATTGGAGGAATTTCCTGATCGTATACCAGACTTGCTCGAGGACACAGCTGCACTGTATGAAGAACTCTGGCAGGGCACTGGGCACTGTGGGGTAGGCAAGGTTCCCAGATTCAGCCTGCCACAGCCAAACGCATCAAGGGGTAGCAGTGTGTTGCCAGAAGAGCACCGTGTGCAGGGGATGGCACAGCCAGAAGGATAGCAAAAGGCATCGGCTCTTTACACTTAGGACTCGAAGGACCAGGATCATATGTTTTGTAGCACGTCAGCTCCCTCTCCCACTCATGACTACCAGGAGCTGTGGGTTCTGCTCCCTTTCACAAGCCAACTTGTGAGTAGTGTCTGAAGCAAGCAAGGTCCCTGCCAGGTAGCAGTGCTCCTGAGGTAGGTGGGAGCGGGTAGCAGTGCCTGGCACTGAGCAGTTTCCTCAGTTACCTTGCACTTGACACAGTTGGCAGATGATCAAAATGTCATTCACTATTTAGGCACGGGGCATGAAAGAAGAGATGCTCTGCAGTGGAGGATCTTATCCACATGTGGCACCTGCTAGAGGCTTGTTGTAGAAGTGGATATGGAGATGAGAAGACAACTTTCTCCAGAGGCTTTGCACCTTCTGCCGGGGGTTTAGGACTCTCATCAGTCATTCCTGCCTCTCCCTGTCCCAGATCTAGAAGATTTGATCACTGATAAGTACCCAGGATGAGATTTACAGGTGGCTGTATCAGGATAAGTGCCAACTGATTTGAGTCCTCTTCCCAGCTTGCCGACAGCTGACTGCCTACGGGTTTTCACATGGCAGAGAGAGAGCTGGCTCTCTGGTCTCTCTTTAAAATCTCGTTGTGGGGGTCCCACTCTTGTGACTCACCTAACCTAATCATCTGCAAAGGCCCCACCTCTAAACACCATCACATTGGGTGTTAGGATCCAACTTATAAATTTGGGGGCCAGTGCAGGTGCCACACTTGGCCCACAGGAGTGGTCCCTCATCTGGCCTGCTTCCCTACATCCAGCCTAGAAAGGGCTCATAAAGTGGAATGAAACCATACTTGGCTCTCCCTGGATGCCCCCTTTTCACAATGCCTTTCTTTTGCCTGGCCTGGGAGACCATGAGCCTCGAGTTGAGAGGCATCAATGTTAAGAGCAAGAGATGTACTCACAGGGCGTGTGGAGCATGTGCTCATTCCAAACACATTCTCATTTAGTTACTTGGACAGCCTGTGAGATAGAAAGGAATTACTCATCCTTCCATCTACAAAACTCTTAAGTTTAGAAAAATCAAGTAACTTGCCCAAGGTCACAGCCCCAGCAATGGTGTATTTGAGATTTGAACTGAGGGATCTATGATGCTTTCCATCATTTTCTTCCCTGAAGGCAGGACTTTCTGTGCTTTAGTATCTTGGTATCTCTGCTCCTGCTTCTAGCATGTAGCACAGAGCTTCACATATTGTATTATGTATTTGTTAAATAAAAGCTAAAGAATATGCACTCTGTATCCACTCCACCAGATTTTGTCCTCCACCACAGTTCAATAGTGTTGGGTATATATTTACATTGCTGTGCAGGAAATTTCTAGAACTTTTTCATCCTGCAAAACCAAAACTTAATCCCCATCAATTATCTCCCCATTTGCCCCTACCCCCAGGCCCTGCTAATACCAGTCTGCTTTCTGTGTCTAGGAGTTGGACTACTTCAGATCCCTCATCTAAATGGAACCCATACAGCATTTTTCTTCATGACCCTCTTATTTCATATGGCACAATGTCCTCAAGGTTCATCCATGTGCAGCATGTGATGTTTCCTTCCTTTTCAAGGGTGAATAATATTCCATTGTATGTTCCCACATGTGTTTTCATGCCCTTTTTTATCAAATTGTTTTCTTAAAAGCCTCGTTTAATTCAGATTCAATAGTATGACAACTGTCACTGCCATTTATTGAGCACCTCACATTGTGCTACAAGGCAGTCCTTCTCAGGCTGTCCTCAGAGCCACCCTCAAAGGTCATTATTGTGATCTGCAGAGGACAGAGCTGAGGCCCAGGGACAGGAAATGACCTTTAAGGTCATACAACTTCAAAATGCAGCAGTCTGGCCCCTCTGACTCTACAGCCTGCTGTCTGTCATTTCTTTCCTTCCTTCCAATGAGTGATCTAACAGAGAGGGGCATTGAGGACAAGACACGTGAGGTGAGGACACCTGAGCTACAGAAGTGTGCTAGAACCCTGAACTCTCAACTCCTGCTCCAGGGCCTCCTGCCTCATCAGCCATCCCCCGTTTGGGGACCTGTCCATGTGATTTCTCACTCAGTCCGAATCCCATGATTTCAAGGTCCAGGCCACAACTCACTTCCTCCTCATCATCAAATGCTCCCACTGACTCTCCTTGTACTTTGCTCCTCCTTTGCTTCACGGCTGAATCCAGCTAATGCGCACACTCGCGGGTAGTGTCACACACTGCTGTATGATCCTCCAAGAAGGGACGTGTGCTCCCCTTCCTACCCCCACCCCCGACAGTGTTATAGGGACATGGCCCAGATAAGTGCCTTTGACCCTGCACACCACAAAACTATACAATGTAAGAGCTGGACAGGCCCTTAGGGAGCATCCAGCTTAACATTCTCATTTTCCAGATCAGCAGCTAGAACCCAGAGATGGAAACTGACTAGTGTAGTGATCGAGCTAATTAATGAAGACTCGGGTCCAGAATCCATTCTTCTGCCTCCTGGCTGGTCCTCTCCTACTGCTCGGGGTGCTGGGCCCCATGTAATCAGGACTCTTTAGAATTTCTCTACCACAGAATTTTGCCTTGGGGCCCTCAGTGCGCAGACACAAAGAGACAGGTTAAATCCTACATTCAGTCATTTTAAAAGGAAATGTAAGTACTACTTTTTTATTTCTACAGGGAAAAAAGATAAAAAGAAATACCAAGCAAAAAGAAATGAATAAAGAGTAATGCAAATTCTCATCCTTATCCAGATATTAAATGGCTGGAAGACAAGTCTCTTTCTATTCTTTCCCCACTGCCCCCTCCCACTTCAATACTGCATGCTCTTAAGGAAGGCCACAGAAAATGCAATTCTCTCCAGGATGAAGTGTGAAAATTCAGAGAAGGGCGTTAACATTTGATGACCTCAAAATACTTTAATAAATTAACTTTATTAAAGGATCGCTGGTTCTTTAGTACCTTGAAAATGAAATTACACCTTTGAGAAAATATGTATTCACCTCATTTGCAGGTCTGCTGTATTGCTGTAGCTACCCACATCTCTCTTTCTGCTACAAAGAAAGGAAATCATACATTTTGGCAGCATTTTATAGTGTACGAAATACCTGAACAGGTTTTTAAAAAATTCTTATCCTTATAACAATCCTGGGGGATTACATAATCGAGTTATTATTTATTTCATTAATCAACGAATGTTTATTGGAAACCTATAGTGTGCTGAGCAAAGTTCTAAGTCCTAGATACAGAAGATTAAATAAAGCAGAACTTCCTGCTCTCCTGGGGTTTATATTCCAATTAGCTTCTCTTTCATGGAGTGGGGGGAGAACTGAGCCTTACTCAGATAGGGATTGAGTGATTTGCCCAAGGTTGCTCAGTCTGTGAGCAGGAGTGCTGTGGCTTTAGGAGGGGTTAAGATGCCAGATCCAGCTCTTTCAGCTCCAAGATACTCTTGCTTTGTGTATGCATAGTTTGTTTTCTCTGAAATCAAGAGTCTCTATGTTCTCCTGACACTTGCTCCTCAACTGTGGGATGCAGCTGTGCAGAGTAGGTGGTCCCTCATACAATCCAGAAGTGACTGTCTAGGAAAGGCTTCTGTTTTTCTTTTAAAAGATATATAACAGCTGGATATGTACAGGACGTAGGGTTGGATCCCTACCTCATTCTATATACAAAAATTAACTCAAAATAGGTCAAAGACCTAAATGCAAAAACTAAATCCATAGAACACTTAGAGGAAAACAGGTGTAAATTTTCATGGCCTTCTGTTGGGCAATGCTGTCTTAGATGGTACCAAAACCACAAGGACTGAAAGAAACATAAATAAATTGAATACCATGAAAATTAAACACTTTTGTGGTTAAAAAAAAAAAAAAAGCAGGAAGATAACCCCAGAACAGGAGAAAATCATAGATATGGTAAAGGATTTGTCTCTAGAATATATAAAGAACTATAGTTACTCAATAATGTAAAAAGAAATAACCAAATTAAAATATGGGCAAAGATCTGAAGCCATTCCTCAAAAGAAGAAATACAAATGGCTAATAAGGCAAATCAAAATTACAGTGAGATGCCACTGCACACTCACTGACTGGATTTGACAGAATAATGAGTGGCAGCAAGGAGATGAAGGAACTGGAATGCTTACATACCACTGGCTGGAATGTAAAACTACCCACCTATTCTGGAAAACAGTTTTGCAGAAACTATGTAAATGTAAAACTACCCACCTATTCTGGAAAACAGTTTTGCAGTTCCTGAAAACTGAAACTATTAAATGTAGTGTGACCATATGATCTAGCAATTCTACTCCTAGGTATATCCCTTAGAGAAATGAAAACTTATGTCCATAACACATGAAAAGATGATCATCACCACTGATCATCAAGGAAATGAAAATCAGAGCCACCATGAGACATCACCTTACCCCTGTCACAATGGCTGAGATCAAAAAGACACAGTAAGTGTTGGCAAGGATGTGGAGAAAAAGGAACCCTTGTGCACAACTGGTGGGAATGGGAGTTGGTATAGCCACTCTGGAGAACAGTATGGAGGCTCCTCAAAAAATTAAAAATAGAGCTACCCTATAATCCAGCAATTCCATTACTGAACATTTACCCAAAAAAGACAAAAATAGTGATTTGAAAAGATATATGTATCCCTGTGTTTACTGTGGCATTATTTACAATAGCCAAGATATGGAAGCAATCTAAGTGTTCATCTCTCTCTCTCTCTCTTACACACACACACACACATACACACACACACTGAAATAGTACTTGGCAATAAGAAAGAATGAAACCTTGCCACTTGGGACAACATGGATGACCTAGAGGGTATTATACTAAGTGAAATAAGTCAGAGAAAAACAAATACCATGTGATTTCACTTACATGTAGAATCTATAAAACAAAATAAAGGACAAAAAAAAAAAAAAAGCAGAGACAGAACCATAAATACAGAGATCTGGTGGTTGCCAGAGCAGAGGGGGTGGGGAAATAGGCAAAATGGGTGAAGATATAAGTGGGAGGTGCAGGCTTCTAGTTATAGAATTAATAAGTCACAGGGATGAAAGGTACAGTCTAGGGAATGTAGTTAATGGTATGATAATAGGTTAGATGGTGACAGATGGGAGCTACACCTGTGCTGAGCCCAGCATATCTACAGTTGTTGAATCTCTAGGCTGTACACCTGAAACTAATGTAACAGTGTCAACCATATACCAATAAATAAATAAAGTCATTCACATTTGGTTTCCCAAAAAAAACCCTCCCCCAAAACAAATTTATGTCCATTAAAAATGTGTAAACAAATATTTAAAACAACATTATTCTTAATAGCCCAAAGGTAGAAAGAGCCTGAATGCCCACCAACGAATTAATGGATAAATAAAATGGGGCATAACCATAAAATAGCATATAATTTTTCAATAAAAAATATGAAGTGCTTATACATGCTACAAAAATAGGCAAACCTTAAAAATATGTAAAAGAAGCCAGTCACAACGGCCACATGTTGTGTTATTCCATTTACATAAAATGTCCAGAACAGGCAAATCTAGAGACAAAAAGCAGATTGCTAGGCGCCTAGTGCTCAGGGAGATTGGAGAGTGAATGCTAATGGGTACAGGGTTTCTTCTGGGATAATGTTCTAAAATTGACTGCATAAAGAGATGTTTATGTGATTCTGTAAATATACAAAAAGCCATTGGGTTGCACGTTTTAAACAAGTAAATTGTATGCTATGTGAATTTTGTCTCAATAAAATGGATCTGAAAAAGCAGAAGAGATGCACAACCTGTATGAGCACTAATGAAAGACCACCCCAGCAGCTATGTGTGTCAGTGAGCAGGTGACTGGCCTGGGTACCACATCATCCTTCACATTCTGAAGCCTACAGACAGTGCTCTTCCAGGGTACTTTCTAGACCAAAAAAAAAAAGAATGTGACAGGGAGTAATCAAGAAATATTGCCCAGGCTACCATAGAAAGCAGAAAGCCTAGTGATGACTGCTTTTCCTGGGCAATATCCAGCCACTAGTAGGATTTACAATTCACTAGAGTAACACAAGCTGCCTGCAGATCTGCTCATCTCTCACTTCAGAGAGGCAACACCTGTTTTCAAACTGGAAGAGGTGGATTTCTGTCTTCTTCCTCTTCAAACATCCGCAACCCCATGCCCACTATGCCTATATTGAGCTGCAGAATCGTCAGCTGAAGTAAGGCTCAGATTCTTGGTGGGTGGCCTCTCTGCACACCCCCTTCACAAGCCTTGGCCTGGCTTCTCTCACCACAAACAGCAGTATCGACAGCCTCATCCAAATTCCACACGTCTCTTAACCAAACTTGAGCTAATCCCAAGTAAACAGTACTTGAACTTCAAAAGTCTGGGGCCATACATTTGTGTGAATGCCACGCTTCTTGATACTTTAGCCAGGGCCCACACTCATTTACTGCTTTCTTGTAGTGACAGCTGTCCACCTTACCCAGAGCAACAAGGACTGTCCTTCACAAGAGAGCTCCACGCTGGGGTGTGAATGATGAGCTAAAATCTAGCTGCTGTGTACACTGATAGAACTCCACCCTGACAGTTGCAGAGCAGGGAACTGCCTTTCTTGTCTCCATGGGTGGGAAGGACTGGCATTTGGCTACGACATCCACCTGAGAAGTGCTTGCGGGTCCTCTCAGACCCACCACCCAAGGCTGTTTTGGGGAAAGCATGCGCCTCATGAACGTCCTCTCTCGGGTGCTATTCTGCCACAGGGGGGGCCGGCTTGACCCTACAGCCTTTTCTCCGAAAGGCCATTCATAACTGTGGGACCCAGGAAATTTAACAAAAATCCCCTACCTCTGGACAAGCAGAGCAGGACTAACTCCATTTTGTGCTACACCTGCCACCTCCTGTATGACCCCCACATGACCTGCTTATTGCTTAAGGCGCTGCCCCACCCTAGTCGAGCGGCTGGGCACACCCTAATCGGAAATTGGCTCATAACAATGTAACCCTGCTTTGTGCCCGCCAAAACTGCGCACCAATTCTGACCAAAGTAATAGGCCAGCTCAAATGGATATTATAGGGTAAGATGTAATTCAATTGGCCACCTGCGTGTGGACCGACATGACTGTGCAACTTTCTGTGTATCCCATTGGCCACTGGCCCCTATAAAGCTGCTACGCCTCTTAGTCTCAGGGTCCAAGTCCTTGCTCCGCCGTGTTGGGTATACTTGGACCCAAGCTCCAGTTTGTAAATAAACCCTCGTGTGTTTGCATCGGTGTTGGCTCCTCGGTGGTTTCCCGGATTCGCAATCTTGGGCACAACAATAACTGGAAGTTTCCATCAGCTACAAACATACCTGTCACGCAGCCCACTTGACTGAATCGCTCACACAAAGGCTGCCAACATTTGGGCCATGTCCAAGAGTATTTTTCATTTGGTTGAAGTGGTTTTCAATGTGTTCTTGTTTTCCAGTGACTGAAGGTCAAGTCTGGAGCACGGGATTGGGTTAATAAAGTGCCTTGTGAGGGTGACTACTGAAGTGACATTTTAACCCATCACTAACCAGAGAACAGAGAACACTGCCAAGCAAGGCTCTCTGGGCAAACAACCTTCAAACTGGCCTTCAATAAAAAGATGCCGATTCGGGGGCACCTGGGTGGCTCAGCGCTTGAGCATCTGCCTTTGGCTCAGGTCATGATCCTGGGGTCCTGGGATCAAGTCCCACATCAGGTTCCCTGCATGGAGCCTGCTTCTCCCTCTGCTTGTGTCTCTCCCTCTTTCTCTGTGTCGCTCATGAATAAATAAAATCTTTAAAAAAATATGCTGATTCTGGAGAAGGTTGGGGATTATATGTGTGTCTATGTATGTGTATGAGGAGGAGGAGAACCTTAGCTCATACCTTAGCTCCGTATGTGTATGAGGAGGGGTAGAGTTTTGAATTGGAAACCTTGCCAGGAACCATCCAAGTCAATGTTAAAGGAATAGTTTGTTTCTTCTCTCAGTGAGAGTTGGGAGTTTCCTTTCCTTTCTAAAAAAGATTTATTTATTTGAGACACCGTGAGTATTCACATGTGTGAACACGGGGAAGTACAGAGGGAGAGAGAGAATTCCATGCGGAGTGTGGAGCCCAATGAAGGAAAGTGGAAACCAAGAGTCCACTGCTCAACCGACTGCATCATCTAGGCACCCTAGATGTGAGTTTCCTAAAGCTACTGCCTTTCTTGCCAGAGGAAGGGAAGGCTTTTGCCAACTATGCAGACTGCCATGATTTTCAGGCATATTTTCTAATACATGGACAGGATTGGGGCATCCCCACCACATTCAAAGACTGAAAAGGATCTGCACGTCTCATCCAACCTAATGCCTGGCTCAGTGATCAGTCAGTAGTTTGGATCGCTCTCTTCAGGGCTCATTTATATGGAGAGCCCCCTCTGGATTCAGAAATGCTCAATAAATAAGTGTGTAGCACACTCATCCCCAAATTTAAAAGCTACAATCTTGGCAGCCTTCAGGCTAAGAATTCCTCCCCTACCGAACAGATAGGCAATAAATAGGGTAGAATAGTTTTACCCATATGTTTGCCTCAAGGAACCCTAGGGTTCCAGGGGCAGTTAAGTTTGGAAAAACATATTCTACTCCTGCCTTATTCTGGGAATCTAGGATCATCAATTTTAAGCTCCTCATTCATTTAATAGCAGTTCTATTTTTCTGAGGGGGATGTTGGGAGAAACAGCTGACTACAGTATACAATTTTGTTTTTAAATTTTAAGAGCCTGCATTTACTGATATAGGCACTTAGGACTTCTTGTTCAGTAACTCAATTACAGTTTCTATCTAGTCATTCTTTGCCTTCAGAGTCTAAACGTTTTCTGAGTCACTTTAACCTTCGGAAGTTACATTAAATATCATAGTGATAAGTGGCCCCCTATAAACTCTGCAGGCTCTTGATCTCTTGAGCCTTTAAGATAGACAACATAATTTTGAATCCTAAAAAGGAACATTCATTTGATGTGTCTTCTTTTTGTTAAGTTCATAGTTCCACCTTTTCCCCAACTGAATAACATGTCATTCAAAGGTATCAACTCTGCTTGAGAGTCAGCTAGTTTTCGCAGACGCTCAGAGACACAGCAAAGGTTCTTCATAATGGGGAGATCTTCATTCCAAGAATGGTTGGTCACTCCATCTTCTCATTTTGAAGGTTCTGAAATCTGGAACTAGAAATCCTAGAAGAGAAATCTAGCAACTTCCTAGAAATCTGGCAACTTCTGTCACCTTTAACTACACTGAGAGAGCTGTGACAAAGTTTGCCTTGACAATACTACTGTGTAACAATCTTTTTCAGTACACATTTTGTTTGGGGACGGTTTTAGATTTACAGAAGAGGTGCAAAGACAGTATGGAATTCCCATAAACCCTTCTTCAGTCTCCCCCCGTTGTTAAGATCTTATATTACCAGGGAACATTTGTGAAAATTAACAGACCAGTGTTGGTATATTGCTATTAAACAAACTGCAGGGGCATCTGGGTGGCTCAGTCAGTCAAGCGTCTCCTTTGGCTTGGGTCATGATCACAAGGCCCTGGGATTGAGCCCCACAGCTCTCTGCTCTCTCCCTCTCATGCTCTCTCAAATAAATAAAATCTTTTAAAATAAACAGACTGCAGACTTTATGTGGATTTAACCAGCATCTCTAGCAATGTCCTCTTTCTGTTCAGGAATCCAATTCAGGAAGAACACTGTATTTGGTTGTTAATCTCTCAGTCTCCCCTGGTTGGTGGCAGCTTCTCGACCTTTCCTTGACATTGACGGTCTTAAAGAATGCCAGCCAAGAATTCTGTATGACGTGCCTCGTTTGGGTTCTTCCCTTGACTACATAGGAGTTACAGGTTTTTGTAAAGAATATCAGAGAGGACACTACAGGCACGTGCCATCACTGTTAAGTGAGCCTGACTACATGGTTAAGGTGGTTTTCACCAGGGTTTTCCACTGCAACTCAACAATCTTTTTTTCTTTTCTTTTCTTCTTCTTCTTCTTTTTTTTTTTAACACAACAATCTTTTCAAAAAGGCAATGCAAGAGTCTAAGTTAAAATTTAACCTTGGTGGGCTCTCTATTTTACAAATCCATCTGATGGGCTATGAAACAAATAGGGCTCTGGGAAGATGGCTGAGCCTCTGCTTCGGGTACAGGTGGGGACAGCTGTACATTCTGTCTGGGGCTGGGAGTGGGAAGCAAGAGAGGTGCTGGGGATACTACCTGCGTGACTTGAATGTGAATACCTCCTGAAACCCTGCCCTCACCCCAGTCCCAACCTCGCTTCTGACATGTTTGGAAACAGTGGGATGTTAAAAGGATGTGCTCTTCATTCTAGAATGAAGTTTACTGTCAAGGCTCTGGGGCATCCTGCCGTGCCTTACTTACCCACTATTTCTCAACTTAGCTAGATCACAGAGCCCTGTTTTTCACGTACGAGCCCTCTCTTCCCCTGAACTGATAATATTCTCCAAGGATGGGAGAGCAGAGGGAAGGCAGTGGCGTGGGGCCAGCTATGTGGGTTGCAGCCTCTGATCTTCCTTCAATGCCAGCCACATACATGGCTTTAACACAGTGGACTTCTGTCTCTGATATGGGGTTTTAACAGTACCTGGAGAACCCTGTACTGGCAGGCTGGTGGCTGAAATTCTAGGAAGCAAATCACAGCAGATGTCCTAGGAGCCCACCTCGTTTCAGTGTTGAGTGGCCTTGATAGAGCAATCCAACAGTTGGGAAGATCGCCACAAAGCCAAGCAATCACCGATTCAGCCCATAAGCAAGAGACTGAGGCAAGAGAGCCCGATGTCATGTAGACCCAGCCTCTGTCCTGGCTATTGACAAGGTCCTCTGGTAGTGGGGATACAATGCCCTTTGCTAAATGACAGGAGCACATGGCAGGTAGCAAGCACACAGAGGTGTAGAGGGCCATCTATCAAATTCTCTGGGGGAAAATCCTATATTACAGGAATGGGGCCTTTTCAATGACATGACAAGGGGAGTTTAGAGATCTACAAAGGAAGCTATTCACTTATTTTTTAAAAAAAATCTATCATCTTCTCTCAAAAGAAGAGCCGTATGGCAGAAAATTTATGAGACTTGGAGTTAGATGCACCAAGGTTCCAATCCTGGCACCCGAGACATGCTTCTTAACCTCTCTGAGCTTCTGTTTCCTCATTGGTAAAATATGGATAATAAGATCTATTGGCAAGGATATTGTAAAGGATCAAGTGAGATAATCTGTCTAAGGCTTTTTAGCCATTGGCTGGCACAGAGAGAATGACTAACAAACATGAATCCCCTTCTCTGTAAGCTTCCTTTTCACTTTAAACTGTTGGATGGTTGGTACCATATGGCATGGTCTTAATTCTGCATCAGCTTCATACTCTAATACCCTGGCCTTGGGAAGGCCTCAAGAACAAGCTAGAAAGGCAGGAGACCTTTCAAAGCAGTCTCTGGATTGTATGACATCATCAGGCAAAACACTGACATCAATGCCTTGATGTGAGTCCATCTGAACAATTCAAGTACTATCCAGGAGGCTACAGTGTCTTATTCTGTCTTGATGTGGCCAGGATGGTCTTTCTCCCTCCTCTCCTGATCTTTCTGCTCTCATGACTTGTCAGCATTTATACTGCTCGTGGGTAAGAATCAAGTGGGCACTTAACACTTGCTTTGCCACTGTAATTACATCCAGTCTGCGTGGAGAGAGTCTGAGAGGCAAGAAAAGTCAACACCCGGGTGGATTTCAAGCACGAGAGATTTACATGCACAGGTTTCAAGGCTCAAGATGGCCCTCAGACCACTGCTCTCATTGGTGCCTGGTGACTAGACTGTGTTTGTTTATGGCAGTGATTCCTAATAAAATGCAGGTGTCTTTTGGAAAGCCAGTTGAGCCCCCAGTGGGAGAGAAGGATCTAAGAGTGTGTCTAGAAAGGGCTCCAGGGAGACCAGAGCAAGGCCTTGAGCCCCCATGCTGCAGTGTGTGACCCCACAGCAATCTCTCAAGTTACTGGGAAAACACCATTAGGCAAAACCAAATTCTGGCCAATTGGGTTAGTCTGAAATACCTCTGTGGCCAGAAAGCCAGGATGACTCCGCTTGGGTTAGATATAAACACAAGCAGGAGATGTAGGAGGAGATGGGAGGACACCAGAGTCAGGAGTTGGTCTGGGATGGTCTGGCTCATGCTGAACTGGGGAGAAGGGAAGGCTGGCTTCTAGCGAGACTGAGCCTGAATCTGGGTGTCTCCCCACCTGGCCCCTGGGCTTTCTACCCTGTGCCTGCCCCTCCACTGCCATGCACACATTGCAGCTCTGGGGGCTGGCCATGGGGAATGCTCTTTTCTCACCAGACCTCTTCTTAGAGAGGAGTATGTTCATGGAGGTTAACTCCAGCCTCAACCACAGGCCACCGAAGGCACATGCACACTGCTTTGGCCAGATTTCACATGTTCCACGTGTTGCTGAGCACCTTGCCCTGGTGCAGATTTCCAGTCAGTGGACTGCCCTACACATTTCACGCTACTGACAGATGGAAGCTGGCCTAGCCTGGGGCATGCATTCTTCAGTTCATCCACCTGCTCTTAAAAGGAAATGGGACTCACAGAGCAGCCGCTCACAGCCTTGGTGACTGCTCCTGCTCAGGACAGTGTCCTGACCTGGGTGCAAGCACGGCTCCAGGGTCTCTGTGGTTAGCAGTGCCCATGACCTCCTAACAAAGCACAGCCAAAAGCCAGGTAAGTGCACCCTGAGGGGAGCCTAAGCATTGACCTTTAAACAGACAACTTTGCTTCTGATCTGCCAAGGAACTGAGGCATCAAACAAGAGCCTGTTATTCATTTCAACAACCCCACATTTGCACATTTTGTCAAGGTTATTTTTAATCACCTGCAGTATGGTACAGTCACTGAGCCATCAGGAGAGACACCAGCCAGAGCAATGGAGCAGGGCCCCAAAAGTCTCCTGCAGTACATCCTTTTTTGGTTCTCAGGTTTTGGGAAAGTCATGGGAGTGGAGCCTGAGTAACTGGCAGAGGGCCTGAGGCAGCAGCTGTAGCAAGTACTCTAATGATACAATGAGCAGTAGTCAGCACCGAGTCCGGGTGATTCTCAGTCCTGGGGGCGGGGGGGTCGGGGTGAGGGCCTGGGCATGGACGGGGAAACAGGTAAGGAAGGAAGTCTCTGTAATCTTTTTTTGTTTTTTTTTTGAAAAATTTAAAAACATTTTATTTATTTATTTGAGAGAGCGAGTGAGCATAAGGTAAGGGAGGGGTGGAGGGAGAAGTAGACTCCCTGTTGAGCAGGGAGCCCATACAGGGTCAATCCCAGGATCTCGGGATCATGACCTGAACTGAAGGCAGACACCTAACTGACTGAGCCCCCTTAACCTTTGCTTTTTTGATCAGACCATGTTAATACCAGAGAGAGCTGGTCCCCTTGAATTGCTACTGGATTGGTAACCTCAGAATAAAGAAGCCTAGTACGAATTAACTCCTCCGGAGCCAAGTTTCCACACTAGACTGGGAGCCGGCAGGCCTTGGGAGTCTCAGACCCAAGGCATGGGGGAGATCTCTAGTCCATCTCCAGGGAATTCAGTTGCATCCTTCAACACACCGAGAGTATCTCCTCCATGCACCGGCGGCTCAGATTTCTACTCAGCACACATACACTTGTATTTGGGGAAAGGCAAGCATGAAATCTACTTCATTGCAAAGTTGAGAAGCATGGAGGGTAGGTTAATTTTCAAAGAAGAAAGTCAGTGGTGCAACACAATGGGCTGCATGATTCACCTCCACAGAGCACACATTGATTCTCCCACCTGGGAGAATCACCGAATTAGCTGGCAGTTGAAAATATGATCTCTTTTTTTTTTCATTCCCCTCAGATCTTAAATTCTATTTTAAGACCATAAAATAACAGGAGATTAAAAGTCTCATTCAGAAACAGAAGTGGAAAGGAGGATTCAGTATTTCTCACTGTTCAGAGAAAATACTTTCAAAGATATTTTGCAGGTAAAAGTTAAATGTGTAGGTGGGGGGAGAGGGCTGTGTGGCCTTTCTCGTTTGCTTGGTGTCAGAGAGGCAGCCTGGGAGCTTAGGAGAGAACACAACAACCCCCCCCCCCCCGCCCCATCTCCAGTCGTCATGGGAGCAGGGCTTGCTGACAGCCATCTATTGGGTCCCCAGTTCCTGTGCTGCTCCCCAGGGCTGGTGCCCTGGGCACAGGCAGCAGTCAGAAGCCATACTGCCTTCTTGGGCCAGTGGGGCGGACAAGTAGTAGGAGACACCTTTCAGGAGTGAAATACTCTCCCACTTACTAAACGTGTGACCTTGGATGAGGCATCCAACTCTCAAGAGCTGTGGCTTTTATAGTTCTCAACAGAGGCTAATACCTTCTCCTGTGACCCAGAAAGATCCAAGTTCAGGTTTTCTGATGCCTGGCATGACCCAATTTGTTTTGTGGGTCTCCTCTCAGAAAAAGGACTCCAAGTTGACACATAAAGAATAGAGTCCTGGAAGGGACTCACACAAGTGAGGGGTTCTACAATTTAAGCCTCATTAGCTCCATAGTGAGTCCACTTTTGCAACCATGCCTACTCAGATGAGATAAAAGTATACAGCAGCACTTTGCAAATTGTAAGGCATTATCTAAACACGTAACACTGAATTACTCTACAAATATATAACACCTCCTGTGTGCCAAATACAGCTGTGGACAAGACACCGGTGCTCCTCCTTTTATGAGACCTAAAATCTAGTGGTGACACGTCATCACCCCAGTGGAATGTCCTTCTCTGACTCCTACATACAGAAGTGAAGTTCACTGACATGGAGTGGTCTGACCAGTCACCTGCAACACCAGCCCCTCTCAGGGCTCTCCAAGGTCCCAATTCCCACATTTGGCTTTCTGGGACTTGGGTCCTACTCATCTCAACCTCTGCCTTTTCCTCCCTCCCAGCCATTACCTTCTTATTGACTTTTTTTTTTTTAAAGATTTATTTGGGATGCCTGGGTGGCTCAGCAGTTGAGTGTCTGCCTTTTGCTCAGGGTGTGATCCCAGGGTGCAGGATCAAGTCCTGCATTGGGCTCCCTGAGGGGAGCCTGCTTCTCCCTCTGCCTATGTCTCTGTCTCTGTTTCTTTCATGAATAAATAAGTAAATCTTAAAAAAAAAAAAAAGATTTATTTGAGAGAAAGAAAGCACGAGTGTGGGGGTGGGGTGGGGTGGACAGTCTGCACTGAGCAAGGAGCCTGTCATTGGGGCTTGATTCCAGGACCCCGGGATCATGACCTGAGCAGAAATCAAGAGTCAGATGCTTAACTGATGGAGTTACTCAGACACTCATTGACTTCCATTCTGAAACCCCCAGAGAACAAGCCAGTCCTTCTAACCTCTATTTTCCAATATGAATGGACAGTGGTTGTTTGGGGCAGAGGAGATGAGGGAGAGGGTTTGGGGCTAACAGGTAAGGAGCATGGAGTTTTCTTAGGGGGAGATACTAAAAATGTTCTAAAGCTGACAGATGCACAGCTGTGTGAATATATTAAAAGCCCTGAGTTGTGAACTTTAAATGGGTAAATTACATAGTATATGAATTGTATCTCAAGATGTTAATATGAATGGACAAATAGGAAGCATCTAAAATTCAAGAAAAGTGCACAGCAAGAAAAAGACCAGAATAAATGGGGTGGGGGAGAATTTGGAAGAAACCAAGATCATTCAGCAAACGGAAGGGAATTTTTTACAAGGCAAATTACCCTTAGTGAGATTCAAGAAGATGTGTCCAAAAAATAATAGAGAGCTATGAACAAGAAGCCATTCAAGAATAAGAAAGAGTTTTTATAAAGCACAAAAATTGCTGAGATAGAAAAATTCTATTAAAAGTCTCAAAGATAAAGTCAAGGATAACTCCCAGAATGTAAAGCAAAAGGCCCAAGACATTGGATACATAGAAGCTTAGCATCTGACTGCCAGGACTTTCTGAATAAAAGATTAGAGAAAACAGTAGGAATGAGATTAAAAAGGAAAAAATAAAGAAAAGTTTCCCCAGAGATGAAGGGAGATGAGAGTCCTTAAAATGAAAGGGTATAGGTTCAATAAGAAAACATCTATGCCAACACACATCAGTGTGTGAACTTTCAGAACATCAAAGGCAGAACCTAAAAACTTAAAGAAATGTAAAACGGGTGATTGACAAAGGAACCCCAATCCAACATACACCAGAAATAACAGATCTTAGAAGACAGTGAAACGGGCTTTTAAAATTGTCATTGAAAACTATTTTGATTTTTGCTTTTGTTTCTCTTGCCTTCATGGGTGTATCTTGCAAGAAGTTGCTGTGGCCAAGTTCAAAAAGGGTGTTGCCTGTGTTCTTCTCTAGGATTTTGATGGAATCTTGTCTCACATTTAGATCTTTCATCCATTTTGAGTTTATCTTTGTGTATGGTGTGAGAGAGTGGTCTAGTTTCATTCTTCTGCATGTGGATGTCCAATTTTCCCAGCACCATTATTTATTGAAGAGATTGTCTTTTTTTCCAGTGGATAGTCTTTCCTCCTTTGTTGAATATTAGTTGACCATAAAGTTGAGGGTCCACTTCTGGATTTTCTATTCTGTTCCATTGATCTATGTGTCTGTTTTTGTGCCAGTACCACACTGTCTTGATGACCACAGCTTTGTAGTACAACCTGAAATCTGGCATTGTGATGCCCCCAGCTATGGTTTTCTTTTTTAATATTCCCCTGGCTATTTGGGGTCTTTTCTGATTCCACACAAATCTTAAAATAATTTGTTCCAACTCTCTGAAGAAAGTCCATGGTATTTTGATAGGGATTGCATTAAACATGTAAATTGCCCTGGGTAACATTGACATTTTCACAATATTAATTCTGCCAATCCATGAGCATGGAATATTTTTGCATCTCTTTGTGTCTTCCTCAATTTCTTTCAGAAGTGTTCTGTAGTTTTTAGGGTATAGATCCTTTACCTCTTTGGTTAGGTTTATTCCTAGGTATCTTATGCTTTTGGGTGCAATTGTAAATGGGATTGACTCCTTAATTTCTCTGTCTTCAGTCTCATTGTTAATGCTGGAGAGGATGTGGAGAAAGGGGAACCCTCTTGCACTGTTGGTGGGAATGTGAACTGGTGCAGCCACTCTGGAAAACTGCGTGGAGGTTCCTGAAAGAGTTGAAAACAGACCTGCCCTACAACCCAGCAATTGCACTGTTGGGGATTTACCCCAAAGATACAGATGCAGTGAAATGCTGGGACACCTGCACCCCGATGTTTATAGCAGCCATGTCCACAATAGCCTAACTGTGGAAGGAGCCTCGGTGTCCATAGAAAGATGAATGGATAAAGAAGATGTGGTCTATGTATACAATGGAATATTACTCAGCCATTAGAAATGACAAATACCCACCATTTGCTTCGATGTGGATGGAACTGGAGGGTATTATGCTGAGTGAAATAAGTCCATTGGAGAAGGACAAACATTATATGGTCTCATTCATTTGGGGAATATAAAAAATAGTGAAAGGGAATAAAGGGGAAAGGAGAAAAAAAATGAGTGGGAAATAGCAGAAAGGGAGACAGAACATGAGAGACTCCTAACTCTGAGAAAGGAACTAGGGGTGGTAGAAAGGGAGGTGGGCGGTGGGGGGGTGGTGAATGGGTGACGGGCACTGAGGGGGACACTTGATGGGATGAGCACTGGGTGTTATTCTAGATGTTGGCAAATTGAACACCAATAAAAAATAAAAATAAAAATAAAAAAGAAAACTATTTTGAACCGAGAATTTTCTATTCTCATTTTCCATCAAGAATGAGAGTAACTAAATCTCTAATACAGCACAAAATCAGGAGATACTGCCTAAAGTTGATCAAACAAGAAATAGAAATTTCAGGATGTTGTTTGGCCTTTCACAGGTAGCCTTTAAAAAGAATTAAATAAGTATCCTTTTTAATGGAACAAGAAATGAGAGTAATAGTATAAAATGAGAAGAAAAAAAGAAAAAAAAGAATAGTATAAGCTAAAACTTTATTTTCCCATAGCTAGTGGATAATTTCCATAGTTGATATGTAGTTCACAGCTTTTATGGGTATTTGAGTTTGCAGTGCCTTTCCTGGTGATTCAAAACGTATGTTAGTTTACTAAAAACCCTGAGAAGTCCTGCAGGAAAGAAACCAGTTTAACTTCATTTGAAAGAAAGCAGGTCATTTCACTGAAAGAGCAACTTGATAAATGATCTTTTAAAAATGACTTTATTTATTTATTCACGAGAGACAGAGAGAGAGAGAAAGAGAGAGGCAGAGACATAGGTAGAGGGAGAAGCAGGCTCCATGCAGGAAGCCCAATGCTGGACTGGATCCCAGGACCCCAGCAACATGCCTTGAGCTGAAGGCAGGCGCAGTCACCCAGGTGCCCCCTGATTTGCTGATTTTAATAAATTTACCAACCGTCACTTTTTTTCTACCTGCAGATTTGTGACTTGTAACGGCAATGCTTTCAAAGCTGTGACAGGAATGTGTAAGTAGCAAAAGAATATGAAACAGTGAAGAAGAGAGTAAGACAAATTAATATAAATGGATAATTTTCTACGAATGAGATTGTTTTGGCTGATTCTGGTTTCTTTTGGGTGTTTCTGAACATCGTTCTTTAACTTTGTTTAAAATGTCAAGCATTTAAAATTTTTCTTTTCACAATTCCTCCAGTGGCCTGTCAGCCTTAATTTAGTATCTCTAGCAATTAACATTTAAATTAAACATAAATTCAAAAGCATCCCTCAAATATCAGAGGCTTAAATTAATCTAAATCTAATTTAAATTCTCAATCGATAGAAATGCAAAATTAAAGCTAATAAGTTAGTTAGGAATCAGTGAAAGAACATTACAAACACTTAAACTGAAAGCCAAAAGAAAATAACATTTCAAAAAACACAGAAAAGAAACCAAATATAGCCGAAACAATCCCAACACACACCGAGTGCCAAACCTAGATACAGAAAAACTGCATTTCAAATAGTACTGAGTTCTGTTTTACCAACCTTCCAGATTTTCCTTTTTTTGTTTTGTTTTGTTTTAGTAATATGTCAGGAAGCATCTCAAGGTTAGTTAATATTCAGGAAAGCATTTTTCAGTATCACTGATCCAGGCTGAACATTCCTGAAAGAACTGCTAAATCACCACTGGTAAATTTGGCAAATGGATCTCTGCTGGAATTGGTATTTGGTGAACTGACTTCATTAATTGATTTTCTGCAAACTGACCTGAAGCTGTTTTAGTTAACCTAGCTTGACCTGAACTCATTTGATGAGGATCCTTTCTTCATATTTTATCAATGGGACAATTATCCCCAGGTAAGTTCTCTGGAAAACACTACTTAACAGGAAAGGAGTCAGATGCATGCCCTGGAGGTCCTGAAAAATAGCATCCTTGGAGCATATGAATGAGAAACTGATTAACAAGGAACCAGCGAGAAAGGGAACGTAGGTTTTATCCAGATGCTGTATTTCTATAAATCTGCATACTTTTATGTTCCATTCATCCATCTCTAAGAGTGAATAATCCACATTTTGTATTAACTTAAAACACTGAAACATGGCAAACTCATGAGCAAGAATGAAGTGTTTCATTTCTCCCTCTATGTTCTTTGGGTCTGAGAAGCAGAATGTCTTCACGTTTTAAAACTCTCCTGCTCAAACAGGCCAATGTGGTAAATGCCAGCAGAGAGTGGAGTAGGGGACAAAGCAGCATTTAGGGCAGGAGCACAGACAAGCCCATTGGGATGGAGAGGAGGCGGACCAGCAAAGCTGGCCTGGTGGGGAGTGCTGGGGAGCCAGCACATGCCAGGTTGAAAGAGGCTACTATTGGGGCGCCTGGTGCCTGGGTGGCTCTGTCAGTGAAACATCTGCCTTCAGCTCGGGTCGTGGTCTCAGGGTCCTGGGATCAGCCCCACATGGAACTCCCTGCTCAGTGGGGAGCCTGCTTCTCCCTCTCTCTCTACTGTAACTACAACTTCCCCCAGCTGTGCTGTCTCTTACTCTCAAAAAAAAGCAAAAAGAAAAGAAAAGAGAAAGGCCACGGCAGCCTAGCTCTGCTGCTCCTTGCTTTGGGGACACATGTCCACTGTCACTAGGACTTCCAATTTCCCAAAGTTAGAATCCTAGACTTTTTTTTTTAAAGTATAAAAATCTCCTACTTTTTAGAGGTTAGCAACCAACCATTTCAATTTAAAAAATACCATGCCACTGATTAGAAATACATACTTTCAAGTTTATATGAATACATCCACATGTGGCTATATGGGTAACTGTCTCCATGCATATGTGATACCAAACTGTGAGACAGCTACACTTCACTTATCTTATTCATCACCTCCTACGTCACAGAAAAAAAAAGACAAGCTATCAAAGCTGTTAATTGTCCCTCAGGATGTTCTCTTAGGGCCAGGCAGAGGAAGGCTTAAAGGGCATGCATGCATAGACCAGGAGGTAATGGTCATCAAAGCCATAGGCAAGTAGAGTTGAGCCGGTTTATTTCTGTACTTTGTGACTGAAACTGAAGAGATCTGGGAGGGTTCTGGAACTCAGATTCTCAGCCAGAAGGGGCACTGAAGCTTATCTGGACACCCTCCCACCCAACACAGGAATTCTTTCTAAAAAATCCAGCGGATGGTCACCTACTGTGTGAACACTTTCAAAGACGGGGAATTTAGAACTTTTCCAAACTGAATGGTCCATTTAGGGGCACCTGAATTGTTCTAAGCTACTCATCCTAATACCCTGGCTGAAATGCATCTCCCTCTAATCCCAGGTCCCATGGCCTGCCTCTCCCCCTCTGTCACGAGGGGTTTACTCCCTTCCTGCATGACAGTCCTTCAAATATCTGAAAATTGATCACATGTCTGCTTGTCCTTCACAAAATCTTTTCACCTTGTGACAAAACATCTCCATTTCCCATCAACCATTTCTCATCCAATGTGGTTACAAAGTTCTTCTCATCCTGGTCACTCTTAGCTAGATCACTTTAGCCATGCTGCAATGGATGCACACCTCCGATCCCTGGATGTTGATACTATCCTTGCAACAATGCAAACTGAAGTTACAGAGCTTTCTTGGCCACTGTACTAGCCCCCTCTCAGCCCCCTAGATAGAGAAGTTAGGATTTTTTATATGAACCAAGAAATCCAATTCAGACTGGCTGATAACAACATGAAAATTATCAGCCTAAGCATTCATGTAACTGCACGGTACAGGGGCAAATTTGGTGTCGGGCAATGCTTGAGTGAAGGAACGGAGATCTCGCCATTCCTTCATTCACCTCTGCTTCCTGGACTGGACCTCCTTTCCCTCTCTCTGGGAAAGGGGCAGCCGACACTCTTCCTCAGTCAGGCAGTCAGAGGTGGATTTCTGTCACTTGCAATAAAAAGAATCTTGACAGATTCACATAGTAGGAAGGTGGGTGGTGTAGCTGGAAAGACCACCCAGCCCTCTATAGTGTAGTAACTGGTCTAGATCCTTGTAACCAAGGAAATCTGGGTTCAAGTTGACTCCAAAGCCCTTTATGTAAATATGACAAAAATAAAATAAATGAATGTGAGGTATGAGTGCAAAGCCTAGCTCTGCCACAGGGTGGGCAAGTCACATCGGCCTCGTTCTCCACCTCCTCACATGGAAGGTATTACAGGCTAACTTCCTCTGTACTGCGGCTGTGAAGATTGGAAGGACAAGCAAGCTGCCTGGTCTACGCAGGCTCTGAATAAATAATAGCCATTCCTTTTCAGTTTAAGGGAGTTGAAAGGTAGAGGAGAGTTCTTAAAGTCCTTTCACCTATTCCTCTTGAACGATGCTGCTAACAAATGGCTGGCAGATGCTTTTATGATTGTTGGACTCAATTTATCTTACTTTGGGAGGATATTACGGTGATACTTCCCATTACAAGTGAAAGCAGATTTGTTCCTCTTTAACTGTGAAGGGCAGTGGGATAGTATGATTGGTGTCCTTTATGTGGTAAGAGAGATTTCCATCATCCATTGCCTCTTGGCAGAGCAGGCGACGTCTGCACCCCCGCGCACCAACTGTCCCCAGGCCCCCTGCCCTCTGCCTGCTTGGGGGCCACAGTCCACCGTCCCCTGCAGCCCAGTTTCCTAGAACGGGGCAGGAGCCACCTCCCTTGAACATACGTTAAGTATACTGGACATATTTTCCAGCCAGTATGCTGTCACGAGCTCAAGCTTTGTGTGCTGTCCAGCCCAAAGGATATTTTTTTTGTGCTCAGAATGACTTGGCTATCTCAAAGACTAGGAACTATCATTTGGGGGGCACTTACTCCCCATCTTCCATTTCCTTCAAGGACCTCTTATTGTTCCTTACAAACGCTATCACCATTCTCTATCAGTGATCGGATTTATGAGTGTTGACAGAACAGTTTCACCTACAGTCTGAGGCTCCATTCATCTGTCCCTGGAGAATTTCTGAAAACTCAGGATGGGGTTTCCTTAAAATACACAAATAAATAGCATGTGTGTATGCTGATAAATTTGTTTTTTAATCACAAAACATGTACTTTCCATGAAATTCAAATTGATTTTAGCCGATTCTCCTTCAGTCATTTACAGTTATATTCACCATTTCCCATTTCTCAGGCCTACCTGATTTTCTGCTGGCTCCCTACAGGGGAAAATGGGATTTTTTTTCTACTCTCTCTTCCAAGAACTGAGAAAAAGGAAAAGAGCAGCTATGTAGCTGCAGAGGCAGCCAAGCAAGAGATTGATTCAATAGTAGAAATTCAATGCATCCCACAAGATTCCCTAGGATTGGATATCCTGCTGCTTAGGGTACAATTTGTTGTAATAAGAAACTGAAGATTTTCTGTCAGGAGAGTCAAAGAGCTCAGTGATGGCTTGTGAAAGTTAAAAAAAAAAAAAAAAGTGAACCCCATGGGAAATGTTTTTATTTTGGAATGCTTTTCTAAGTAGGAAGACTACAGGCCATTTCTCAGAGCACATGCTGTTCATATACACACTGGTGACCATACAAGACTCAACGTTTTCCCGTGCAGGTGACCCAGCCCCAGGGCTAGGCTATGGCTTTCATCTTGCTCCACAAGGAGGTTGTTTCCTGGGAATCAGGCAAACACAACAGAGGAAGAGTATTTCCTGTGTTCTGTCCTAGCCTTGGGTCTCAAGAATCAAAGTAGGTGTAGGTGTGGGAATGGATGGGTTTGGTCCATGGCTGTGGGATTTTTGAGCAAAAAGAATTGGTATTCTTGTCCTTGATGGGATGGGAAACAAGGGAGGGTCTGCAGTGGGGAGAGAGGGAGGGAGGGAGGGACAGAGAGAGAGAGAGAGAGAGCATGAGCCAGAACAAGGATATCCTCAGAGAACAGGCCCAAAGAGGGGAACAGCTGGGGCACAAACGCAGACCCTGGAATCAGTACCTTATGCATCAGAGTTGAGGAAAAGGAAGATTTTCATGGAGAATGAGCATCCATGGATGCGGTGAAAGCTACAAGTGGGAACTTTTGTTTTCCTGGGACATTGCCACCAGGGTGGGTCACAGAGCGGGTCCCTTCAGGCTGGCTTGGAGAAAAACTTCAAGTGGGGAGTTATCCAAAGGTGGATGGCTGGTGCTCCTCTCCTGGTCTGTGCCTTGCCCGGTAGGCCAAGTGCTAGAATGAGTCATGCTGTCCTGAAGAGTCTGGCACCTTCCTAGGGCATGGTCCTTGACTGGAAGCTTGAGTGATAAAGGAAGGGTTTAGAGCATGAGAAGGAGTAGGATTTGGTGAAGGAGAGATGGGAAAAAAAGTGTTAGATGGATATTTTACACGTTGCTTTAAACTAAAGGTGTGAGGATCACTAATTAAAGAGACTCAGGGGGTATATTCTTCAACTGCTAGCAGAGATCTGAAATACACAGACTACAAGTCTGATCACATGGCCACTTGGGTGATTTCCCTTGAACCAGGACTGATCAGGGAACACCTTACTAGACCTTGGACCTCTGTTTGCCCAGGTACTTCCAGGAGATGAGTGAATATGAATCTGGAAGGGCCTTTAACAATGCAATTCAAAACAAAAATCCAAGCAGGTAGCCAAAGCTGGCAGCTGAGTGGCTGGGCAGCATATTCCATTCAGAGACGTTGCTACTACAGGAAAGTATCATTTATGTACAAGGGTAACTATAACCCACAAAGGTGCCATGAGCAGAAGGGGATGCTTTGTTGTTGGCTTGGGTTTAAGTTCAATGGAAGGTGGTAGTAATGTGGGATTACTGATCCTGATTTGAAATTAGAAGTTCTGGGGGATCCCTGGGTGGCTCAGTGGTTTGGCGCCTGCCTTCCGCCCAGGGCACGGTCCTGGAGACCCGGGATCGAGTCCTGCATAGGGCTCCCGGCATGGAGCCTGCTTCTCCCTCTGCCTGTGTCTCTGCCTCTCTCTCTATGTCTATCATGAATAAATAAATAAAATCTTTAAAAAATTAAAAAAAAATGAAATTAGAAGTTCTGGGATTCACTCTCTGATGATGACAGAGAAAAGTTATATGCTTCTTGGGTCTTGGCCTACCATGGGGGCCCAAAAGCAGGGAAGACTGCAGCAATGGATAGCACTGACTCATGGCTATTGGGGTTTGGAGCAAAGAATCAATATCCTTGCCCCAGGTAAGGGAAGATCTAAAATGCAAAATACAAGTAGTGTCATGCTGTCACAGATCACCCAGGCCAGAATGTATATAGTCACCTAACTTGTACTACAGGCTTCTTACCACTACCACTCACACGGTCCCAGGGTGTCAGGAATGCCACTGCATATATATGTATGTATAATTTTTGTTAATACCTAACCACCTGGTCAGTTTTTGATGGGGCTGAAGAACCCAAACGTGTCCTAGGCAGATTCTCTCTCAGGAAAGAACCTCTATTTTATATATTGTTTTATAATAAAGGTAGCTGAGAACTTCAGCATTTTATTTTAAGGCTGTGTCAAAGGAGTCGCATTAAAAAAGCCATATCAAATTATCATATTCCGCCATCAGTATCTCCCTGAATGCTGGATTCTGGGAGAAGGAACCCTCTGGTGAACAACTAGTATCCACTACTCATATTGCACTGGGCTGGTTGTGACCTGAGTATTGAGGTTTACCACTGTTATTCCTAGAGACCCAAGGAGACTAGCCCTGGCTGCTGGGTACCCTCAGAGCTCCTGAACTCAACTGGAAGCCCCAGAAGCAAGAAATTCATTTTCCAAGCCAGAAAGTTGACTTCCAATAGGTCCAAATACACAAGAAATAAGTATGTGTGGGAGGGTGATCCTTGGGACTGGTATTTTCCAGGGATGGAGAATTGGGAGGCAACGGCCAAGCTGGATATCGCTGGTGTTAGGAGCTGAACTGTGTCCCTCCAAAATTCCCATCTTAAAGCCAGAACCCCCAGTATTTCAGGTTGTGTATTTGGAGATAAGACCTTTAAAGAGGAGACTAAGTTGAATACGGCCCTTGTACACCCTCTGCCACATGCAGCATGCTAGAGGTCACCTTCCCCCTCCCCAGTCGGGGCTGTACATGTATCAGCAGCACCTGATCACTCTGTGTCAGCCTTAAGTCAGGTAGGAAAAAGCCAAGGTGGATTAGGGCTTGGTCTGTGAAGCTGCCAGATGTCCCAAGCCTATCTTCCACCATCACCTGGAGCTGTGTCGGCATCCAGAACACTTGTTCAAATGCCGGAGGCGTGGGGTGGCAGCAATGAGAGAAGAGTTGCTGCAGGAGAGCGGGTAAGGCCATAGCCACCGCCTCCTTCTTTTCAGAGGGGCTGGAGGGACAGAGCTTTATGTCAGCACCATACAAAGGCTGCCCTTGATTCCTCTTCCAGAGCTAGGACCATAAAGCTGGGTCACTGTCACTCAGCTCATGGGCTTAGGGTTGGAACCATCCAGCACAGCTGGCCCCTAAATACGACTTTGCCCAAATATACAAGTGGCAGGCCAAGCTAAGTGTCTAAGGCTGTGGGGCCATGGGGCACATAGGGAGGAGCTGATCACCACAAAAGAGATTGCAACTTCTCTACTTCCCCTAGAGAAGTCCAGTCCTAGAGACTGCCCACAGTGCTCTCCTTCACCCTCCCACCATGTGTGAGCTGAAGGTTATTTGTCCCTGTGGAGCACAGGATGTTAGGTGTGCGCGCAAGTCAGTGGTTAAAGAACCAGTATGTGAGTGCAGTGGAGACTGTCCCTAACGCTGGCTCCTGTTCATCTCTTCCCTCCTCTTCCCCCTCCTCCTTGCTGTTTCCTTTGTTGCATTTCTAGACTCCAAAATAAGAGAGCCCCTGGGAACTGACATTAAAAAGTTTAAATTAAAAATGCTTGGGCCTCAATGGACCAGTTTGCACACTGCTGTGCAGGCAGTCACCCCTGTGTCCAGACCGAGGGGCCATGGCTAAGAAACCAGCCTTAGAAAATCAGTAGCAAAGGAAAAGGGGCCCTGGTTAGGTGGATCAAGTGACTCAGTATTTGACACAAACACACAGCTCAAAATCTTGGACAGGGGTTTGGCCAAAGATACCTTAATGGGAAGTTACAGTGTGGAAAAAAATGATTAAGTGGCCAAAGGATTACTGTCCACATCCGCAAGCAGAGAATAAAATGTCTATTCACTCACTGGGGGAGACAGTTCTGAAAGCCTCACCATGGAGGGCAAACGGCCAACAAGGTAAGTGACCGGAACACTGCATAAAGTGCAAGCACTCGGGTCCCCTCCTGGGTAGAGTCCTGGCTCTGGTGTACTCTCTAGGTCCCATTCTGTGAGCGTGGCAGAGGAAGATTTCATACTAGGTAATACCTCGGCTAAGGACCCTGCCCTGTAGGAGTGAGCTTTACTGACAGGTACCTGGACAGAAGCATCATCACGGGGCTCCTGAACAGCATCTGTGCCATACAGAGATGAGGGTCCAGCACAGGCGGGCCCAGGTAAGTGCCTGCTGAGGGACTGTGCCCAGCACTCTCCCAGGTTTCCAGGGCACCCATAGTACCCCCAATCGCACCTGCTCTCTCAGGACCCCATGTTATCCACATGCCACCTGCACAGCACCTATATTCCCAGGTCCCCACAATACCCACATGGCACCCACAAGCTCCGCTAGGTCCTGGACCACAACATACTGATTGATGACAAAACCCCACCAAAGAGCAATTTTAGGTCTTCAGAAGAAAAGCCAGCTTGGAAACAGCAGTGGCGGGCACTGCTGTGATGAAACCTTGCACTTTGTCAACTTATCTGCCAAAGCTTCTGAGGGAAAAGTAAAAAAATCGCTGGCAAAATGAACCCGGCAGGGCTGCTGTGTAATCACTGGCAATCCTGGAGTCACAAACACCTGGCTTGTAAACATGTCTTGCACACAGAGCACCAGCTGCCTTCCACTTCCATTTTGCCACCACTTCTAACAACAAAGCACAGGACACCATGCGAGGGGAGATCACTCTTTCAGCCTTCTCCCCGATGAGGGGGAGGGATCCAGTGCGGCTACCCAGTCTCTGATCCCACACCTGCTTGTTCAAATCCCTTCATGGTTCGTGTTCTTCTGTGCCTTCCTAGGAGACTCACAAAAATGTCCTTCCCGCCACCACAAAATACTATTTTGTCAGTCAATACCAGCAAACCTGACCATTTAAGAGCAGGCTTTGGTCAAGGAAAAGGGAAGACTCCTATATTTTGAAATGAATTTGGGTCAGATATATTAGAAACTGTGTCCCCTGTTCTCAATTCTTTTTTTTTTTTTTTTCCATTTTCAATTCTTTTAGGGAAGTGACATCTTGGTGGATGGGGGACACAATTTGGTGGTCATTATCCCCCGTTAAAATGAACATACATTTTGATGCAGTATGTTAGCATTTAGGAACTGATAATATGCTTCTGCCTGTGTCTCTGCCTCTTTCTCTGCATCTCTCATGAATAATAAAATCTTTTCTTAAAAAAGGAATTTATCATATGGATTTACCCAATAGATTGGTCACACTGGTACACAAAGGTTCAAGTACATGGATGCTAATGGCAGTATTTTTTTTTTAAGATTTTTAAAATTTATTTATGAGAGACACACAGAGACAGAGATATAGGCAAAGGGAAAAGCAGGCTCCCTGTGGGGAACCCAATGTAAGACTCAATCCCAGGACCCTGGGATCACACCCTGAGCCAAAAGCAGATGCTCAACCACTGAGCCACGCAGGTGTCCCAATGGTAGTGGTATTTCTTGATATAGTAACCATAAATGGAAATAGTAGGGACTAGTGTACAAATTACAGTACATTCATAAAATGAAAGTCAATGTATCTGTCAAAAAGAATGAGGTTGATATTCAGAAACTGGTCTGGACTGATGTCCATGCTTTTAGTAAGTGACAGCAGTTACAGAACATGGGATTTTCTTCTCTGCCCACTCAGGAGAATTCTTGGCTTCCCTTTCTTCACCCACCGGTTTATTGGGGACACCTAGCAGATGCAGATTGGGACTGAGTCTTTCCACAAGAAAGACAAGAAGAGGAGAGAGAAGGAAAGAAGAGGGAGGAAAATGGAAGAGCCCGGGTAAGCAGCTTTGAGGGAAGAAGTGAGAGAGAGGGCAAACGAGGATCTCTGAGGGCGTAAGGAAACAGAGTAGAATGGTGGCTCTGAACAATCAGGCATGTGTATTACAAATGGAAGGTTAGGTACACACACTGAAAACTTTAGGAAAGAAACTTATGTGGTTATCTTTATTTTTATTTATTTATTTTTTGTGGTTATCTTTAGGGAGTGGAACAGGTCTTCGAAAGATGAGGGTGACTTTTATTTGTGTTCTGTTGAAAACATCCTTTCCTAGAAGTCCGTGTTTTTCTTAAAACAAAAATTGGGTTACCACAACACTTGTGGAGGTAACAGAGCAAGCCCTCTGTATATCTAGAGCTTTCTCTCGGTCCTAAAGAAAACCAAGTTTGATTTTATATTCAGCATCATTTAAATTTTAAGTTTCAAACTACATTCAGTTTCGTTTTTATATTTTTCTCTTTTTATTTGTACACAAATGTGTGGCATACACTGGTAATATTAGGGGCTGAGCAGACTTTCAGGGGCTAGTCTGGTGATACCACCATAATCCTTAACACCTTCTTCAACAGGAAAACGCTTCCTGAGCTCCAAATTACCACTGGCAAACTAACTTTTGGGACCCAGCCGATCTTATGGTTAAGATTTTACTTAATTAATTTTTTTTAATTTAATTAAATTTTTAATGAAAATTTATGAAATACCTTTAAGTTGCTTTCCCTCTGATTAATGTTCATAATGCTACAGTACAGATGACCAAGCACATATAATCACAATGCTCTCAGAAGAAATGGTAAGAGCTAAAGATGATAAATTTTGTTGTGTGTGAATTAATGCCAATATACTTTATGAAACAAAAATTCAGCCAAGGTCAGGAGGAGAAAATCATCCCTAGAGTCTTGACCTCAATCTGGCTGTTGCAAACAGTATACTGACTTTGTAAAACTGTTAGAGCAGGTGGCAATCAGGTTACTTCCCAATAACTCACGCTGAGCTAACTGCCCATGTCCTTGGCCAATAATGAACCAAAGGCCCACCTCGAGCATGTGTGGGGACACCATGTCGGTGGTGACGGCCCACGGCAGAACCTCCCTTGTGCACACATGAGGGGTGGACACCACCAGCAACTTGTGGATTCCTGCCTTGCATGTTCGGATTGTTAAAGGACTTGCAGAGCATCTGACCCATTTGCTGCCTGTTCTCACTTTTGGTGAGCTAACGGGGAATAAAGGCATAGAACAACAGCATCCAACCTGTCACTGCTCACAGCTTGGTTATGCATAGCTCTTCTTCTACAATACTGCTGCAAGTACACTGTTCAGATCCCTCTCTTTGGAAAGGATCAATCCATATAGACAGGATTTTTGGAAACACAGAACACCACACGGCAACTTCTTAAGCTCCGGGGAAGAGAAACTGAGGAGGCTAGGAAGTCTGTCCCCCAGCACATGAATACAGTGTACCCCTACAGAGAGACTGTGACCTGCCAAACACCAGAAAAATATAACCACGTTTTCCAAACAATATGGAGTCCATTCTGGTGGATGTGGCCTCACTGACAAGAAAGGCTCCTTTGTCTGACTCAAGTCAGTGAAATTGCCAGTTAATTAAGGGGTAAGTTCGTCCTTTGGAGAAGCCTTAATAGGTGTAGGGAAAGAAAATTCAAAATTACGTGCAGAGGCAGCACCAAAGTGGGGAAGCAGTATCAAGTATCTGTGCACAGAGCGGCCCAGAGGACAGCCTGGGTGTGCAAAGGACAGGGGGTAGGGCAGGAGCGGGCACATGTCAGCACCAGCCGGAGTGTGGGGGGGTGGGGCCTGCATCTCCTGGCTGCAGCCCAACCACTCATCCTGTAGTTTGGCTTCATGAGACCCAGCCCGAGAGTTCAGAGAGGTGACACCAACCATCCCAGACCTGCCTCTCATTGCAACACTGGAGCTCAGAGAACAGAGCCTTATCTCTTTGTGCTCAGTTCATATTTTCTGAAAACCCACAAGATTCATCATCCTGAGCAGACATTTCATGCTATGGGAAAGTCTACAGTCTCAGCCCTGAAGGCAATCTGTTCTAAAGTTTGATTCGAGCTGACTCACAGTCTGGATTCCAGAGTTGTCCGACCACAAGGCAGTGGTAGAAGCCACGTACGGAAGCTCTGGAAACACCCTCGGGGCTCCCTGGTGCGGTGGCTGGTCTGTACACCCCTGTCGTCCACCCGGCTGGTGGGGCCTTCAAGCTTCTCCTGGCCTGCTCAGTGCTCCTGGCCCAGGCCTGGCTTCCTGACTCTGTGTCTCACTTCCCGCTTCCCACCCTTGCTTGAACTGAGATCCTAGATCCTGATTGCTTCCATTCTTCTTAGGTTGATCCTGGTAACCTCCCCTCTCAGCCACCTCCTGAGGCTTGTCTTCAAGTGCAGATGGGCAGTTCCACGGACTCTGCCCCCCTCCCTCACCTGCTGTCCCACATGGCGTGGGTTAAGACCTGGGTTCTCCCTTGGCTTAGGCCCTCAGGGCTGACATCGTATTTGCACGGTGTTCAGGGCTCCCCAGAAGGGACCTCCCACCCTCCCCATGCCTTCCAGGCTCCAGGGCACCTTCCCAGCAATAGGTGACCTGTTCTGTGTTGGAGATGGTTGTTCCAACCTCACATGACCGTATGAATGACTCTGAGCCCTTTCCCTTGGGCTGATCTATCCTGACTTCCAAACTCATGGTCTTGGCCCATGGCAAACCTGGGCCCACACCCACCAGCACCACACCTGCAGCACTAGACATGAATGCTGCCAGAGCTCCTGTGAGTCACAAGAACATCTAGGGACAAAACACCCACTCAGCTGAAGGAGCTTCGGTCAGTCAAGATACAGTTAGCAATAGCTTCTTCACCTGACTCCACAACATGTCTGGGTGCAGGCTGTGTCCCTGCTCTCCAGCTCAGGACAGGAGGTGGTCATGGGGTCACCTGATTCACATGAAGGCACCTGGGAACCATAAAGCCCTGACAAGTGGAAGAGGCCATCATCCATCGGCTAGACCGAGGGCCCCATATGGGCCATCCTCACTGGTGTCAGCAAAGGCTAAGGACACGGCCTCCGCTGGGCTGAGTACCCGCCGTATGCCCCTGGCTGCCCCCAATGCTCTGCCTCTGCCCGGTCGCCGCCAGCAGCACACGGCATGGTGATCACAGGCTCCACAGAGACTGCAGCTCACTCGTCTCTGCACCCCCACAGCCTGGCACATGGCAGGAACCTCACGAGCTCAGGTGAGCAAAACCCGGTTAGCTCTTACACACTGACGGAGAAGCACACGGCAGGACCCAGTAAGAAGTGGTCATCAGAATGATCGCAGGATGGCAATCCTCTGGCCTGGCCCTCCCCCCAGGACTCACCGGTACGGCTCCATGGTTCGAATTCCGTAGAACAATGCCTCCTCCAGCAGACCGAGGTTGATGCAGGCGTCCATGGCACAGTCAAGCACCCTCAGCTGGTAGACGTTGATGTCAGGAAGCCGTTCGGCATTGCTGCTGATGATCGTCTGGCACATGGCCAGCACCTGTTCCCACTCTGTTATTAACCTTAGTTAAGGATTCATTGTCTCCACCAAGAAAACAAGCAAAACGAGATTCTCCAAGAGGCTGAAGAGCTCCCGGGCACAGGAGGGAGGGAAGAGCCCATTATTTTACACAGATGAGCTGCCTGAAAACATACTTGAGGAACAAACATGTGTAAGAGGCATCTCAGGGAAGTAAATTCTGTTTACGCCAACAAACTGTCTTCCAACCAAGCCTGTACTTTGGGGGGATTAAGACTTCCGAAGAGCCATGCTTTCTTCACGCTCTGATATGTATTCTCTTGAAAGCTAGTCATGAAATAATGCAGCTGCTGATTATACCAAACTACCGATTAAGTTAGTTCAGTTTAAATTATTTCTATTAGCCTCTGTTAGGAAACCAATCGGAAATTAAAGAAGCTTCAGACAGATTCCATTTTTAAAAGGAGGAGCTCCTTTCTGCCCCCTGGGTCCTCTGAACCGGGGGCCAACAGGAAGCCGGGGGTCCAACCCACAGGAACATAGGAAGAGAAGAACTTGAAGAGATATATCTTCACCGGGTCTCACATTGAAGCTTTTTGATTATAAAGTGGAAGGGATCCAAGCCGATACTTAACAACAAAAAAGATTCTTATTTTGAACCCCTAAAGAAAAGGATCTTAACATGGCTCTTGCACATAAATTGCAGGCAGGGCAGGAGAAAGGATGCTTGAAGGAGGACAGGGAGGGGTGCCTGGATGGTGGTACTGGTTCAGCGTCCAACTCTTGACTTGGGGTCAGATCATGATCTTAGGGTCATTGGGTTGAGCCCTGTGTTCAGTGTGGAGTCTGCTGGAGATTCTCTCTCTCCTTCAGTGCCCCCCTCCCCATCCCCTGCACTCTCTCTCTGTCTCAAATAAATCTTTTAAAACAATAATAAAGGACAGGGAGAAGACTCATTACCCACTTATAAGCAGCTCTGACTGATTCGCTGTGAGTTCATGCCTTCCTCTAGTGGAGGCTTGGTGCGATTGCACTTCCTAAAACAGCTATCATTCCCTGGCCTCTTGCAGAGGCAGCCCGAGGATTGAGGCATGGAGTCTGGAATGTGGAGCATGCCTTGAATCTCCCCCGGGTGAACACCCTGGAAGCACAGCTGAAGGCCAGAGTGCAGGCACCTGGGATGCACACACTTCCCTTTCTGCGCCCCTGCTGCAGGGGTGTTAGGTGTTAGGGGGGATGCGGGCCCATCCCCACACCCCTTGCAACCTGTGCAGCTCCACGTCCAACCACTTTCACGTGCTGCACTTCCACTAGAAGAAAAGGCCTGAAGATTTCAGGTGCAGCAGAAGTGGCACCGCTTTTGATTTCAACCTAAGTGACTTCTGTCAGGGGTGAGATGTGAGGTTCTGAGGGTGTCACCTGAGCTCTCAAAGTGATGTGACGTTTGATGGTGACTAGGTGTAATGAAAATGGTCGAGTGGACTGAACCCCCCCCATCTACCTGTCAACACCACCACACAATCCAGTCTCTTCACGATCAGTGCCCCCCACCCCAACCAAAGCCCCCTCCATCCTCCAGCAGGTACACACCCAGCACACCCTGCCCTGAACTGACAGAGCCCTCCAGCGACACCCACCTCTCCCAGCTTCCATGCCACCTGGCGGTGCTGCCCTCCACAATGTTGGTAAACGCTAGTAATAATCCAGTCAAGTGGCTTGTGTGAGTGAGGACAAAGGTCTTTATGAACCCTCACAGGACAGGTGTGTTTCTTTTCAGTGGGGACCCTCTGGAGGCGTGGCACTTTACCCCCAAGGCATGACTTCTGTGGTTAGAATTGCAAGTGTCATGATGCACGGCTGAGGGTGTTTACTGCATACTTTCGTACACTATGTGATTTTAGGATGAATCCCGTCTCCGAGGAGTCAACTTTGGTCTCAGACAAGGGAAATTTATTGAAGAAAAGTGAGTTGGTGACTTTCTTTTGTATCCATCTGATGTGTACATATAAAGTGCACCGAATGTATCCCCAGAGGCTGGGGGGAAGCAGTATCGCAGGCAATACACTGATTTTGTAACAGATTGCCAGGCTAACCTCTGTGGCTTTCCATTCCATGATTAGATATTTGACGAACTGTCAGGAGGAATGACTGTCTCTTGCACAACGCTAGACATTTCTGTGGCAAGACTTTGTGCCTTATTTTAACATTGTGTTGTTTGACCTCCATTACTATTTGCCTACTCATTTATATATGCTCCAACTCATTTGAAAGAGGTTTGAGGTGACAAGCCTTAGAAATACAAACCAGATGTGATATTCTGCAGCCACTGATAGGAATACATCTACTTTATCCCCCAGCAAGCTGGAAGGGACCGCATGCCAATTTCCCTTCACAACACTGGCAACTGTCTCCTGGCAAACAAGACAAACCTTTCCTGTAAAACACCCCAGTGAGCAAAAAAATGGAATAATTTTAACTAAGAGGCTTTTTCACCAAGCTAATGCTGACATTGTATTTGCTCAGAAATGTAGTCACTGACATTTGCTTGGTGTTGCGTACAAGTCATTCTGGTCCGGAGAGGGGCTGAGCCCTGGACCGAAGCGGGGCAGAGAGCCTCTCCGAAGCAGACAGAACAATCCCTCCAAGGACAGAACAGATACCCTTTCTCCTGAACCCTTTTAAATGACCGTAAGAGGACTAAGGGGGAAGAAAAGGGAATAAAGTAAATCCACTTGGGAATTAATCAACATTTTGGGACCATGGGGCTTTTAGTCACTTAGTATCATATTACTGTACTGCTTAGAATCCTCCCATGGGCGCCCCCCATGCACAGGCCTCATGTCCTGTGCATGGTGTATAAGGCCTTGCCATGTCTCCCTGATTGTGAACAACTGGGGACTCCATGACTGTATTATCTCACACTCCATATGACTACACAGGCCCCCTCCTCTGATGGACGCCTTTCTTCACTGTCAGCCTGGAGAACTCCTACTCCTACTACACGCCCCAGACATAGCTCAGTGGTCACTTCCTCTGTGGAACCTTCTTTCACCTCCCAGAATTGACTACTATGCCTTTGATGCCCTGCAGAGATCTATGTACCAACACAGGTATTCATTTCCATGTGAGTGCAGGGCTGCATCCTCTTCAAACTTCGCGGACCCAAAGGTGGGCTGTAACTGGTAAGGCACCTGGAAGAATCAGTTTTCAGTGAAGCCTTGTCCCACTGAGATCCAATAGTAGCTGGGTCATCCAGGGCCCTAACTCCACAGCAGAGGACCACACAAATGAGCCTACTCCTCTGCAGTATAATGGTCCTTTGAACCCAAGAAGGGTCCACTCTTATTCCTGGAGCTAACCATTTTCCTAGTATCTCCCACCCTGCCTACAGACGGGGTTTCAAACTCCATTTGGGGGGCACCCAGGTGGATCAGTGGTTGAGTGTCTGCCTTTGGCTCAGGTCGTGATCCCAGGATCCTGGGATCGAGTCCTGTGGGGAGCCTGCTTCTCCTCCACTGCCTATGGCTCTGCCTCCCTCTCTGTGTCTCTGATGAATAAATAAAATCTTAAAAAACAAAAAACCCAACTCCATTCGGATCCTGGCTCCATTCCTCACAACTTTTTTGATTTTTCTATATCCTTCCTAATATGCCCATCCCAAACTGAACCAAAAGCTCTGGATATGATCAGACTCCTAGATCACCTTTCTTGTTTTCTTTTCTCCATTAATACAGCCTGAGATCATAGTAGTTTTTTGAGAGGCTATATCATCCTCTTAAATTTGATTAAGTTTTGCTATTTACTAAAGCCCTAAAATTGTTCCACATGTTTTGCTGCTAAGCTTGATGTATATTTACACATTTAAACTCTTTGACCCAAAGACAACATTTTATATACATTCTTGTTGAATTTAATCTCTTTAGATTCAGGCATCATTCAAACCTTCAGAGATCTTGAGTTCTGGATTCTATCATCCCACCCTGCCATCCTCCCCACCTATAACTTTTGGGAATCAGATAATTCTGTGGCTCTGTATCTTCCTTCAAAGCACAGAGCCAAAGGCAGGAGAGGATTGAGGTGGGAACAGAGCACTCCAGAATAACAGTGACCCTGGCAGCATCATTTTCTCAGTATGGCTGTTCAAGCATTGAGAAAGCTGTCTGGCCAGGCTAGCATCTAGCATCAATGTCTTGCCTGCTTTTAACTAAATTTCTTCCTGAAATCCATATACGAATTTTACCCAAGAAAGCCATGACTTTGCGGACTCACTTGCTTCTGCTGAACCTATGGTCCTTGGGCTGATCACAGCTTCCTTTTCCTTCCTTTAGTAATCAATTACAGATTCTTTACCAAAACAAAACAAAACAAAACAAAACACAACTCACTAGATAAAGATTTCAGAAACTAGTTATTTTACTTCTAAAAAAAGTAACATTTGTCCATCTACCTTTCCTATTCTGTACAATTCTTTAAAGAACATTGTAGATAGAAACTTCATTTGCAGATTTTCTTATTGCCTGGGATCTAATTTCCCCAAAGCATCTGAAGGACCTTGCACTATCTTTTTCATCTACCTTGGTCTATTTCTTCTTACCGCGGGGTTTCCCTCTGTCATGTTTTTGCTCAAGTGAACTCCCCTACTGGAAGCAACCTCCCGTTCAGCCTATGCTCATTCAAATCCCATCCTTGATTCGGGCTGCCTCTCACCCAGTACACCACCAGTGTTGTTCAGTGATATCCAGATGATGTGCCAGATGACCACCAGCAAAAGGGCTCTCTCTTTACTCTGAATTTTGACCCACTCACTCATGGTCCTTACTATTTATGCCCAGAAAATTTATTGTGCAGCAGCTCCTGCTGCCATGGTGGTCGTGGTTGATTTAATATGAAGCTTCTAGATCCTGAGAGTCAATGGCATTAAATTTTAAGGATTCTAAGTTATTCTTTCCTAGAGAAGTAGGTTATGGGAGGAACAGAATACAGAAATTTGTTACCTTGTACCTATAGAGACTATTACTTACTGTCTTATTACTAGCCATGAATTTTGATTACTATCTAATGGTGGTGAGGTTTTTATGCTGATCCTGCCATGATCTGCCCGAGCCATTACCCAAAATGTTGGCTGGGATTTGGGAATCAGCTTGTGACCATGAAACAGAATGAAGCTCACTGGCTCACATGGAAGTCAAACCATGGACTTGGCTTCATTAATGCCAAGCTCCAACCAATAAAGAAGCAACTCCAATAGTATGGTTCAATCCACAGGTAAAAGGATACTCCAATGTGCCTTCAGTTCTTCAATTTTTTTCAAGGATTCTTGAACTTGCCTCCATACTTGCTCATCGCCAGTGAGCATATCAGCATCCTGTTCAGGTCAAATGAAGAGAATAGAAAGGAAGACAAATTATTCAATTAAAAAATAAGCAAAAGAAAAAAATGGGCAAATGATTTGAACAGATATTTCTCCAGAGAAGATACACAAATGGCCAATAAGCACATAGAAAGATGTTCAACATCATTAGCCACCAGGGAAATATAATTCAAAACCATAATGAGACATCACTTCACACCCCCAGCTTGGCTATAGGGATATCAAAAAGATAATAACAAGTGTTGGCGAGGATGTGGAAAACCTGAAACTCATATATTACTGGTAGCAATGTGAAATGTTTCAGAACTTTGGAAAAAAAGTCTGGCAGTTTCTCAAAAAGTTCAATACAGAGTTACCACATCATTTAACAATTCTACTCAGATATATACCCAAGAGAAAGGAAAACATACGTTCATACAAAAATTTGTGCATCAATGTTTATAGCAGCATAATGCTAGCAAATAAGGTGGAAACAACCCAAATGCCCATCAGCTGATGAATGGATAAATAAAATACAGCATATTCCATCCAATGGAATATTACTGGCAGTAAAAAGAAATGAATTACTACAACACAGATGACCCCTAAAAACACCATGCTAAGTGTAAGAAGCCAGTCACAATCATATATTGTATGATTCCACTGATGTGAAATGTTCAGAATAGGCAAATTCATAGAGACAAAGTCAATTACTAATCAGCTAAGGAGGGGGCTGGGGAGTTAGTGAACAGGACTGCTCATGAGGATGTTTCTTCTTGGGGTGATGAAAATATAGTAAAAACCACTGTGCTAATGGTTCCACAACTTGGTGAATATACTTGTATACTTTAATTGACTGCTTTGTATATGTGAATTATATCTCGATAAAGCTGATTATATATCAGGAAGGGGAAGAGGGGCAAGAGGAAGAATCATCTGTTTGGAGACCTACAGATACTTTAATAAAAAATGTAGTTATCAATCAAAATGAGTCTAGGAAAGACTAAGAAGAGTACAATTACACCCATGTGAACTTATTTTGACTTCTATAAAAAACTGAAAAAAAAAAGAAAAAAGAGATACTCAACAATTTAAAAAGCAATTAAAAATAAAAAACAAAAAAAAATAAAAAGCAATTCAAAACAAAAGTGTGAGTTACATTTATTAAGTGTTTCTCCCCTGGTTTAGCAAGCAGGTCCTGTATTTTTCCTGTATGTCCACAGCTTCAGAGCTCCATAGCCATGTGTGGCTGTGAGCACCATGTTGGGCAGCATAGATAGAGAACAATTCTGTCACAGAAAGTTCTATTGGACAGAGCTGCTTTAAAGAAGTTAACCAAAGCATAAAATACGGTCATCAGACACCATTCATTTAAAACCAGGTGTTTAATATTCATTAAATTCTCAGTAGGTGTCAGAAACCATCCTAGGAAGTCATATCAAATTACGGCCAAATCATGGTAAGGGTGAGGGAGGGAAGACTTTTTCAAACTATAGAGATCTCCCTGGAGGTTTTTACATGCCTACCAGGGGACATTTATACAATGACCCTTATGAGAATCACTGCAAGAGTCGGCCTGTGTTACTGGTAGGAAGCTACAGATCACTGAGGTGTGCCGGGGCAGAGAATAAAGAGGACCACGGAGAGCCAGAGAAAAGAGCTCTCAAGAAGAACGTGAGGCTTTGGGTGTGCAGAAGAGGAAATGTACGTGCGTGAGTATGTCTGTGTAGCAGGGATTCATGGATCTTTAAGTATACATGTTGTGCACATGAATAATATCACAGGGTGGTTTTTAAAGCACCCTACTTTTTTTGGGGAAATTCTAAATAAGAACCTAGCTTTCTGTACATAGGACAAGGCAATGAAAGTTAATTGCTTTTAAAAAGGTAAACATAAATCTCCTTCTAAATACCTGCCCTAAGTCCATATTCATCTCCTAAAGCCTCAGTTCTCTCACCTTACTCCAAAGCAACTTCCTAGTGCCTCCGAGATAAAGCCCGTATGTTAAATCTTGACAATGATGGCTGTTTAAGGATGAAATATTCCTGTTTTACATTTCACTACCACAGGCTCAAGCCTTAGGCTCTAGGTAAATTGTCTCACTTGTTAGAATCTACAGGAGGCAGAATAACAGAGCCCCACAGATGTCCACGTCCTGGTCCCCAGACCCTGTACATATGTTTGGGTACACAGCAAAGGGAAATTAAATTGCCAACGGGATGAAGGCTGCTAGTCGCTGACCCAAAAATAGGCAGAGTGTCCTGGATTTCCCAGGTGGGCCCAGTGTAATCACAAAGGTCTTTCAGGGTGTCAGAAAGAGACAGGAGAAGAGGTCAGTGATGTGACATGAAGACCCAACCTCCCTGTTGACTTAGAAGACAGAAGAAGGGAACCAAAGACCCAAGGAGTGCAGGCGGCTTCCAAAAGCCAGCAAAGTCAAGGAAACAAATCCCCACCCTGGAGACTTTACAAAGGAAGGTAGCCCTGCCAAGACCTTCATTTTTGCCCAGTGAGACCTGTGTCAGGCTTCTGATCTTCAGAACTCTAAGATAATAAATCTGTGTTGTTTGCCAGATTTAAGCCACTGAGTTTGTGATCATCTGTTACAGCAGCAATAGAAAACTACTACAGTCTCTCACAGCCCTGCTGTTCTTCTGGCCACTGGACCTTGGCACATGCCCCTCCCTGTGGCTAAAATGAAGTCACCTGATCATTCATCTATTCCATCAGCACTTACCAAGTACCCACCTAGTGCAATGTTCCAGGCACTGAGAATAGAGCAGTAAAGGAATCATAGTGTTTACACCGAAGAGGCAGGAGGAGCATGGTATGACAGAGAACATGCACATGTAAAATACATATTTATTGGAGGGAAAAACAAGCAAGCAGGGAAGGTGGATGGGGAGTACTGGCCGCAGGGAGTTCCACTTTAGGCAGGGTGATCAGGGAAAGCCTGAAGATCTGAGAGTGGTAAAGCAGTGGGAGATAAGAATTCCAGGGAGAAGGGACAGTGAGTGCCCCAGTGCAGAGCCAGGAGCTTGCCCAATGTTCCGGAAATAGCAAGGAGGCAGGTATGGAAAGAGATCCTCAGTTGTAGTTTGTGTGCACGTCAAATCTTCTCCATTTTAGAGCTAAATATAGGTTCTCTTCTTCTTTGATCCTGTCCCTCCCAAATACCTGGCCCAGCTCACTGTACATAACAAACACCCAGTTAAACATCTGGAGGATGGATCTGGAAGATGAAAGTTGACATCTGTTTGGTCATGATCTGGATATCTCTTGTATGTATTTCCATTATTCCCCACAACGTCCTTGTAGGGCATCCATACCTCTAATCTACAAATGAGGCACAAGATAGCTCTAATGGTTAAGTAACTGCTAAAATGTCCTCTGTCCCTCACTGCCAGAGGTAAGATTCAAATCCAAGTCTGCTGGCTTCATGGCTCAAGCTCTTTGTGCTACCTTTATGTTTCATCTGGATTTGTTCTTCTCCTAGGCTTGCTTAAAAGGTGAAATAGGTCTGTGAGATAGTAACTCCAAAATATCTTCAAATCATGGTTCCTAGGATCTTCCTAATACCAGCACTTGGAAAAAAGGCAGTAAATCCTTTAATATGGATCCCACAGTGGATCTGGTCCTCTTCCACCAAGCAGGGTGAGACCAGAGGAAGACAGAATAATTTCATATGGGAATTATGCTCACAACTAAACCCCCACAATAATCTGACTGGCTGTTCTTTGGGTTGGGCCTAAGACTTTGCTACTTAACGGAGGAGCAGTCAAGCCTTGAAATTGCTTCCAAACCTCCAAAAATAATAGCTCTGAGAGCACTCTATATTGGAGCAAGACAAACTATATTCATTATCAGCTACCCATCAACTCCCTGGAGTGTTTCACTATGATGAGAGTGTACTATTCACTACACCCTTGGGCTCTCAGCTCACCTCACCTCACTCCCACCAACCTTCTTGTTCTATCCTGTAACTTCTTCTGTGACTGTTCCCACAGTGGGGTCTGTCTCCCTCTCCCCACACCAGGTAGGGACACGTTCGATTGTGTATGTTCTTACATACATATGTATACCTACATACATAGGACATACGTACATAAACAGAGAAATGACTTAGGGAAGCATAAGTTAAATCTACTTTCTCAATATGCAAATGTAAGAGTAAATTAGTGTGTTCTTTTCTACAGTCCCTGAAGGTATAAAATAGGTAAATTTACAACCTTATTTCATTATTTCTTATCTAAACATAACAAAGATACTTGCTATCATTCACAACTAAGTTATTTAGTGAAAAAAAATCCTTTTTGAACTTTAGCTCTACTATGAGCCTGGGGCTTGAATGGGTGAGTCCTGAAATTCGTTTCCAACAGGTGGAAACATTCAATGAATGAAAACATTAATTTTATGCATGCATATATACATATATTCTTTTTAAAAATCAAATGTGTATTGTTGAGTTTTTCTACAAAAATTATTTTGTAGAAAAAATAATTCAGACTACAGGCATAAGGATTGTGCTTTCTGAGGAAGTTCACTCTGGGAAATGATGAAGAGAAGTAAGGACCTGTCAGTTCCAGCACCAATAGCACCCCTGCCCCGACCAGCTGTATATGTCCAAGGCAAGCCTTCCTTTTCCTGTCCCACAGCCCCCTCGCCAGGAAAAACAGCAACTGGTCTAGGTGACCTCCACCATTCCTTCCACATGACCATTCTAGAGGCAGAAGTAGTGCAGAGTCAGGTTAGCTCTGCCTCTGGTGACCACTCTCTTGCATAGCTTGATAAAAGTCCTTAAGGAGCTTGGCTTCGTTTTAAACAGTAAAAACATGGCAGCTGTCCATTTGAGGCAGAGCTATGTCAGCTGCTCTCAGGATTTAGTAAGAACGAGTCTCTGGAGTTGCTCCCTTCTCTCTCTCTCTCTGACCTCTTAAGTTCCTCTACTCACAGCCTCCCCACCCCACCGGCCCAGGGGCCAGGTGCAAATCATTCCCCACAATTCAAGAGTCAGTTCCCTTGATACTTGGTTCCTTCTTACCCCCATTCTGTCCTCTCAGAGCATACCCCAAATCTGGCAAACCCCAGGCTCCATTTTACAGCCCCTGCACCTAATCTTCCAACTAGAATCCTTCCCCTTGGATTCTAGGAGGAGCTGGACTGCAGGTTCTGCTCTTCCCTTGGGTCTATTCACTTTTTTGGTCTTCTTCCCATTTGTCCCTTTAGGACCGGCCTTGAATGTCCTCCAACAGGTCATCTTGTCTCATTCTGCCTTCCTGAGCCACTGCAGCCACTCTGCAGACCTCTCTTAGCACCAAGCTGTCCTTAATGGTTGGCTTTACTGTGTCCCCAGCAAGCCTCAGAATTTTTAAAGAGACCATGATCCGATCATCTCTGTATCCCCAGGGCCAGCATGGTCAGTTATCTGGTACATGTTTGGTGACAAACGAAAGAAGAGAGGGGAGTGATCTACGATCCACAAGTAATAGTATTAAAAGAATAAAACACCTTGACTCTACAACAATAGGAAAGAGAATCGCAACCAAGGAAACACAAAGTTGTTTGTGTCACAAAATACTTGTAGCTCGACTTGTTTCTACTACTTCTATATCACGATTATGTGGGAAAAGGCTGTTTCCTCTGTAGCTGCCCATATTGCCTAAATGCCCAGGAAGGGGTCTAGAACATAAATGTGAACTCTTCCCCCTATCATCAGAAATCCCATGCTAGCTCAGGACCCCTGTTCTCTGACAACAGCATCACAGCAGTTTTGGGGGGCACTGGGTTGACTCTCCTGGCTTCCACCCCTAACATCATCCTGAGCCTCCTGTTGCTCTGTTGGCCGAGAGGTCTCTGTCCTCATCTGACCCTGGGTGGATCAGTGAGGCCACTTAGGTTCCCTGACACAGCTGCTAAATCAATACCCTTTTGGCCTTCCCTTAGCTGTAAAAAAAATTAGGTGCCAGATGATCTGAGATAATCTCACCATGACATCAAAGGGTGCCACTCAACACAATCACGTTGAACCGGCCAAGCGCTTCCACTGAGTTTCAGAGGGGGAAGCATACCTGTCAGGTGCCGGTGGTGGATGAGAAATCTGAGTTTAACAGGATAAGGTTCGGACCCAGCAAGGCTGTCTACCCTTGGGAAAGACCATGGGCTCTACCAGGCTTAAACCTCATATGCAGCCGTCCGGATCTCCTTTGTCTCTGAAACACTTCAACAGATGTGTTCACTCGGCTCATGAGTGCTGATGCTGAAACTCTTGCACTGAGCTAATTTCAGATGGTTCATATTAAAAGAAAAAGGAGAAAGGCAATCTGCTTTCCAGTACTTCCTGTTATCCAATCCTCCTGCAACGTCTAATTAGATTGGATTGGATGGAGAGGAGAATAGGATGGGAAATAAAATTACTGGATACTTAGAAACTTTTCCAGTAATTCAATAATTCTAGAGTCTCAAAAGAAGATGAGGTTTTTCGTGTTTTGTTTTTAAAGTAGAGTGAGGTTCAAATACAGTGTCTGCACTTAAGAGAGAGATTCAAAATCAGGAGGGGAATAAGCACTGCAGTGTCCTGGTCTGTGGAGGATGTACTGGGAACTAAACAGATTAATATACGACATCACTCAAAACCTTTATGATTCATAGGAAACATCTCTGCTGGAACCAATTCCTCCTTTGGCAAAAACAACTGAAAGCAATTCAGATTTAACTTGAGGGGGAAAGTGGCTCTTTCATAAAGTGGAAAAATAGTGGTTAAAAATAGAGCATCCACTCTTCCATCAAGCGCAAACCAGTCAATGGGCATTATGGGTTCAGGAAAGAAAGTAAAGGAAGGAATGTTCACCACTTGAAGCATGTTCAGTGTGCTGCATGTTCTAATTAGCAATTAACAAGCAACTGTACACAATAATTAGAACTTAGTGAGAGGAACATTAGTTTTAGAGTCATGAACTGTAGATCTGAGTCCCTACTCCAGAGCTGCGTGACCTCAGCAAGATGGTTCTCCTTCCTGGAGCTAACTAAGCTTCTTCAGCACTAATAATTCTCCGAGTATCTTCTTTTTTTTTTAATTTTTATTTATTTATGATAGGCACACAGTGAGAGAGAGAGAGGGAGAAGCAGGCTCCATGCACCAGGAGCCCGAATTGGGACTCGATCCCGGATCCCCAGGATCGCGCCCTGGGCCAAAGGCAGGCGCCAAACCGCTGCGCCACCCAGGGATCCCCTCCAAGTATCTTCTATCCCTTCCTTTTGCACCCTCTAGAAGCACTAATGTGACAAATGGCACCCTGGTCTGACTTTTTAATTCCCATCCTAGCAGGTGAGTGTCCCTGGGGGTCTGACTGGAGTCTGCTTTGTTTGGTGGGAGAGAGAAGAACAGTCTTCTTTTTTTTTTTTTTAATAAAAGATTTATTTTTTTTAAGAGAGGGAAAGAGAGTACAAGCAGGAGGAGGAGCAGGGAGAGGAGAGGGAGACAAGCAGACTCCCCACTAAGTGTGGAGCTGGACACAGGGTTCGATTCCAGGACCATGAGATCATGAGCATTTGGTTGGATGCTCAACAAACTGAGCCACTCAGGCGCCCCAAGAATGATCTTAATATAACAGAGGATACTAATCAAGAACCAATTCTTCCGCGCCCTCACATCGCTGCATGTTCCGTTTGTTCCCTCTCCCTGGAAGCTTCTTGCTTAACTGAGTCATCCACATAAGCGTCCCCCATCTACCAAGAGTGGGCCAAACGGCCTCTGACTTCCATAGGCACAATGCTCTGTGCATTCCCACTGAATTCCATGATGGTTATGGCAATGGGAATAAGCTGATACAGGTGCACAGGATGTCATCCAGGTGCTGTTAGCAGTCCCCAGAAATAAAATTGCCTAACAAAGGTTATTTTCTTCATTTACTTCATAGAACGGTGAGATCTGTGTCTACAGGCAGGATGCAACAGAGTTCGAAACCCAGTGTCCTCACCAGAGCCGGGAGCCCCAGCCACCAGCCCTTCACACCCTCCCCCTGTGCTGGCTGAGCCCAGGGCAAGTGTCCTCTTGTCATGCTGGCCAGCCTTCTCCAATCAGTGGGTCCCACCACTGCCTTGGATCCTGAGGAGCATCTGGGCAACAGAGGACACTAAGCCCAGCCCACATAAATGTCAGTGTTGAGGGGGTTTCGCAGGACACCCGAGCCTCTTGCAGAGAAGTTCCACTGAACTCTCATTTCCCTTCATGTTTCCCCCATAGCTGGCAGCAGCAGCTAGCACCCTTTTAACTTTGTTTCCTGGATGGAAACGGGACTCAATTGCAGCCACAGATTTCCGCAAGACCGACCACACAGTGAAACCAATTGCAGGTTCAAGGTCAAATCTCCAGGTACCCAGAACTGCCAGAAAGGGAATGTCCCCTTCACCACTTCTAGGAGTGACAACAGCCTTGCGACAGTGAAGTTAGAACATCTAGAACCACTAACAGCCTTTTCCAGCTGCCATGTCAACAACTGCCTTCTGTCTGTTCTGGGTTTTCTTATCCCAGGGACTAAAACTCATTCTCAGAGATATAAGCTCCCTTGCTTATAAAATCAGGTCAACTGAGGGGAAATTAAAAAATAGTTGATATTCACAAACGTGGGACAATCTGCGAGCCCACCTGTGTCAGTGGTGTTTGCTGAAAATCTGCCTTTAGTGCAACATTTTGTGGAAAACTAGCACTGACCTATACTGGCAGTTAAACATTACACAAAGACATTTAGGAAGGAGACACTTCCTTGCACCCTCCTCCCAACTGGAAAGATGTGGTCCTCAGAGGACATAATAGGGATTACATGAAGCAGAAGGTTATAGGCTCAGCTTGCAAAAGCACATTTAAGCAAAATCTTTTCACATTTGTACAGAGATGATCAAATGGATGGCTGTAGACCTGCAAATTCCTGATAGGGGAGGGGCCTGCCAGCCTCAGGTAAGCACTACAAGGTAGGAGGTTTGAGGCAAAGGGGAAAAAAGTGCCTTGATTTTACAGGAAAAATTATTCTAATAGCAACAGTGATTAAGATAAAACGTACCCTCAAATTTCAGGGCTGGCTTTTTTTTAAGATTTGTTCTTTTTATTTTTTTATTAAGATTTTATATAAGATTTTATATATTCACTTGAGAGAGCAGGAGGGGGCGGGCGGGGGGAAGGGCAGTGGGAGAGAGAATCTCAAGCAGAGACGCTGAGTCAAGTGCAGAACCAGCCTCTGGGCTGGATCCCATGACTGTGAGATCATGACCAGAGCCCAAACCAAGAGGTGGCCGCTCAGCTGATTGAGCCACCCAAGCACCCCTGGGTGGGTTTTGATTTAACAGAGACGGGAGCCATAGCTCTCATCGCCTCCAATCTGCCATGCCTCCATCCCTTATATTTCCTTGTTCGGGGACAGCTGCAAACAGGAAAACGCTTTCCACTGCAGCAGAACAGATTCCCAAAGGTTAGGCTAACCTGGACATGGTTTCTCCAGAGACATTTGAAAATAGGATGAACAACAGCATGATTTGGGCTCGGTGCTCCTGGCATATAGGAGCGTGTGACAGGCAGCACCAGGATAATGGAAATCAGGAGGCTGAAGCCCCCCAATCCTGGCTTTGCCGCTGGCCGCCAGGAAACTCAAGGCTGACAACATCTCCTGGCTCATCCTGGCTCAGCCTCCCCAGGTGAGCACCTGATAACCGTTACCATGGAGACAGAAACTAATCATTCCACTTCATTAGTCACCTACGTATATCCGGTGTCTGATGTGCCTGAGGAGAGACCTGAAATTTGGAAGAGGAGACACTTTGGAATTTGTGTTTGTGCGACAAATTGCAAATACCTTCATTCTCCCTCTTTTTTCCTTCATTCCATCTTAAGCTGAGGTTTTTCAGGCAGGAAATGCTGTAGTCAGAGCACGGGGAGTACACAGAGGGCCGAACCATGGCCACACCTCACCCAGTAGTGCTCCCTGCCAACCCGAGGATCGGACAATGATTATTTAATTTCCATGTTCCCTCCAACATTTGCATGTATGCTGATTATAGTGGGCAACATTCCAAACTCACACAGAACATGGTGTTTGCTGATCTGCTAAAGTGAGCACATCAGATTATTTGATCTGTGGTCCCAAACCAAGGAAGTGGTTTAGTTGGGGTCCACACTAATGATTTCAGATAATAAGTCCTGGACACAGGTCTGTCTATGCTGTTTTAGAAGGCGATCATAAGGGTAACCAAAGGAAAGTATTTAATGTCTTTAACATCAGTTAATGTGATTTCCAATAGACTCCTCTACTCTTCAGAGCTGGCTTGCACAAATTCGCTGGTTTGTACTATCACCTTGTAAGGCAGCTCTGAAATCATCAGACCACATATCAAACAAGCATAAAGTTCAAAAGAAGTATGGTCCAGTTTGAGGGGAAGAACTATCTGTAGTATCTCAGTTGTGTTTTCAAAAGGAAAGAGCTCAGAATTGCATTTGTCTCTCAGTGGAGAAAAGCCAATGTACTTCCAATCATTCAAAATACTTCTGCAGTTGTGAATCAGTCCGTGCAGAGTTCTGTTCCTGGAAGCTCGGGGGTGGGTCACTGCAGAGGGCAATCACTCATGGGCTGAGGGCCTGGCAGGGAAAGCACTCCTCCTGAGGTCTAGGGGTGCTGGGGGGAGAAGAAAGGACATGACCAGATTCCATGGTTCAGCTCTTTTTCTGCCCCACCTCACGCCTATCAGAGACCCTGCACAAAATTACCGGGACTCAGATGCTTTTCCTGGCAATTCTGCATCCAATGGAAACGAAATGCTGGCTGAATACATGGGGAGCTTTCATGCTGGCGCCTCACCAACAGAAAGCACATGTCTGCATTTTATATTCCAGTAAACTCCAATCTGGCCCTTGGCCAGGGGACCTCTTTATAATGTCAAAGATAAAAGCACTGGCCATGTTTGGCACCCTGCCCTCACCTCCATTCTCTTGTAACCATCTCTTAAACCAGGCATGCATTACTGTTCACAGGCCTTCCAGACAAAAGTCTAGTGGAGCTTCATAAACATTACCAGATGCCGATCCGAGATGCCCCCACTGCACAGGAAGAGAAAGAGGTACAGAGAAGGGCCCATGATTTTGCAGAGGGCAGCTGGGAATCACAGGGAGACGTGGAAATATATGCTCTAGTATATACCCCACATATCCCTGATCCTGAGGAGCTGCTCACTGAGCTGCCTGAGTCACAGGCACCTTTCATGAGGTCCTGGCAGGCTGGATCTCAAATCTGCTCCAGACAGTATAGGTATAGATATAATCTGCGTATTGATGCTTGATAAGGTCCTTATCTAATCTCAATGTCCAAAACAGCATTCTGGGTATACGAGGCTCTCTCTTCTCATACCCCTTACCCCAGGGAATGCTATGATGCCAGCCACGGAGAGTTTATGAAATCATTAGCTCTTAATCAAGTTTTATTTTCTTTCTGAGTCATACTTTGTGGGTCAAAAGTATATAACCCAGCTGTTTTCCTTTAACATTTTTAAAAAGGATTTTATTTAGTTGAGAGAGAAAGAGAGGGAGCACAAGTAGGGGGAGGGGCAGAGGGAGAGGGAGAAGTGGACTCCTCGCTGAGCAGGGAGCCCCATCCCAGGACTCTGAGATCATGACCTGAGCCAAAGGTGGATGCTTCACCCACTGCTTCACCAGGCACCTCTTCCTTTAACATTTCTGTTTCTTTAACCTTCTAGATTCTGTGAGAGTAAGATTCTAACAGGAGCAAATGCTTATCATCAATTAGAATAGGCAGGGATTTCTTTTCTGGAAGTAACCAAGTATGAAAAGCCCTCCTGTTCCATGCAAGAGTAGATAAAACTTCATTCAGAGAGTTTAATGTAGGGGGAAACCTGTTTTTTTTTGTCACCAAGTGGGAGCTGACCTAAGCTGAACCAAAAGCTGTAGCTTTTTTTTTGTACAGCTCAGAGGCTTTAATTTGCTCTAGGGTGCTAGAGTGTGCTGACCTGCTGCCCACACTGCCAAGAACACACCCACATGTCGCCCCATCCTCAGCGGGAATGTCCCTCCATGCTCTATGGGATACTGCGGGCTCTGACTTCCCTCTAAACTCAGACCTGTTAATTCCTGTAGCTTTGGTTCTTTTCCTGGCTGTTAGGGTGTGATGCAGTGGGTCTATTTTACAATCACCTGGAGAACGCTCAAGAACACAGGGCCCCAGATCCCACAGAGGCAAACTGACAGCAGCAGCTGTCAGTTTGGGGTGGGGGGGTGGGCAGGTATCTGTGTCTTTCACAAGCTTGCCACGTTATTCTGATGCACAGTCAGGAACAAGGACCAGCAGCCCATTGTGTGCTGCCTCCCCCACCACCTCTAATCTCTGTTATTACACTGTCACTTTTTGTGTCAACATCGTGGAGATCTGCCACAAGTACTTGACGGTTCAGGCTTTTCCCCCGTCTCTTCAATCTACAATTGCATCTCTCATGCTCTCTGCATTTGCTTGTATTCGTTTATTCCCATAAGACACAAAAGGCGATCGAGTTCAGGACACTAGTGGTAATACATTGAGACTATCTTTAGTCCAATATGAGATAACATATCCCACATATGTGCCAGGACTAGGTATCGGAACTACAAAGATGCAGATGAGATGCGGCCTGGCCTCGATGTGCTTATAGTCCAGTGGGTGAAAGAGCCACATACACATGTCAGTCTGGATGTTGCATGTGACAAAAGAAGAGCCCCGGGGCTCTGGGAGCACAGGGCAGCATCCTTTACCCAGCTAGGGCTCAGCGAAGTGTCCCCAGGAGGGCGATGCACGAGTTCCATCAGAAAGGCTCCGGAATATAGCCAAGAGTCGAAGAGCAGGAGGAGAGTGGGTCATAAGATGGCAGGGGGAGGAGACAAGTGGGGCAGGGTGGTGATGCGAAAGGTGGGTGGTGCACCTCAGTCCTCTACGGCCCTACTGGGTTTGCAGCTACTGATGTCTGGAGTTAAACACTTTGAGTGGGGGGGTGCCCAATGGGGGTCTACATCAGAATGCCCCCAGACCTAAAAACAAAATGCTGGGTCAGACCAATCATAGAGGGACAGGGAGGAAAGCACGGGTCTGGAGATGAGGTTGAAGGGCAGGGCAGAGGCCCCAAGAAAGGGCAAACTTGATTCTGTGTGAGCAGCAGAGACGTGGAAGGATCTCAGGTAGAATTGGTGATGGCTCCAGATGGAGTGGCCTGCAGAGGACACACCTGCTAAGCACTGGGCTCCGTGACTGAGGGCATGACGAGGGCTGCAGGGAGATCAGGGTGTACACTCCTGGAACCTGACGATGAGGTGCCTGCATCCCTGGTTGTGCTGCCCTGTAGCGAGCAGGAAATAAGAAACCAGAGCCAGAATATGAGCAAGGGTGAGAAGCAGACTCTGAAGTCAGTGATGAGAGGCAGAACCTGAAGACGTAGGATACAGAGCATCACTCACCCCAAGAGAGTGCCATCAGCCGAGGAGCTCAGCTGGAGGAGAGGAGGGCACAGAAGCTACGGTGGGGGTACCCCAAGAGGGAGGGTACAAGGGATCCATGGCAGGTACTGAACAGAGGACCCATTGGGGGAGGGCCTTAGGGAAGCCATCAGACCGGGCATCGAGGCTCACTGGCATCAGAGGGAGACAGTCTCAGAGGCAAAGATGGGAAGCTGTCAGCAGTGGCAGTGACGAGAAGAGAGAATACGGAGACGTTACATGCACAGAAAACTCTTTCAAGGGTTTTCATGAATCGAAGGAAACAGTGGGTAGAAGCAAAACCAGCTGTTTTTAGTAACAGGAGAGAGTGTGTTTGTGCCACAGGAAAGGAGCCTGCACAGAGGGAGAGGTCAATCGTGGCTGGAGAAGCTGGGCCCCAAGCGGCAGGCTGGGGTTAGGGGCCCTACTGGCCGCAGACACTGGGCTCCAGCAAGCGGGTGCATCTGCTCTGTAGTAGGTTGACATGGATGCGTGCAGGTGCTGCTGTGCGTGGAGGTGTTGGGGCAAGAAGTTGAAGGACAATATGCCTGCCGGGCTTATTATTTCTGTACCTACCAAAATCAGGAAGGTGCAGCAGCAGTGAAAGCTGGATATGCCGGAGGGGAAGAATATGGGGGCCACCTGAGGATGTGCAGGACAACTCGGCATGGTGGCAGGCCAGCTGAGGGGAAGGCTCAATACAGCCCCTCCTAAGGGACCTGCGATTCTCAGGGGGCATTGACCCACATTACAGGAGCCAGAGCAGCAGGAGCACCCTGCTGAGTTCATCCCTGGTTGGGCAACAGGGGTGCAGGGAGGGCGGAAAAGAGGGAGCTGAAGCAAACGTGGGGTTGGCCAGAGAAGTGGGGGAAACCGGGCCAAGGAGCAAATCACCTTTCTTTTCTCCAACTACAATTCAGCCTAGGAAACCAGCACATGTTTGTTTAACCTCCCAGAAGCCTGCCTTTGTTTGTTGGTCCCATGACGCCAATGACAGATTTTAGAACTGCTTGTCCATCTCTCTGCTCCTGCTTCTAATGCATTTTTTGTTTTGATTTTGTAACAGAGCAGCTGCAGTTTTGATAAGGAGGGCACAGTCATCATCAATCCATTTTGAGTTTCGGCAAGGGTGGAAGAACAAGATCTGAGAACACTGATGGTAAATAGCTGTTAAGCCTTCCCGGCAGGAGGCAAGACTAGAGGACCTAGCTCATAGGGCTGGTATTGGGACCAAATGGGAGAGTGTGTATAAAGTTCTCAGCACAGTAGCCAGCTCACAGTGACTGTGAAACACATGAGCTGTCCAGTCACAGAAGGTGAGGCCAAGAGCAGACAGCACAAAGGACATTCACAAAAGAGAAGCAGTAATCTCTCAGAATAGTGTGAGGAGGCTTAGGAAATATATTCCAGTGCTCCCTAAGCAAGGAAGCAAGCACGGAAGAGATGCATTTACTGCTTGGGGGAAGTGGTGAATGATCAACAGATAACAGAAAGAACAGAGACACACTTGATTCTTAGTGTTTTTTTTTCCCCTTTCCCTTCTCCCCAAATTATTCAAAAATAGGACAGAGTCGAGCACAGTATTTTAGCAAAACCCACATGTTTAATTCCAGATAAACTATACCCCAGGATAGCCTAAGAACTTTGTCATGAAACCACTATTATTCCTCTGTGCAGAAGTGGTAGAAAGGAAGTGAGAGTAGAAACCCTGAGTGGTAGCAAAGAGAGTCCCAAGAAAACAGCAAAAATGGAAGTCTGCATAATGGCAGCTGTTAGTCAGTCAACTGCCTGTCTCTGGCTAAAGCTTGCTGTGGCTTAAAAAAATACAAGGTATCCACTAGAGACAGCATAGCAGCGTCAAGAACAAATCTCGGCAATATGAGCTCATTTTTTCATAAAGACTATGTAGATCTACAGTTAACAGCAGTGTATTGTATACTTAAATAATCACTAAAGGGCACCTGGGTGGCTCAGTCAAGTAAACATGTGACTTTGACTCAGGTCATGATCTCAGGGTCCAGGGATCAGGCCCCACATAGGGAACCCTGTTCAGGAGGGAGCCTGCTTCTCCCTCTCCATCTCTCTCCCCTGCTCATGATCTCTCTCTCAAATAAATAAAATCTTTATAAAAATATTCGCTAAGAAAGTAGAGCTTACAAGACCTTTTAATGACAAGATCTTAAGTGTTCTGGTCACAAAGAAATAAAGTAATAAAGACAGTAGAAGAAAACTTCTGGATATGATGGATATATTTATAGCACAGATTTTGCTAATGGTGGCCAGGGTGTGTACTTACCTTCAAACTCATCACGTTGTATACATTAAATGTGTACAGCTCCTTGTATGCCTGTCATATCTCAATCAAGTGGTTTAGAAACATGCAGTCTGGTTTGGGTGGAAGATCATGTATCAATCTGGGGCTGACCCAACACCCAGCCTATCCCAGGACAGACTGAGCTCAATCAGGGTCCACCGCCTGGTAGGAAACCATATCCTTTTTCTACAGGCGGGGCTAAGTTTCAGAGGGCTGGCCTGCTGCAGGGTAAGCACCATCACCACTTATTAAAGGGTCATTGTACTAATTATTTTAATGGTTTTACCTCACTGAATCATTTCAACAGAGATAGAAAGTAAAAACCATTCCAGTCCCTCATTTATAGATGAAAAGACTACAGCCGATAAAGATGAAAGAACATCCTCAGGTTCAAGTAGCTAGACAGTGGGGGTGACCTATTCCAGTCCCTGGCTGTGTAATCTGAAAGCCACCATAAACACTTGAGCACTAGAAGACTGGAATAAGGAACCGATTTATTCTTCACTACTCCATGGGACAGAAGGAAGAGGCTCATGTAAGTTAAAAGAGGCAGTTTTTAGTTCATGAGACTAACTTTGCGATCGCAGCTGCCGGAGAGGGGAATGGTCTACTCCAAGAGAGTGTACTGAGATCTCCACGAAGATGTTCACATGGAGTGGGGACACCCAACTGGAAGAGACTGGAGAGGAGGGTCCTGCTCTGGCTGGTGTGATCTCTCTGGGCCCCTATGAGACACATAGATATCTGACAAGAGAATGGCAGTAATACTTATGCTCCTGACCAGATCAGGAAACTCACAAATTGAGGTACCCCATCAAGCCCGTGTAACTGAAGTCTAGTCTCAAAAATGCTGGAAAAAGTGTGCTTTCCTGGAGAGAAAGAAATGCTGGGAGCATGAATCTTCCGAGATGACAATGGGGACTATACATCCTGTCTTTGCACGGGGTGGTTTACATGGGGGTTTGTAAGTCTTGGTGTCAGGGGTTGGGGTACGTAATGTCTGCACCTGGAAAGAGTTGGAGAAGACAAGAACATTCCTTCCTGATGGCCCACTCTTGGAACTATTACAAAATTGCTTCTGGACAAAAGTCATTTTCAAGCTTCAAGTAATACAGTTACTTGGTAGCTATACATCCTATAGAGCTTAACTGGAGGCTGGGCAAAAGCAGTATTTCTCTAACTATCCACTTACACAACACAAATTCATGAAGCAGTGTCATCATTATGGAAGCACTGTGTGTTTGAGCTGGAATGGAGACAAGGAGGGAAGAGAATTCAACAAAGAAAGACACTTGCTTTCTAAAAGGTGGTCAAGGATGTCTCTCCAAGGATGTGATAAAGAGCTGAGAGGCACAAAGCTACAAGAAGACTGTTCCAGGCGAGGGAAGCCAAGTGCAAGGACCCCAGGGCAGGCAAGAGCTTGGCCTGTCCCAACCACGAGACTGAACCAAGGCTGGGAAGGTGAGCAGGAGCCAGGCCACACAGGGCCCGTCAGCCTGGTTGGTGAAGCTGGATCTCCTCTTACAAGTGAGTGGGACACTGTGGACAAGGTTCCTCCTGGAAACACCCTTCTGGCTTCTGTGCAAAAATGAAGCTCCAGAGTATCAGGGTAGAAACAGACCACTTAGGATGTGCTTGCAGCAGCCCAGACAGGAGAGAATGGTTTGAAGACAGGCCTGTGGAATTACAGCTGTTGCTGGAAGGAGAAAAAGAGAGACAATGGTCTGGTGTCCATCATGAGGTCTTGACTTACCTCATTTGGGCTGGCGTGCAGGTCAGCCAACACTGGTTTGGTCTACTAACCCAGACCCTGCTGCTACCCCTGTCTGCCCAGGGCTGTCGACAACAAAATTCCCTGGGTAGCTTCTATATTCTTAACTCTAAGCCATCAAACCTTTTCTTTCATCTGAAAGGGAGCACATCCAGAGCTTGAAGTTACCACAATAAGGCAAAAATGAATTTATAATTTTGGGTGATGGTTCTAAACCCATTTTCAACCGTAAGTCGGGGAGGGGGTGATGTGGCAATGAAAAAGAGAACCAAGTTTGGAAAATCGCCATGAAGTGTCTGAGTCAACAACTTAAGGACTTTAAATAAATAAATAAGTGTACTTGGGTACCCCTGGGTCCCAGTTCTTATTCAGTTATACATCTGTTCGGCAATGGAATGAGGAAGTTAATTACTTTTCTATGACATGTATGTATTTTGTGAGACACCACATTGCACCAGTTAATAATGATCTACCTTCTGTTGACACAAAATGTTTAAATTAATAAAAATCCAAATGATACATCTCATAGCAAAGTGTACTTAATTGAAAGGCTGGATGGCAGGAGTAGTAATTTTCATGGGTAAAAATTATTGAGATGTGCTTATGGTAGCATGAAAAGCTCAATTAATAAAGGGACTTATGTAGGCAAACTGCTTTCAGGAATGCATACTTTACAGAAAGGGTAGGCTGTGCTTCTCTAATCGTTAATACAGCAGCACCATGATTGTCAGAGAAAGAAACTGAGCTGATATCCAGTAATTGCCCATAATTGACAATATTAGTGATTTTACATTTAAACTTGTCTGTTCAATCTTTAGGGTCTGAAATGACAAATGCAGAAAGGGTATAAACAATCCTTGAAGCTCTGCTATTAATATTAAAAATCTGTCTGCTCTCTACCGACTGTACCCTTGGTAACTTGATACTAAACCAACAGCATTATAAAAACAGTTTATTTTGTCCCGAACGACATAGTGGTATTAGATTTCCTCGGAAAAAATCCAGATAACATCTCAAGTAGGCTCCCAGGACCAAGATTGAGGGGCACACTCTAAATAAACCTGACAGGAGTGTCTTATGTAAGCCTTGAAAACCCTGAAAGGAAAGTCTGAAGCCCAAGACACCCTGTAATGATTTTGTTCCTTTCCACTGATTTGGGGGCAAAGAAGAGGCTAGTCCACCACCTTTCTTCCATTTTTAAACTCTTCCCTCACTTCTCTCTTTGCTTCCCCTCTCTTGCTTAAAAACCAGAACAGAACTGGGGCACCTGGGTGTCTCAGTCGGCTGAGTGTCCAACTCTTGATTTCAGCTCAGGTTGCGATCTCTGGGTTGTGAGATGGAGCCCCACGACCCACTCTGCGCTCAGCGGGGAGTCTGCTGCAGATTCTCTGCTTCTGCTTCTCCCCTCACTGTTCCTGCCTGTGTGCTCTTGCTCCTGAGCCCACCAGGTGCTCCAATAGGGTCTTTGTTTAGGTCTTTGAGTGATAGCAGGTACTCAGCAAATACCTGCTGGTTGTCTGTCATGGGAATATGCAGGTAAAGGTGAAAATGGCCCAAGCTCAGAGTGGGCAGTTTAAAAAAAAAAAAAAAAAAAAAAACTAATTCTTTTTTTTTTTTTTTTGGGTGGCAAAATGTGTGATTCTTATTTTTATTTATTTTTTTAAGATTTTTATTTTTAAGTAATCTCTATACCTGACATGGGGCTCAAACTTACAATTCTGAGATCAAGAGTCACATGTTCTACTGACTGAGACAGCCAGGCACCCCAAAAATGTATGTTTTAATAAAATATAGCAATCCCCAAATATCTAACTTATCCAGGGATTTATCCAAGTCAAAGGATTCCGGAACTTGATGACTGGAAAGCTCCTAGGGAAATTTGAAAGATCAGACAAATGGGAAAGACTGTTCTTTAGAAGACGCACATGGAGAAAATGCTACCATGTCTTTAAAAAACAAACAAACAAACAAACAAACAAACAAACAAACAAATGTTCAGAAGATCAGGAATTCCAATCCAAAAACCTGCAGTTAAAGTATGTTTCCCCAAGATCAGCAAGGACTGAGCACCTGAGGCCACCCTGCCTGGGCGTAGAGCCTTCCTTTTCTCTCAAAGGCTGAAGAGTTTCTGTTCCCTTCCTTTCCTTAGGAGTCTTGACGTTGCTTCTCTGTGCACACCAGGCCTTCTCTTTAGCCTTTTTTAAGTTATGGGGCTGTTGGACAGAGTGAATGCAACTGCAGAAAAAAGCCTGTGGACATTGCTCGGGTCTTTTGCTGAGCTAAAAGGCAGTAATATGAAATCAAAGAGGGTAGCACTCACTATTTTTACCATGATTTTAATGGGCCTTATTCCTAACAGGGTGCAGTTGTGAACAGTAGATATTCATTGACCGGATGTTAGAGGTGGACAATTTTCCTCTTTTTCTGAGGCTGCGTTCATTAATCGTACTGAGGAACTGCCCCACGCTGCATGCAGGCTAATTGTTTAGAAATAATTAACATGTTTTTATTTCAGTTGTAGAAAACATAATTTATTAATTGGCTGCGACTTTACGTGTTCCATTTTAAGAGGCACAATAAATAAAGAAATTAGCATAAGAAGGTATTGAAAAAATGCCAAGATTGACTAAATTCTGAAAAAAAGCAAGAGGAGTCTAAATTAAGGATAAGTAAATTTATTGCATGGCGGGGTTTAACAACAAATGGGAAGGAAGCTGTTTTTATGGGTGGTTAGCTGCAGCCTTCAAATTTTAATTTTATAGACAGAAAAGCATTATCAATGCTTTAATAATTCCAGGATCCCAATTTACATATCAAAACAGGAGACAGAGGGGGCCCCCATCTCTCTTCACTTTTCAGAGTGCTCAGGCTCTGAAAATGACTTGGCAGCAAAGGTTGAACGAAAAGAAAGCAGAAGATATGCTGATGTCTGCAAATGAAGCAGTACCATATCCTAATTACCAAGAAGTACAGTTAGTTCAGAGCCCGCACACCCTCTCTCAGCAATTAATACTCAGCACAATTGGTAAACACCCTTATCTTTAATTGAAGCTCCCCGAAACAGCCTGTAAGCAGATGAGTATTTGAAACAAACCATTTGCCATATCCCCGGGTATTAATTGGGCCCAGTAACATCTCATTCGTTGTGAGGGCAAGAGGAAGGCTGCCATCAGAGACAGGCAGAAGCAGTTCTCAGAAAGCCCTTCTGCGGAGTGTAATGGTGAGAGAACCATGCTCGTTTCCTGGCCTATTTTCAGAATTTTTGATTCTCCTGCCTCGTGCAATAGTTTCTGACTTTTTGCCTCTACATCTGTCAATATACTTAGCTGTCTGTTCCTGGCCAAAAGCCCACCCTCACTGTTCTTCCCTGGCTTCCCAGCCCTCCACCATGACGGAAATGCAAACTCTGCCTGGCATACCCTGCCCCTCTCCCTGGATCACTAGCCTTGCCATGTGCAGTTCTCTAATACGTTGTACTCTCCAGACCTCCGGGACATTTCATGGGGTCGTGTGTCCCCTGAACCTAATGCACTGAAAAGTCCTGCACAGCCATTACATCTGAGGTCAACGCCCCCTGCTCTGTGAAGTCTTCCCTGATGGACCAGGGAGATGTTTTTTTCTTTTCCATTCCCACTGCACTTCGAACAGGCTAACATTAAGATAACTGCCACACTAACTGAACCATGTGTCTGCACTCTGTCTCCACACTAGGACATAACCCACTTGCAGGAGGGGGTGATCTTCTCATCTCAGAGTCCCACAGTTGATATACTATAAGCTACTCACTAAATACTTGAGGAAGGAATAAAGAATGGGGAAAAAGAGGGAGAGAAGAAAATACTCAAGCAGGCTTGCTAAAGGACTAGAGACAAATGGTAATTGTAGATAAGTAAGAAGCCCAGAAAAGGAGTCTTGAGTCTACTCAAGTTAAGGAACAGCAGAAGCCTCATTTCCAGAGGGTTAATGCTCAGCCTAGGAAGAGAACAGACTGGCTCCAAATCACAGCCCTTGCTGGGAAGTGTGAATCCCAGCTCCCCAGACTACCCACAGAAGCTATGGGTTAATCTCTTCTTACAAGACTAACCTACTCACACCCTCCCAGGTGGACAGGGGAAACATCAGCGAATGTTTGTCCAGGGTCTTGGACAGACATTATCATTAAAACGTGCTGAGTTATCCAGTGGCAAAACCAATCTAAAAAAATATATCTTTTCTGATTTATTTCTGTAGTTCAATTATCCAAAGGGTTTGAGAAATTGGATAAAAATAATATTCCAAGCACTTTAAAATGAGGAATAAATGTAAATACTCTTTCTAGAAAAATAGTCAAAGGGGGAACTTCTAGATCAATTTATTTTTTTACCTTTAACTTTTCCCTTTGCCTCCACACTCAGGAGCAGTGCCCACAGTATTTCATGAAAAGGGCACTGCCCCAGAATTAGGAGACCTGGATAATCTGGTCCTGACTCTCCGACATGACTTGATTAGTGAGTACCACAAGTCCCTTCTCCTCTCTGTAAAATGAAGGCATTAAACCAGAGGCCTAATGTTTCTTCCAGGTATTCAAATTTAATTGATGCCTTCTGATATACCTCTTGGCCTCTGTGGTATTTGTGTGTGGGTGTAAGTAAAAAGTATATGCTCTCATTCTAAAAGGTAGAAACCTTTCAGGCCCTAAAGGTAGGAAGAGCCTAATCTGACCATCATTCCAACTAGTTTTGGGGAAAGAATGCAGAGAAATGCATGTGCTCAATCTGCTGCATTTACCTGGAGCCCAGTGGCCACTGATTTTCAGAGCAGTTTGTCAGCACAACCACACTTGGTAGAGTACCATCCCCAACCTGTGGAGCTGCACTACATATTCTCACCAGTGACACCACTTCCCCAGGATCATGCCTCCAAGGAGGCAGTGTCACTGCAGGTGGCTGTGTCTGCCTAGGAAACACTGACCCCAAAGAGTTATCGTGAAATTCACTGCTTTGTTTGCTTCCTCCCATATTTCAACAGCGAGGTATTCATGGAAGTGTGCGTGGCAGAAGGGTTCCAAAGGCTGATGCAGTTAAGCATGTCATAATTTAGGGGCTTCGGGCAGGTACTATAGACCCAGAGCATCAGCCTGCAAGTCCACGGTTGAACCCAGCAAACAGATTAGAGGGAAAATGTGTTTTATCCCATTTAGTAAACTAAATAAAAGTTATTTTTGGATGACAGCATATACCCTCAATTTCTCCACAAAGTAAGGTAATGAGAGGAACTAGAATACTCCACCACCCTACTCTTGACTTCTAGGACATCCTTCCTATGGTTGTGGCAGGGCTAGGTCAGGTTTTAGGCAGAGCCCTCTGCCGCCACTGCCCTTGCCAAAGACTCCAAGTGTGGTCTCCCTCAGGGAGATGATTTCCTGTGTGGCAAATCCTAAAAGAGGCATCATCTCCATTTGGGAGATAATCGGAGGAGAGGGAGGGTCCAGGATGACCTCTATTGTGTCCAGGGATGGGGGAAGGAGGAACGGTCTGGCATGTGAGTCTATGCGGTGCGGCTCATGCTCAGCCCAAGAGCTCCCTAGCGCACCTCTCCACACACATATGCCTCCCCCATGACTCTACTTGCAGCCCCTGCACACCCTCAGTGTGAGCGATGTTACCAACAGTAGGTGTGAGGGAGCAGGGCCATATGAGTGGAGATGAAGGGCAGTGATTTACCCCTAAAGTCTGGACAAAGGTCAGCTCATCTCTCACAAGGGAGAACCCAGGTGAGGGAGAAGGTCTGCACCAAGGACAGTGCAAGAGAGAGCATCCATTGCCCAATGCAGTGACCACAGAAACCACACAGAAAACACTAAAAAGAAAAATGGGTGAGGCGGCAGAGAGTAAGTTGGAGCAGGAAGACTTAAAAAGTTACCAAGAAGATTATATGAGAAGTTCACGGATCCTGACAACAAATGACGGGTGCTAAGGAGGCTATAATTCCTAGGACTCCACATATAGACGATGTCTTCAGAACATTTGATAATGATGGCAACCATTAAGTGTCCACCATCTCCCAGCCTATGCTTACACTATCTTTTTTTTTTTTTTTTTTGCTTACACTATCTAACCGAACTGTCAAAACAGTTTTGCCAGATATATCACTCTCATTTTGCAAAAGAGTAAACAAAGATGAAGACAGGGAAGTTGCCAATGTCAAATGGTGAGTAAACAACAGAACCTAGGACTATCAGACTTCAGAGCATGTGCTCTTTCCACTGTATGAGCTGCCCTGTTAGCCACCACCCAGATTTGATCTCTCTGGCCAGTGTCACTGATATAACAAGTACATACCTGAGGATTAGAACCCAATTCTTCCTCTATCTAATTCTGTACACTCTATAATATCCTACTGCCTTAAGGAAGATAATGATTCAACAAATAGTACTGGGAAAATGGAACATCCATAGGCAAAAAATGAATCCTGTACAAAAATTAACTCAAAATGGATCAAAGACCTAATCACAAAACCTAAAACTATAAAATGCCTAATAGAAAACATAGGAGAGGGGATCCCTGAGTGGCTCAGCGGTTTAGCGCCTGCCTTCAGCCCAGGGCATGATCCTGGGGTCCTGGGATTGAGTCCTGCATAGGGCTTCCTGCATGGAGCCTGCTTCTCTCTCTGCCTATGTCTCTGCCTCTCTCTCTCTCTTTCTCTCTCTGGGTATGTGTCTCTCATGAATAAATAAATAAAATCTTAAAAAAAAAACATAGGAGAAAAATCTTTATTTTCTTAGACAAAGATTTCTTAGATATGACATCAAAAGACTGATCCATAAAAAAGGAAAAAGACCCTAAAAAGTGAACTATGTCAAAATTTAAAACTTCTGTTCCTCAAAAGACTCTACTAAGAGAATGAAAAGATAAGCCACAGACAGAAAAAATAATTTATGAAGCACATATTTGATTAAAAAACAAAACAACAACAACAACAAAAAATGTGTAAAGAATAAGGAACTCTGGGATGCCTGGGTGGTTCCGTCAGTTGAACATTTGTTTGACTCTTGATTTTGACTCAGGTTGTGATCTCAGGGTCATGGGATCTAGCTCTGCATCAGGCTCTGTGCTCAGTGGGGAGCCAACTTGAGATTCTCTCTCCCTCTCCTTCTGCCCCTTCCCCCTGCTTGTTCATGCTCTCTCTCAGATAAATACATTTTTTAAAAAATAAAGAAGTCTAGACTTTAGAAAGATGACATGTCCAGAGAATCCTATACTGTATGTCCACAGATACAACTAGCTGTATCTAGTTAACACCCACATCAGTATAAATAACTGAGAAAATGACCCAAAGACTGATAGGATAGACTCTCCATACTGAAATGTAAAGAGGAGATCAGGAAAAAGGTAGGAAAGGCAGAGACATGGATGGAAGCAAAAGAGACCCACGAGACTATTCATGAGAGGGAGGAACCTGTGGTCACAGAGAGGGAAGAGGTACAAGCCACCCCAGGCACAGGGGACCTATATGGGGAAGATGACTCCCCATAACATTTGGCTTTGAAAACCAGAGGGGACTAACATCCAGAGTTCTTACAACCAGTGGGGCTTAACACCTGGAACTTTAAAAATCAGTGGGCATGGCCCTGGGAGAGCTGGAGGGCAATAGAAAACTGAAGTCTGCCCTTAGCACAACAAACAGCTCAGCTGAGATACAGCATAGAAGCAGCAGTTTGGAAAATCCCTGAGGAATACAGGAAGGAGATTTATTTACTAATCTCACAATATGTGCTGGAGGGGCAGGGATCTTTGGAAGACTTCTCCAAGAATGAAAGAGCTGGTGCCATTTCCCTCCCCTGCCCCCCAGCCTAGATACACAGACACCTGCAGAAACCAGTGCAGTACCAATACTCTCCACAGAGCTTGCCAACAGAGCACCCTGCCCCTGTGTGCTTCTGCAGATCCACCCCCTCCAACCCAGCAGGGCTCAGCCAGAGTTTTCCCAGGCTGAGGTCCCCTCAACAACATAACATACAGGAGACATCCCTGAAATGCCAGGTTCTGGTGAACAGAGAAGAGCTACAAACAACCATAAAACAAGTAATGAAATGGCAAAACCTATCAATAATTACTGTGAATGTACATGGACTTGGTACTCCAATAGAAAGACACAGGGTGACAGAAAGGATTAAAAAAGCAAGGTCTGGGCAGCCCGGGGGGCTCAGCGGTTTAGTGCCGCCTTTGGCCCAGGGTGTAATCCTGGAGACCCGGGATGGAGTCTCACGTCAGGCTCTCTGCGTGGAGCCTGCTTCTCCCTCTGCCTGTGTCTGTTTGTCTCTCTCTCTCTGTCTCTCATGAATAAATAAATAAAATCTTAAAAAAAAAAAAGCAAGGCCCATCTATATGCTGCCTACAAGAAACTCCTTTCAGACCTAAAGACACATGCAGATCAAAATGAAGGAATGCATTTAGCATGCAGATGGAAGTAAAAAGAAAGCCAGCATAGCAATACTTAGACCAAAAAAAAAAAAAAAAAAAAAAAGCTTTAAAACAAAGACTGTCACAAGAGACAAAGAAGGACACTATAATTTTTTTTTTTTTAATTTATGATAGTCACAGAGAGAGAGAGAGAGAGGCGGAGACACAGGCAGAGGGAGAAGCAGGCTCCATGCACCGGGAGCCTGACATGGGATTCGATCCTGGATCTCCAGGATCACGCCCTGGGCCAAAGGCAGGCGCCAAACCGCTGCGCCACCCAGGGATCCCAGAAGGACACTATATAAACATAAAGGGGACAACCCAACAAGAAGATATAACAATTATAAATATATTTGCACCCAACATGGGAGCACCCAAATACATAAAGCAGCTAGTAACAAACATGAAGGAACTAATGAATAGTAATACAATAATGGGGGTGGGGGACTGTAACCCTCCATTTATATTAATAGATAAATCATCCAAACAGAAAATCAACAAGAAAATAGTGGCTTTTAATGACACATCAGACCACATGTATTTAAAAGATATATTCAGAATATTTTGTCCTGAAACAGCAGAATACACATTTTTTTCAAGACTACATGGACTGGGTGACAGGCACTGAGGGGGGCACTTGATGGGATGAGCACTGGGTGTTATGCTATATGTTGGCAAATTGAACTCCAATAAAAAGAAATTAAAAATAAAAAAAGACTACATGAAACATTCTTCAAAGCAGATCATATGGCCACAAAAAACTCCCAACTTCAGAAAAGACTGAAGTCATTCCATGGATCTTTTCTAACCACAATGCTATCAAGTTAAAAATCAACCACAAGGAAAAATCTGGAGAGAGAACATATACATGGAGGTTAAATAACATGCTACTAAACAATGAATGGGTCAACCAAGAAATCAAAGAGGAAATTAAAAAATACATGGAGACAAACTGAAATGAAACCCAGTGGTCCAAACTCTTTGGGATGCAGCAAAAGCTCTTGTGGGAGGGAAGTTTACAGCAAGATAGGACTACCTCAAGAAGCAAGAAAACGCTCAAATAAACAACCTAACCTTATACATAAAGAAAATACAAAAAGAACAAACCAAATCCCAAACCAGTAGAAGGAAGGAAATAATAAAGATTAGAGCAGAAATGAATGAAATAGAAACTAAAAAAAGGAATAAAACAGGTCAAAGAAATCAGGAGCTGGTTTTTGAAAAGATAAACAAAATTGATAAATATTTAGTCAGACTCATCAGAGAGGGTTGTTGGGACTCAAACAAAATAAGAGAGAAAAATAAAAATGCCTCCACATAAATATAAAGCATTATAAGAGAATATTATGAAAAATTATATGCCAACAAACTGGACAACCTAGAAGAAATGGATAAATTCCTAGAAACATATAACCTGCCAAAAATGAATCAAGAAAAATAAAAAATTTGAACAGACTGACTACCAACAGTGAAATTGAATCAGTAATTAAAACACTCCCAACAAACAAGAGTCTGGGACCACAGCTTCACATGTGAATTCTAGCAAATATTTAAAGATGAGTTAATACCTATTCTTCTCAAAGTATTCCAAATATTAGAAAAGGAAGAAAAGCTTCCAAATTCATTCTGTGAAGCCAGCATTACCTTGATACCAAAACCAGATAAGACACTACAAAAAAAGATAACTACAGACCAATATCTCTCATGAATATAGATGCAAAAATCCTCAACAGAATACTGGCAAATCGAATCTAACAATACATTAAAAAATCATTCACCACAATCAAGTGGGATTCACTCCAGATCCAAGTGTGACTCACTATTTGCAAATCACTCAATGTGATACAACACATTCCAAACAAAAAGGATAAAAACCATTTGATCTTCTCAATAGATGCAGCAAAGGCATTTGACAAAGTACAACATCCATTCATGATGAAAAAAAAACCCTCAATAAAACAGGTTTAGAGGAAACATACCTTACCATAATAAAAACCATATATAAAAATGCACAGCTAATCATACTCAAGGGTGAAAAACTGAGGAACAAGACAAGGATGTCTATTTTTGCCACTTTTATGCAACATAATACTGGAAGTCTGAGCCACAGCAATCAGACAAGAAAGAGAAATAAAAGGCATCAAAATTGATAAAGTAGAGGTAAAACTTTCAGTATTTGCAGATATCCTGACACTATATATAGAAAATCCTAAAAACTCCACCAAAAACTACTAGAACTGATAATAGAATCCAGTAAGGTTGGAGGATACAAAATCAATATACAGAAATCAGCTGCATTTCTATACACTAGTACCGAAGTAGCAGAAGGAGAATTAAGAAAACAATCCCATTTACAATTGCACCAAAAAGAATTAAATGCTTAGGAATAGTTGTAACCAAAGAGATGAAACACTTCTACTCTGAAAACTATAAGGAAACTATGATGAAAGAAATGGAAGATGATACACACAGATGAAAAGCTGTTCCATCCTCATGGATTAGAACAAAAATATTGCTAAGATGTCTATTCTACCCAAAGCAATCTATAGATTTAATGCAATCTCTATCAAAATACCAAAAGTATTTTTTTGGACATCACTACAGATCTATTGGAATGATTACAAACAAAAGAAAACCTGACAAAATCAAGTGCTGGCAAGAGTATGGAGTAATTGAAATTATCACTCCTTGCCTGTGGGAATTCAAAATGGTACGGCTACACTGGAAAACAGGCAGTTTTAAAGTTAAACATGTACTTACCATGCAACCCAACAATCCTACTCCTAGGTATTTACACAGATGAAATGAAAATTTATATTCCCACAATAACGCATATGTGAATGTTTATAGTGGCTGTACTGATAACCACCAACCACTGGAAAAGAACCGAATGTCCTCCAATGATGAATGGGTAGGTAAACTGTGGAACAGCCACATAATAGAATACTATTTGGCAATAAAAAGGAACCAAATACTGAGATTAGAGAGTTGTGTGTATGTGTAAAATAACATAACTGAATAGCAAAAGCATAATGTTAGGTGAAGGAACCCAGAATCAAATGGCTCTTTGGAACAATTCACATGACATTTTGAAAAAGGTAAAGTTACAGTGAGATAAAGCAGATCAGAGGTTAGCAGGGGCTAGAAAGTGGCATGAGGAAATTTGATGGGGGGGATGGGACTGTTCTGGGATGGTGGTTGCAGACTGCATTTGTCAAAACTCATTGCACTGGACACTAAAAATAGTGAGTTTTACTGAATGAAAATAATACCTGGATTTTGTTTTATTTTTAAAGATCTTATTTATTTATGAGAGAGAGAGAGAAAGAGCATGCACACAAGCAGAGTTGGTAGGGACAGAAGGAGAGAGAGAAGCAGACTCCCTGATGAGCAGGGAGCCCCAATGCAGGGCTCGACCCCAGGATCATGACCTGAGCTGAAGGCAGATGCTCAACCACTGAGCCACCGAAGTGCCTGGATACTTGAATTTTAAAAAGATAGGAAGAGTATCTTTGTTGTTCATAAAATCAGAGACAGCATAGTGGAGAGGTTAAGATTATAGCCTCTGCAGCTAAAAGCTCCAGTTACTTCATCGGCAAAATAGGAAGAAGAGCAACCATCGCCCTCATAAAGTCATGGTGATTAAGTGAGACAAGGTGTATAAATCACTCCACAAAGCACAGAGCACAGAGGAAATGCCCCTGAAGCTTTTGCAGGGATTTTAATATAGAACGTTCTCAGAGAAAGGTCACTCCTTCTACAGCACCCCTTGAATGTTGCGTGCACTGTGTTGGGCTAGGTACAGTGCCCGGGACAAATGGACACAGACTTGTGTGACACAGCAACTGTCAACCCTCCCCCCCAACTCTGTTCCCTGAGCCAGAGCTCCTTGTAGACCACAAACCAAAAGAAAAGCATTTCTGTGCAAGAACTGAAATGGTTGCAAGACAGAATTCCTGTCACCACACATCCTGGAGCCACCCTCTTCTTATCCCCGGGAGGGGGCGGGGGGGGGACGGGACACAGACGACTTCTGAACGAACCAGAGCAACTTGAAGCAGCTTGGGAGCACAGCTGCCCATTCTCTGTGATGTGGCCTGCAGCATATTCCAAGGAGACACAATAGCTACATTGTCTATTTTCCCGGCCAACTTTATAGACCGTTGTACCAAGCCCAGAAGCCTCTCCCATCTCATGGTAATGTGGCAGATGGGATGATGTGGTCATGAAGTCAGGACACTCCTTTCCTCACCTGAACACTGATGACAGCCAGCACTGCACTCGAGGGAAATCCTTTCTTCTGTTTGGAGAAGCAAGACCCAGGTAACATACACTAATATTGGGGTTTGACCATATAAAATTTGTCTCCCTGTGTCTCGTCTCTTCTCTCTCTCTCTCTCTCTCTCTCTCTCTCTCTCTCTCACACACACACACACACACACACACACACACACACACACACTTCTTCAATCCCCTGCCAAATCTTCCTGAGATAATGTAATCCCGTTATGATGAAAACATTAGACACGAGGCACACATTTCTGCTTAGGCTGTTAAAACTTGTAACATAAAACAACTCAGAGGGGGTTGAGCTCATCGGCCTGCCACAAGGCATTTCTGCTTACAATTAATTTAGCAAAATAGAAGAAGGCAGTAGCAAAAAAAAAAAAAAAAAAAAAATCTTGGTTTACTAAACGACCTTTAAGTAATTGCTCGTATTTTAAATAGACTCAAGTTACCATAAACTTCTTGGGCAGAGTACTCTCATTTCCTTGGTCTATGGCTTTCATTCTAGCACTGCCTTCACTACTTCTTCAGACAATCGCTGTTTCTTCCTTGGCTCACTCCTGCCTCTTTTGTTGCTGGGTTTATCAGAGTTTCAAGTAATAGCTCCATTGAGGTGCAGTGTATGCAGAAACTGGACACAGCAACCCCAAAGGTGCTCCCTGTGTTAGAATGCTGGGCCATTCCCAGGCTCTATAACATGCATGTGCTAGGCGGGGCCTCAGAGGAAACCAAAGAAAGGAAATTCCACACAAGAGGATCTTCAAACACGGGCTGAAAATAATTACCAAGGACAGTAACTAACAGAACTTTATTTCTATGGAAGAGAATAGGAGGAAGTAGACTTTGTAGCATCAAGGAATGAGAAGCTTCTTGCAGTTTCCCCCCAATACCTACCTCCTCCCCACTCCCAAGCCATTTTTTTAAAAGATTTATTTATTGATTTATTTATGATAGATATAGAGAAAGAGAGAGAGGTAGAGACACAGGAGGAGGGAGAAGCAGGCTCCATGCCGGGAGCCTGACATGGGACTCGATCCCGGGACTCCAGGATCGCGCCCTGGGCCAAAGGCAGGCGCCAAATTGCTGACCCACCCAGGGATCCCCCAAGCCATTTATTAAACTGTTTTCAGAAGGGACACATTTTCAGAATGACTCTGCTCTGTCTCTGTCCACAGAAGGCCCTATGATAAAAGATCTAGGTCCCTTCTCCCCAGATAGGCTGGTACCAGGTAAAAGGTACACATGTGCCTTGGAAGCCCTCAGGAGAATTAGATCGTTTACCCTCACACCTTCTTTTGCCTCCAAAGACCTGAATTCATACCTATGTGCTTGAACAGCAAACTGCAGACGTCCAAACAAGATGCTGTAAGGTCAGACTTCGAAGTGCTCTCTTCTACCCCAAACCCACAGTAGTGGGAAGTGAAGTAGGAAAAGAGAAATGAAAAATAGCTTTACTGATTCAAAAATAAGAAAAGCATCTCCCTGGAGCAAAAAGAGAACAGAAATACAAAGCAATAAGGGAAGCTAAAGTGAGGGCCTCAGGTCTGGAAGCAAGCAGTAGCAGGCTGGGGTTCCTTTCCTGTGGTTAAAAGGCAATAGAACTGCTTCACATTAGAAAGGTGAGTTGAGTCCACTTTAAGGCTTTAAGCCAGGGGGTGAGGTAAGGCTCCTTTGTCTATAAAAAGAGGCTGAAGACACAGAGCTGATGATATATTCCCTTAGGCTAAGTCGGTAAAGGAAGCTTTGGGTCCAAGAAAAGCAGAAAAATAATCTTCTTTTTTAAAGATCTATTTATTTATTCAGAAAGAGAAAGAGAGAGAGAGAGAGAGAGAGAGAGAGAGAGGCAGAGACACAGGCAGAGGGAGAAGCAGGCTCCATGCAGGGAGCCCGACGAGGGACTCAATCCCAGGTCCCCAGGATCACACCCCGGGCTGCAGGCAGTGCTAAACTGCTGTGCCACAGGGGCTGCCCCAGAAAAATAATCTTGAAAACTTTAAACCTAGGAACTGAAGTAAATTTAATTTTGACTGAAGTAGTTTTGAATTCATAATCTTTGGGGAATGCACTAAGCTGGAGTCACCTGTGTATTACTTTTTCAAGGCAAACCAGCAATACAGAGATTTCAGGAGGGATGTTTACATCACTAAACAGGACAAAACTCTCAGATAAATAGAAACTTGAAAATATAACTGATGAACTAATTAAAATCACATTCATATTCTCATCTATATACATCCCCACTCACTTCTACTAGGAAACATTTCAGAGAAACATGGGATAACAGAGCTGGAAGGGGCTTTAAGAGCATCCAGTTTAATTTGCTTGTGTTACATACAGTATTTGTCTTTCTCTGTCTAGCTTATTTCAATTAGCATAATGTCCCCAAAGTCCATCCATGTTCTTGCAAATGGCAAGATTCTCTTGTTTTCAATGGCTGAATAACATTCCAGGATATAGATAGAAGATATCACATCCCATTTTCTTTATCCACTCATCTATGGATGGACACTTGAAGTTGTTTCCATATCTTGGCTATTGTAAATAAGGCTGCAATGAACATGAGGGTGTACATATCTTTTGAGTTAGTGTTTTCATTTCCTTTAGATAAATATTCAGAAGCAGAATTGCTGGATCATGTGGTTATTCTATTTTTAATTTTTTGAGGAACCTCAATTAAGTTTTTAATTTTTTGTTTGCTCTAGTGGCTATGCCACTTTGCATTCCCATCAAAACATAACACACAAGGGTTCCCTTTTCTTCACAATCTCACCAACACTTGTTATTTCTTATCTTCTTGATTCTAGCTATCCCAACAGGTGTAAAGAGATAGAGATGGCCAAGAGGTATGGGAAAAGATGCTCAACATAGTGACCATCAGGGAAATGCAAATCAAAACCACAATGAGACATGGGTCTCTTGTATGACAAATGATGGAATAAATCAGAGAGGTTGAATGACCTGCCCAAGGCCACTCAGTTTGTCAGGTACAGAATGGATTAGAATCTAGCAGAGCAATAAAGTACTTTTTCCATGTTACCATCCGGCCTATCTCTAACACAACATTTGTGATGGTTAATGTTATGTGTCAGTTTGACTGGGCCAAAGGGTGCCCAGGTATTTGGTTAAATATTATTCTGGGTATGTGTGTGAGACTGTTTTTGGATGAGATAAATGACTGGAATCAATTAGTGGACTGTCCTCCCCAATGTGAGTGGGTCTCACCCAATCAGTTGAAGGCCTGAAGAGAACAAAGACCGACCCTACCACAAGTAAGGGGGAACTCCTCCCGCCCAAATGCCTTGAAGCTGGGACACTGGTTTTTCCCTGCCTTTGGACTCAAATGGAAGGCTGGCTCTTCCTGGGTCAGACTGGGACTTCGCCATTTGCTCTCCTACTTATGAACTATAGGTCTTGGGACTTCTTAGCCTCCACAATCACATGAACCAAATCCTTCAAATAAATATCCCCCCACTACTTCTTTACACACACACACACCTACCCACCCACCCACACACTCCTGTTGATTCTCTTTCTCTGGAGAACACTAATACAATATTAAACTTTCAACTCAAAAGAGGAAAGAAAATGGTCCCAATGAACATGGTGGACACTGTAGATCAGCTACCCAAGAGCCATTCACAACCTTCTCTTCCCCTGTCATCCTGTAGTTTAAAGGCTGAAAACCTAAAATGTAGTTTCTTCACCTCTCTTATAGCTAATGGTGGTCATACAACACAGTTCTGAACAATAAATTGCAGGTGGAAATCCCTAGGAGCTTCTCCTTTTATTGCCCCTTCTTTATGTCTAGAGCTTGGACACACCAGCTGATGATGGTTGAGGACATCAGTTATCCTGGGACCATGAGGACAAAAGGTACCCCCTCAGGATGGCTAAGGAGGAAGACAGAAAGATTCTGGGTCTGTGATGAGATCTAGGAGTAGCTGCTCCTGCCTTGGACTGCTTCTCTAGAATTTGTGAGACAAAGCCAGTTTTAGTCGTGTTATCTGTCACTTGAGGCTAAATCTTTTCCTAATAGACAATTCTAGCCAGATTTCAGCTATAATGAAAAACAAAAGCAAACATGACCCCAGTTTTAATAAAATACAAGCATTTATCCAAGAAATTTTTTGCGGGTCTACAATACAGATGGCATGAAGAGGCACTAAATCCAAGACCTCCCCTTCAAGGATGCTGGGGAGAAGAGACCTTGTTTCTTGCCATTTCAGAGGATGGTCTGGGGAGAAATCCCTGGGGAATATAATTCTAGCACACGTGGTTGTTGCCAAAGGCTAATGCTAAAGTGGACTGAATCTTGGGCAGGTAGTAGCAGTGAATCCAGCTTTTCCCATTTAGATTATTTACTTCCTTTTAATTAAAAACTAATTGTGTTCACTGATTCCTGCCTCATTAGAATGAGTACACAGTCCCTTCTTCTGTAGTGAAAACAGCAGCCTCTCTCTATCGATGCTGGCACCAATGATTGCCAGTAGCTCTATGGTAGAGCACGAGACTTAGTCAAAAGATCTGGGCTTGGGACTCCTTTCGCCCCTGTTTTGTTCATCCTCCCCTACAGGTGTATCTCTGAACCTGAGTTCCAGTTCCTCACGTACAATTATTGGCTTAAAGGACAGAGTGATTACAAAAAAATCCCCACAAATGCAAAACACTCCACGAAGGAAAAAATCAATCAGATAACTCGGTTGTGTGCAAACTAAAAGTAAATAGATTCAATGTGAGGAAAGCACATGAGTAACAGAAGAAAAGTTCATTCATCATTATTATTTTTTTAAACCTAAGTTCATTCATTATCTTTCTGGCATTTATTTTGGCTCTTCTTCCTTTCTCAGAGAGTAAAAGTTGCTAGGTAAGTGATCTCTGATTAAGTGTTAGAGTAAAAAGCCTTACAGAACAAATTCTAAGGAAATAAAAAGCTAGAAATGACTTGGTAGATTTGTCTGCAAGCAGTAGCTATTAGCACCCTCCCCCTCACCCCTCCCCCGCCATGCTCTAACAGTGCTCCGACCATCAATATCCTTTTCATTACATTTTTGACACCTATATTCCCTTTAGAATCTAAGCTCCCCAGATCCCTACTTGAGATTAAGCCTCTTACGACTTCGTGGGTGATAAAAATTCTAGGAGATAAAACATGTGCCGCACAATGATTTTTTTTTTTTTACCCACTTTGTTTCCCACTCTGCACTGAGAATCTTCTCCTTTTGGACAAATGAGAGAAAAGCAAACAATTCACTGGGACGGGGCCTAGAACATGTTCCAGGCCGGTTCCACACCACATACCTTGTCTTGGGTTTCGCATCGGACACAGTCACACTCAAAACAGTACTGATCCTTCAGCTGCTTCCGGCGCTCCTCGCTGGTCATCAGCATGTCCAGGTAGCAGATGGTGAGCTGGGGAGGCCAGAGAGGACAGGGTCACAGGGCTGTAGTGCTCCTCCTCCTGAACACATGCTTACCATCACTGCTGACTATTTAAGCAAACGTGTTTCTATTATGTACCACAAAGTGCAAGAGGAAAGAAAGATACTACTTAGAGTCTCTCTATGCAAATAATCCCATGTAAAATTTTAATGTGTTACCTTCCAGTCTTCATTGTGTCATGAGTACATATATATTATATATCTACTTTAAAGAATTGGACTCATGACCTCTATACGTTTTTACACCTTGCCTTTTATTCACCAAACAAGAGAATATCAAGAGCTGGCATGTGTTTGGTCATCCTAAGGTTGTGTAGTAAAATCTGTAACTGCTGGCAATCAGAGAAGCCAGATCAATTCTGATCCCCAAGGGGTGGCAGACGCTGTACCCAGATGCTCTTAAATCCTGAGCAGTCCTGCATGGACTGCCATGAGGCAGACCTCATGGAATTTGAGGTCCACCAAATTTGGTGTCTTTGAAGTTAGGACACTGTTTTACTTGTGACCAGGTAGATTTAATTAAAAAAAAAAAAAGGAATAATTTGCAACTAGGGACAAATAATGTCAGAATGTGATCCTAGGTGGAAGCTCTTAAGCTGACTCCCTTTCAAACAGTAATTATGTTGTCTTGGATGACGAAAGGTCAGGTCTCCCTGTAGCTGTCAAGTTCCACTGGGAAGTCATAGGTCTTTAGGTAACACTGTAATGTTCACATATCCCTCACTCAACCAGATATTTGCACTGAAAGTCTAATTCAAAATACACAAGATGGCACTCCTGATTCCCCCAGCCTGTTCCATCCCTGCTGGAGCCATCCTAACCTCAGCTGACAGCAATGCATCTTCTGTGTCCTTCAAGTGGAAACCTCAAAGTCACCCTTGACTTCTCTCTCCCCTTCACATTCTCACCCAATCCACCAGGAAATTCAATGCACCCAACCTTAAAAATATATACTCCTTTCTACCTCTCCCAATGTGATCATCCTGGTCTGAGTTGCCTTTCTTTCTCGCTCCTAAAACAAGCAAGTCTCACAGCCGGTCCCCCTGTTCCCCCTGCACTCCACCCTCCAGCAGGGGATTCTCTTCAAATTTAAGACAGATCAGCTCTTCCCTGTGCTCAAAATTCTCCAGTGCCCCCCGCCCCCCGGCTTTTGCTTATGGGCCAAGTCCTGACAAGGGATTCCCACAGCATAACTCAGTGTGTGGTTCCAGGGCCTATGTCACTCGTCTGTAGTAATGTCAGGAACCAAACACAAAGGAACACTTAGAAACTTCTATAGGAATCTGGTAAGAAACTCTAATAATAAAATGTTAGGCTTTTATTTCATATGTGTTTAAAATCTCATTTTTCCAGTAATTTATTTTCATGAAATTTTACAAAAATATTAGTCTCCAATGGATGAGGACTAATAATAACAACAACAACAGCCACCACCAGCAGCCTGGTTCCCTCTCTGAGCACCATCCCCACTGCCAGCCCTTGCTCCTCCTGTCCCCATGCACCCCTATGCCTGACGACACTGGCTGTTTCTGCTGCGCTGCCCCCAGAACCCACACCAGGGCCTCCCTTGCCTCTGCTGGGTGTCAGTGAATCTCACTTCTTCATTGAAATCTAACCTGGACCCCCTCCTTAAGATAACAACCTGACAATCATCTCACCCAGGGCTCCTCATCCCCTCACACTTTTCTAGTTTCTTTTTGGTAACAAATGTCCACTTGTAACATATTGTGTACATACAATACTTCTGTATTTGCTTTTACATGTGAAGGTAATTGCCAGGGTATATATGTATGGTGGGCAGAAGTGGAGGTGCTGCTGGAGAGAAAGAAGGAAGGACCATCCATGGAAGGAAGGTACAAAAGCTCTCTAGAGCAAATAATCCCAGATGCTTTTTCTTAGACTTGAAAGAAAGCATCTTGTGTCTTCAAAGCATGATCTTACATGCTGGAAAGCATGATAGGGAAGAAAGGCCATCCTCTTTGACAGAAAACATAGCTTTGGGTGAGTCTCAGTGGAAAAGAAGCCTGGTCAGCCAGCCAAAGCTGTCCCATCCTCCATAGCCATCCCCAGGGTCCAGTCTGGCTGGCCGGCTCTCTCTAGAGCCTTTCCGTGTTAGGCAACATATCATGCTGCTCTGTAACACAGAAACAAGAGTATCTGGCCTCAAGCCAACAAATCCAAGGCCAGAGAAATAAGTTTGGCTAACCCAAGACTTAATCACAAGGGCCAAAACTCATGAGTGATCATGACAGGCAGTGAATAGGCAACAGAAGACTAATTATTTCATTTAATCCCACTAAATAGCCTCTGACAGCCTTCCTTGTTACCCTGTAACTGCCCAAAACCACTACCTGGACTGAACTATGGCTTTCTAATGGACCCTTGGACTGCCTGTGGTCTACCTCTCATCTTCTCAACTGCTTTGAGAGATCTTCCTAAAACTCATATCTGATCACATCGTTTCCCTATGTGAATATTTTTGATGGCCTCTCTGCCTGCAGGATAAGGCACACAAGGGCTTCCCAGGTGATCTTCTGTCTGCCTTTCTAGCCTGAATCTCTCTCCAGACACCTTCCAGTCTTCACAGTTATAGACACTGCTACGCCTCTGAAACAATGCACACAGTGCCAGTGCATACTGTGCATCTCTGCCCTAGCCTATCCTACACTCAGCTTCTTTTTTTTTTTTAAGATTTTATTTATTTATTCATGGGAGACACAGAGAGAGAGAGAGAGAGAGAAGCAGAGACACAGGCAGAGGGAGAAGCAGGCTCCATGCAGGGAGCCCAATGCGGGACTCGATCCCAGGACCCAGGATCACGCCCTGAGCGGAAGGCAGGTGCTAAACCGCTGAGCCACCCAGGGATCCCCTACACTCAGCTTCTTCGGAGCATTCTCACCCCACAAGCTTGGCTCAGATATGCCTCCTCCCATGAAGAGTGCCCAATTCCCCCCTTTCTACCTCCTCCATGTTTATAGAAGTTGACAAAATACACTGTCAAAACTGAACGTCTCAATGGCAAAACATTTTTATGCATATTTTTTTTGGGGGGGGGAAACAAAACACAGAGCTTCCTAACTGGTAATGCCAGTGAAATCATTGTATCAGCCAAAGATAAAAAATCCTTATTGAAGACTCACTGATTCACCACTTTTAATGAAGAATCTGCTCACTACATATAAGGCTCATTTAGCAGGAATGTATATATGAAACTTTGCCATTGATCAGTGGATGTTTTAATGGCACAGAACAAAATCGCATTAAAATATTAATGCCACTGACCATTGCTTTACCATTTTAGAGCAGCTTTTATGGGAAAGGCTGTAAATCACTTCCAACATTGAGTATGGATATTGGATGTATTACTTACTTAAAAATTTCAAGGCAAAGAAACCTCTTTTCCAGGAAGCCCATCTTTTCGTTATATACAACAGAGTGGATAAGAAGACCAAAGTCAAATTAGACTTAGTTTTTATTTCTAGGATTACATTATCACAATTATAAATTTTTCTACAGATACTGGCTCTGAGCTGAAAACAACACGCAGATCTCACCTCTTTTTAAAATCAAACCTGAGTGTTATTCTCTCTTCTCACTGTCACACCCCTGTACTCAGTCATTAGCAAATTCTGCTAATTTTAATTTCTAACATTATTTTCTTCAGATCGCTGATCATGAGCCACCAGTTGAATTCCTCCTGACTTCGGGGTGCCATTGTCACCTTTTGCTGGATTACTACATCAACCTGACCCTCATCTGCCCAACCTTGCTTACACATGGAAAATCCATCATGCAGTTCCACTGACTCTGAGGCGCTCACTGCCTATCCAAGCCCTTCACAGATATCTACTGAGTGCCTCCTATAGACCAGACACTGTTAGCAGTTCCTTAATAAGACCCACAGGCATTCCTACAATAAGGTGTGGTCCCTGAATATTCACTCATCTGCTGGTCACATTTGAAGTCTTCAGTCTATGTCTTCATTCTTCTGATAAGAATGCTTCCTACTCCTTGAGCTCACCATTCTGTCCTTTGTCTCTGTCTAGAACTCCATCCCCTGTCCCAGCCAACTCAAAGTCTGTGGATGCTCTAAGAGTCTAGGAGTCACTTCTCTGGAAGCTCCACTTTTCTTACCAGCTTCCTCATCCCTGTGCCCTACCACCACGTAGGTACCCCTCATCTGAATGTCTATAAAGCCCCGTGTACTTTATTTACACTTTTGTACTTTTCATATTCTGTTACTTTTTTCTGTTCTATGTCAGTTTCCTCATTTATACCTTGAGCTCCTGAAGGCAAGGTGGGGTCTTATTCATCTTTCTATTCCCAATGCCCAGCCCAGCACATGACACCCTATAAGTAGGCAGCAAATTTGTCAAATGACTTAGAACATAAGTAAAGATGAGAGAAGAAACAGACTGTCTTAATCTCACAACCATTTAGATTAAAATATTACAGATATCAACACACTCAGTTTATGCAAATCACATTTCTCCAGGTCGCTATGGCTCCAGAGAATGCTGGTAGCAAGTGGCGTTATTTGTAATAACTACAACCTCTTCTAACCAGAAATTCCCACAATGGTGGCCTGGACTGTCCAGTTTTCTTCCCTGATCTATGTTTTAGAACACTGTCATTTGATAAGACACTTTTTGACACAAAATTTCAAGCAGAAATATTTTATACTTTAAAGGATATTTTAGGTTATGCCTCTTTATTGTATTGCATTTTAGAACTAGCTTTCTGAAAATAAGATGTATTAATTTACTCGTACACATTAATAAGAAAGATTAAGAATCAATAATAAAACTCAGTTTAGAGGAAGGTAAAATATCAGAAAATTGCAGTTACAAATTGCAAAACCGATTATAACAAATGTCATAGCTTACCAAAACCCTGAAGAGGCAGCCATCTGCAATCTAGCACATGAGCCATGCCTTAAACCTTACTATAAACATCTCTGTAAGGAGGTGCTAGATAAGGAGACAAAAACCCCAAAGCAAAACCAAACCAAACTAAACCAAACCAAGAGACCCAACAGCTCAGCATTACAGTGGAAATCTTTAAGTAGCCAAGTGTTAGAAACTGCGCTGGTTTGAAGGGAATGGTCTGAAAGTGGTCCAAGAGATGGCTTTATGTGCAGAGAAACAAAGGGTAGGGAATTTCCATGGTGACTCCTGCTACTAAGGAGCCTATGCAAATTCCCAGCTCTTCTTGGCTGAGGTCTGAAGTGCTCTCATCTCAAACTGGCACTGGCTGGCTATCACATTACTTTCTTTCTGGGGCCCGTGGGACACACCTGAAGATTAGTGGTAGTTTTAAGAATGGTTCATATCCTATTCCACCTCTGGTTTTGCCTTTCACAAAGCTTTATTCACTCACTCAACAAGTAGAGAGTAAGGATTGTCTCTATAAGAAGCACTATGGAGACTTCCCTCAAAGAGCCTCCATTCCAGAACTCAATCCCATGAAGCATATATTAGAACTGGGGAGTGCCCAGGTGAGCAGCAAAACCAAAATGCAGAATTGATCCTACGAAACTGCCAAACATTTCTAAATTTACTTCCTTGCCCAGTTTAAGCAAATATTTGCACAATAAAAAGGAACTGCCCCTCTTAACCTCAAAATGTCTTTGCTCCTGGTTCTCCCTCTGCCCCATCTCTGCCCCAACAGACCAATGTTAAATGAACAGGAGGTCTGTCAGTCATTGGGGGTGGGTGGCCACAGGCATCTGCTGAACAGGGACTCAGGTCATCAGCCTTCCCTGACACAAGCGTCCTACACAACGAACGACTGATTCATCCAGAATGCCAACAGTCACCTTGGTGAGAAGCACTCCTGGTCTTCATATGAGCTCAACTGAATGGGAAGTCAAGTCAGCAATGAGCTATGGAAGCTTCCTGGGTGCAAGTACTGAGTACTAAATGAGATAGTAAGATACAATGGCTTGTCCGCATGAAGCTTATGGCTGAACAGAGGAGTCACCAGAAGAGTCAGAATAACTGCAAAGAAAAGAACCATTGTAAAGGAGACCTCAAAGCAAAAAGACATTTCCTGTAATTTGGGAAATGTGGAAAAGGTTTATAGAGGAAATAATGTTTGAAAGGACCTTAAAAGGTGTGTAATATTAACTCAGGAAAATGGGAGAGGGGGACAGCCCTGCAGACAAAATGTTCCCACCAAGACCAGATAGGGTGGGGAGATTTTATTTTCTGAAACAAACACACAAACAAATACCAAAATAAAAAAACAAGCTCAAAACAAAATAAAACAAACAACAACAACAACAAAAAAAACCCAAGCTCATAGACACAGAGAACAGATTGGTAGTTGCCAGAGCTGGGCTGGCGGAGGGGGGAGCACAAAATGGGTCAAGCAGGTAAAAAGGTACAAGTGCCAGGTATGAAACAGTCCTAGGGGATGTAAGGTACGGCACGGCAATTGTAGTTAACAGCACTGCAAAGCATATTTGAAAGTTACTAAGAGACTAAATTTTTTTTAAAGATTTCATTTATTTATTTATTTGACAGAGAGAGAGCACAAACAGGGCAGTAGGGCAGAGGGAGAAGCAGACTCCTCGCTGAGCAGGGAGCCTGATGCAGGAGTCGATCCAGGACCCTGAGATCATGATTTGAGCTGAAGGCAGATGCTTAATGGACTAAGTCACCCAGGCGCCCCTATGAGAGTACATCTTAAAAGTTCATATCACAGGAGAAAAAATTTCTGTAACTATTTGGTGACAGATGTTAACCAGATGCACTGAGGTGATTATTTCACAATATATATAAACATCAAATTGTTGTGTGATACACCCAAAACTTACACAATGTCGTACGTCCATTATACCTCAATCAAACAAAGTCATCTCCCAAACAAGATGGTAGGACAGGATGTATGGGGAGAATCCTCCCTTTGTTGGGAATCCACTTTGGTAAGTATCATGAAAGACACATCTGAGTCTGCAGGGCCTGACATGGAGCAGAGTTATTCTGTGTCAACCAAGAGGAAGGATTTGCTTGTTGCTCCAGAGATGGAGGAAAAAGGACATGAAAGAAGTGAAATCAGCACCAAACAAGACGTTTTCAACTGAATGAAAAGAACCAAGGAAAATAATTGGCAGCCAAGCCTAGAAAACAAGACATAGGAAAATTTCTTTGTTGTTCCTGAAAATTCTGTTTCTAATAGTTTTTCTGTTTGCCTCTCAAGTTATTGATTTTTTTAATTTAGTAAGCCATCCTCAAGTCAGCAGCAGTAACATCATCATCGAAGACAGTTGGCCCTCAGCTCCTGCACTAATGCTGCTACAAACGGACAGTGCCTCCCTTTTTTACCTGCCTCAAAGTCCATGTGGCTCTAGGGGAAAAACAATTAAATTCTCCATCTCGTTGACAGATACCCCAGTGTACTGAGCACAGGGCTCCTAAAAAATGGGAAATCCAGTAAGTGGCTGTATAAGAGACAGCTTATTCCATTGAAAATCAGATTGGAGGGAGTCTTATCGAAGCCAAATCTCTGTCTACATAAAATATGGTGCCCTCGAGTTTAAGTTTTATTGCCTGAGTGCTGCATCAATGCAATAAAAGCTTATGATACTCTGCTTTCCGTGCAATAAATATCCACTTTAGCAAATTGGAAGGTAGAAGGAAACCAGGTTCTCTAGAGTGTGAATACCTATAACCCCACATTCAGGGTGGTACATGTACAAACCCTCAGCGGGCTCTGGCTTGGCAGCCACAGGGCAGCCCATCTGCAGCTGCCTTGTGAGACCTGGCGCTTCTGAGAAGGAAACCTGGATGTCAAGGCTCAGTCACCGTTGGAGGCTATACCCCCCTGGCCTCTCTTCCCTTCACATCTTTCCCGAACAATCACACAGAGATGGTGATAGGTTTGTAAAGGCTCCATGACCACATGAACGAGTAAGTCTTGCTACTTTCTTGTCATTGAGATAAAAACAAGTCACCTTCAAGATGTGATGAGTGGCCTGGGATCCCACTCACAAGCCAGGCTGCCCTCCCGCACACAAAGGGATGGCCACTGGCAGGAATGTGAGGGGCTGGTGAGCTGTCACACACATAGAACACATATACACCATCACACACTCATACCTCTCTCTTGCACATGTTCAAGAGGAGCTGCTGGAATCCATAGAAACAGTGATTTACAAAGTCAGCCCATCTGTAATCCTGCACAAGCACTGAGGGGCAAATCTGTGGCTGGAGGGACAATTCCTAGCTCTTCCCCCCCTGGCAGGTTAATGACAAGCTATCTCTCAAGCACAACTGGTTTCAGGGAAGGGCCATACCGAGAGGGTCCTGGATGCAAAAGGGGGCCAGGCGGTGGGAAAAGTAGGTTGCTTACCTCCTCTCCTGCCTCGATGTCTCGGACTGCTCGCAGTAAGAGGTGCGGCCCGTTGAACACAATGGAGCAATTGGGGTCGCAGCTGTGATTGAGCAAAGACATACTGGAGGAAAGAGAGAAGCGGGTACTGTCACTCAGCAGATAGTCAGACACCTAAAGCTAATGAATATAGTGAGCAAAAGACACTTTAGCACGGCGGGGGCAGGGAGGGGCAGATAAGGTCAGCAGTGCACCAGGGAGATCCCAGAAACGTCCCTAGCCCACATGGCATGAAGCAAAATGCCCCCCAAAATGAGGCCACGTAGGGAAGTGTGTTAACAAAAATGTTTTCTGAGATCTCCCTGGGGATGAAGATGGGAGACAGCTGTGCCTTTCAATGGCAGCCAGGACACCTGGGGCCCTTCTCACGCAGCTCTGTGCAGACCTTGCCTCCTGTGCTGGGATACCCAGAGCCAGGCCAAGGGCTAAGGAGAGTTCCCCCTCTCACTCTCACACAGAAGTGAGAGATGACTTGCAATGGCATTAGCATTTTGACGCTGGAGTGTCCAGGGCCCCCACCTGGTTGTTTTAGTACCAGGGAGGCTGCACCTCTACACTTCACTGTGTAGAAAGCACTTTCTTTGCCCTTGCACATGTATATCACCACGTGACTCTCACGAGAGGCATTTACAGACAAAGCAATTGTCACGTGCAGGGAAGTAGCTGGCCCAGGATGCACAGCTGGGAGTGCACTGAATCGGAACCAGGTGCTGTGAACCCTGGGCCCCTCTGTGCCAGTGCACCCTGAGGACCCAGAACAATATACCGGTGATTCACAACCCTTGTGAGAAGAAAGAAAAGAAGCCAAATTCTCAGTTTCACAGTTAATTATAAAAAGGGCTATATTTGTATTTGCACCTTAACAGCGGCAAAAACAAAATGAAATGAGTGACTGCGGTGTTTGTGGAGGGACAGCCTGGCAGCTCAGGGGATGAGGTCACCTCAGCGGCAGTGGCACAGAGCACTTCAGAAGGCCAACCTTGAAAGTTGGAGCTTGGAGTGTGCTAAGCCAAAAGACAAAATCAACCCAATTGGTGCTTCTGCCCAAAAGGCTGGGGGAAAAGATCAGGGCAAGGATGGGGCACTAAACAAACATTTTCTAAAGATGATTTATTTATTTATTTGAGAGAGGGAGAGAGAGCACAAGCTGGGAGGGGAGGGGCAGAGGGAGAAGCAGACTCTCCACTGAGCAGGGAGCCCGATATGGGGCTCTATCCCAGGACCCTGGACTCATGACTTGAACCCAAGGCAGATGCTTCACCGACTGAACCACCCAGACACCCCAAGGTAATAACCAAATTTTATTAGCACCCACAAACCCCAACTTCTTTTCCTGAGAGCAAGAATTTAGGTCTGAGGTCTGCCTCTCTGCTCATACCACAGCATATACCATGGGGCTATAAAATTCTTTTCTTTAAAGTTAACATTTTCTGCTTTCTCATAATTTGTCATTAGGTTCCAACCATTGCTCATGAGCCAGCAGCTGTAATCGCCTTTCTGACACCTTCTACGAGGTCAGAGAGCCGGGTGAATTATAGTTGTTTCTTCGAGTAAATGAAATACCGTTCGCCATACCTAGGATAGAGGCCAACACCAACTTCCTGCATCTCTGCATTACAGATGGTGAAAGCATTGCAGATCACCTGTAAAAACAAGGGAAAGACCATTGGGATTACCAGAGTCACCTAAGAAATGTTGCAGGCAGAAGACAGAGATTTTCAAAATCAAATGGAGCACTTTCAATACTTTTTGTAGCTGCTTTGGAAAGATCCAAGCCAAACAGGGATGCTCTTTCATTTGCAAAAGAATGTATCCGGGACAGGCTTCCCTGAAGAAGGGCAGGTTAAGTGCATTAATAGAAACATCCTGTACAAAAATTTAGGCTTAAACCAGCACAAGGCATTAATTTCAATCTAATCCCCTCCCCCCGACCCCTAAATTACACAGTTCCAAGCCAGGTTCAAGTTTCAAAATACAAATAATCTATTTGTGAGAACTAGAGACTCCCACCACATTGGATTTTTTCCCTCTCAAACTACCTGCAGTTTCCAAATGCCACTGTGTATCTGATAAGGAACAGCAGCAGCCTGTCAAATGTCACATGTGAAGAAGTGCTAAGGAAGAAAGGTAAAGGCACAGAGGAAAAAGTGCTCAGGAAAGCTCTGGAGCATAAGATGACATTTAAGCAGAGACCCAAGAAGCTGTGGAAATGAACATGTGTATATTGATGTCATGCATGTTCCTGTCAGGAGAAAGCACAAGTGCAAAGGCCCTGAGGTGCAAATATTCTCAGGTACAGAGTAACAGCAAGAAAGTTAGTGTGGGCAAAGCAGGGTAAGGGAGAAGAAGAGGGGTAAAATATGAGATCAGAGTGGCAGTTAGGTCATACAGGCACTTAGAGCCATGTCTAAGTTTTATTCTAAATGAGACAGAAAACTACTGGGGTGCTTCTGAGTCAAGACATGACTGGATCAGTTTCTGTTTGGAAAGGATTACTCTGGCTATTGTGTAGAGAATGGGCTATAGAAAGGCAAGGGAAAAAAAAAAATAGAAAGGCAAGGGTGATGGAGAGGGAATGAGAAGCCCAGATGAGACTGAGGCATGGATTCTGGTAGCAGAAGTGGGGAGAAGGCAGTGGTGCTGCCAACAGGATTTACCCGATGGCCTGCCCCCAGGGGAATGGAAAGAGTCAAGGATAAGGTTTGCACTTGGACCTACACAGGCTTGGCTATGGCTGCCATCATGAACATGAGCAAGACTGTAAGAGGAACAGGCCCGGTTGCAGGGAGTTGGAAGAAGTCTAGGGGCTGTTTTAAGCCATATTAAATTTGAAATGGCCCATTAGACATTTCAGCCAAGATGAAGCATGAGTGCTTGGAGTTCAACGCAGCAGCTGGGCTGGAGATAGACACTTAGAACAAAACAGAACAAAGCCCATCAAGAAGAAAGTAGGAGAGGCCACCACAGACTTGAGATGAACCAGGGACTATGAGTGGATGCTGACTTATTGTTATAGTTTCTGTAAAGGAGAAACAACAAGTGACAACGAATTTCTCTAAATCAGCTTTATATGAAAGAACATAAAGTATGAAAAAGCATTCATTCCTGAGACTCTTCCACCACTCTAAAGAGCGCTTTTATGAAATCTAGTACAAACTATCACGATTTGGCATTTCCTCTAAAAGTCTGATAAAACTACAGTTTTGAATCGGGAAATAAGTTGGTGTACACACATATTTTGAACACACACTAGTTAAACTGCTTTAAGGGCATGTGGTTCCTATTAAGTTGCAACAGTGCACTGCCTATACATATTTATGTATAAAATGGATGGTGGAAATCTAGGACAAAAGATCCTGTGTTTTCTTTTAGGAACTCTAAAATGTCTAAACATTTTTAAACGGGTATGAATTTGGGGGTGAGGAATAACAAATTTTAGCAGGTATTTTTAAAGTGTGATCAGGACTTTACCAAAATTAATCCACCAATGAAAAATCGGATCAAACCAATCTAATTTGTTAACTTTTGAATCAAACCAAAATGCAAACATTTTTGCTTCACTGTGAAGCAAAGTAAAGGTTTTTCCAAAATAGATTTATTCTGACAGAATTTTTAAAAAGAAAGAGCTAACAGGGGGAAATGTGAGCTTGGCTAGGTCTTCCTCCAGGAAACTTTTCCCAATCCCACAGACTTGGCTGACTTACGTCTTATTAGCAGCATTTATCATCCTGGGTTATTATCTACCCGTTTACTTGACACTAAAACCAACTCCAGTGTAAAATACTGAGAGGACAGAGATGGTGGCTGCCTATGGAAAGACACTAATACAGGTTTTTCTGAGAGGTGGATGGTTGTGTGGGTGTGGTCCTCAGGGTCCCCAGGGGGTCCCTATCTAGGACAGGGTCAGAGAAGAAGCCAGAAGTCACAGGTACCCTGCAGGTGTGGAAGAGGAGAGACGGATGTGGTTCCACACTCTGACAAGGAGTAAGAAGTTAATCATCCATCTCTCTTGTCGCTAGGCATCCAATCTGTTGAGATCCTTGCTCAGATCTCTTTGCCCATTCTCTCTCTCCACTCTGGCTCATCTTTTGTTTCAAACTCTCTTCCATTAGTCCAATGGATGGGACGACAGGCTCAGGCCTGAGAAGAGCATAAGGGCTTCTTATTGATCCTCTGCTTAAAATGCCAGGAGCCTGGGGCACCTGGGTGGCTCAGTCGGTTAAACGACCAACTCCTGATTTTCAGCTTAGGTCATGATCTCAGGATCATGAGATGGAGCCCCATGATAGGCTCCACTGGGTAGGAAGTTCGCTGGGGAGTCTCTCTTTCCCTCTCCCTCTGCCCCTCCCATGCACTCTCGCCGCCCCCCCCCCCATCAACACACGCAAAAATATGCCCAGGGGCTTGATACATGGGGCACAAAATTAATATGTGCAAAACGAATGAATGAATGAGCAAGAGTCCCCATACCCCTTGCCTTCCCTCCCATTTTTCTGGCATCTTTTCCTTTGTTAACTTTTCTCCCTTCTTTTCCTTCTCTTGTTTTCACTGGTACCTGTCAGCTACTCTCTCCTTCTGCCCTACTCCACAAAATAGGTACAATTTTTTTTTAAGATTTTATTTATTTATTCATGAGAGAGATGGAGAGAGGCAAAGTCTTAGGCAGAGGGAGAAGCAGGCTCCCCACAGGGAGCCTGATGTGGGACTCCATCCTGGGATTCTGAAACCAGGACCTGAGCCGAAGGCAGACTCAAACACTGAGCCATCCAAGATTCCTAGGTAGGATGTTTTAAAGTCCTACTGCACCAATTCCAGACAAGTTCCTCATTCATATTATCCTGAGAGGTGTTTTGTGCGAGTATTCCTGAGCCAGAACAGTTGTAACTTTGTGCCTACTCCCACTTTTATTAAAAATACTGGTTTCACTCATTAGTATATCCATATGTGCTCAAGTAAAAATCTGAAAGGAAGTCCTCTTTATACCAAGAAATAAAAGAATGGAAATAAAGCCCAGAAATAAAAGTTTAAATACTTTCCAAAGTATTTCCTTGTATAAACAATTTTCTTGGAAAATTGCGCAGGTTAAACAATGAATGAAGACTTCACACAGATGCCTTTAGAAAAGCATATTAATGGGATTGTTTCAGTTAAAAATATTCTTTATAAAAACTAAGTAGAGGTTCCTCAAAGAGTTAAAAAATAAAGCTACCCTATAACCCAGCAATTGCACTACTGGGGATTTACCCCAAAGATACAGATGCAGTGAAAAGCCGAAACACTTGCACCCCAATGTTTACAGCAGTAATGTCCACAATAGCCAAACTGTAAAAGGAGCCTTGGTGTCCATCGAAAGATGAATGGATAAAGAAGATGTGGTCTATATATACAGTGGAATATTACTCAACTATTAGAAGTGATGAATACCCACCATTTGCTTCAGTGTGGATGGAACTGGAGGGTATTATGCTGAGTGAAGTAAGTCAATCGGAGAAGGACAATCATTATATGGTTTCACTCATACAGGGAATATAAAAAATAGTGAAAGGGATTATAGGGGAAAGGAGAGAAAATGAGTGGGAAAAATCAGAGAGGGTGACAAAACATGAGAGACTTCTAACTCTGGGAAACAAATAAGGGGTAGTGGAAGGGGAGGTGGGCGGGCGGATGGGGTAACTGGGTGATGGGCACTGAGGGGGGCACTTGATGGGATGAGCACTGAGTGTTATACTATATGCTGGCAAATCGAACTCCAATCAAAAAAAAAATCAAAAGCCTTTATAATCTAACACTGTAGTCTTTCTGGATAGTAAAATTCTAGTGAGTTAGAACAAGTGATTGTTGAACCTCTGTATTTTGTAAAAACAACTAAAGTAAAATTTTAAATAATCTATGAAACATGATAAAAACCCTTAACAAAGTGGGTTTATAGGAAACATCCTCAACATAATAAAAGCTATGTATGAAAAACACACAGCTAACATCATACTTAATAGTGGAAAACAGCTTTTTCCCTAAGGTCAGGAACTAGAAAAGGATGTCTACTCTCACCACTTTTATTTGGCATAGTACTGGAAGTACCAGTCACAGCAATCAGACAAGAAAAAGAAATAAAAGGTATCAAAATTGGTAAAGAAGAAATAGAACTTCCACTATTTACAGATGATATAATGCTATTTATAGAAAACGCTAAAGATTTCACCAAAAAACTATCAGAACTGATAAATTAATTCAGAAAGGTTGTAAGATACAAAACCAATATACAGAAATCCATTACATTTCTATACACTAATAATGAAGTGGGAGAAAGAGGAATTTGGAAAACAATCACATTTATAATTGCACCAAAAAGAATAAAATGCCTAGGAATAAACTTAACCAAAAAGGTGAAAGACCTGTACTTTGAGAACTATACAGCACTGATAAAAGAAATTGAAGACAACACAAACAGAAAACTATTTCATTCTCATTGACTGGAAGAACAAATATTGTTAAAATGTCTACTTCCCAAAGTGACCTACAGATTTAATCTAATTCCCATCAAAATACCACGAGCATTTTTCAGAGAACTAGAACAAATAATCCTAAAATTTATACGGAGCCACAAAATAACCCAAATAACCAAAGCAATCATGAAAAAGAAAAACAAAACTGGAAGTGTCAAGATCCACAATTCCAGATTTCGAGATATTCTACAAAGCTGTGATAATCAAAGCAATATGGTAGTACTGGTGCACAGATACATAGATCAGAAGAACAGAATAAAGAACCCAGAATATACCCACAATTATATGGTTAATTAATTTTATCAAAGGAGGCAAGAATATACAATGGGGAAAAAACAGTCTCTTCAATAAATGATGCTGGGAACACTGAACAGCTACATGCAAAAAGGATGAAACAAGACCACCTTCTTACATCATATAAAATATAAATGCAAAATGGATTAAGGACCTAAATGTGAGATCTGAAATCATAAAATCCTAGAAGAGAGCAAAAACAGTAATTTCTAACATTGGCTGTAGCAACATTTTTCTAGGTGTATCTCCTGAGTCATGAAAAATAAAAGAAAAACTAAACTATTGAGACTACATTAAAATAAAAAGCTTCTGTATAGCAAAGGAAACAATCAACAAAACTAAAAAGCAACCTGTAGAATGGGAGAAGATATTTGCAAATGACATAGCTGGTAAAGGGCTAGCATTCAAGATCTATAAAGAACTGATACTACGTAATATCCAAAACCCAAATAATCCAAATAAAAAATGGGCAGAAGCCATGAACAGACATTTCTCCAAAGAAGACATGCAAATGGCCAACAGACACATGAAAAAATGCTCAACATCAGCTCAACATCAGGGAAATACAAATGAGTTACCACCTCATACCTGTCAGAACACCTAAAATCAAAAACACAAGAAACAACAGGTGTTGCCAAGAATGTGGAGAACAAATAACCCTTGTGCACTGTTGGAATGAAAACTGTTACAGCCACTGTGAAAAGTTTGCTCAAAAAAACACGTGGAGGTTAAGGACCATCCTGCTAAAAGATGAAAAGGTCAACCAGGAAATTAGAGAAGAATTAAAAAGATTCATGGAAACTAATGAGAATGAAGATACAACCATTCAAAATCTTTGGGATACAGCAAAAGCAGTCCTGAAGGGGAAATACATCGCAATACAAGCATCCATCCAAAAAATGGAAAGAACTCAAATACAAAAGTTAATCTTGCACCTAAAGGAGCTAGAGTAAAAACAGCAAATAGATCCTACACCCAGCAGAAGAAGAGAGTTAATAAAGATTCGAGCAGAACTCAATGAAATAGAGACCAGAAGAACTGTGGAACAGATCAACAAAACCAGGAGCTGGTTCTTTGAAAGAATTAGTAAGATAGATAAACCATTAGCGCCTTATTAAAAAGATGAGAGAAAAGACTCAAATTAATAAAATCATGAATGAGAAAGGAGAGGTCACTACCAACACCAAGGAAATACAAACGATTTTAAAGACACATTATCAGCAGCTATACGCCAATAAATCAGGCAATCTAGAAGAAATGGACGCATTTCTGGAAAACCACAAACTACCAAAACTGGAACAGGAAGAAATAGAAAACCTGAACAGGCCAATAACCAGGGAGGAAATCGAAGCAGTCATCAAAAACCTCCCAAGACACAAAAGTCCAGGGCCAGATGGTTTCCCTGGGGGATTCTATCTTTCCGAACAGCTTTAGTAGAATAGGTATCCATAGAAAGATAGAAAGAGATAGAATACTTCCAAACTCGTTCTATGAGGCCAGCATCATCTTCATTCCAAAACCAGACAAAGACCCCACCAAAAAGGAGAATTATAGACTAATATCCCTGATGAACATGGATGCAAAAATTCTCAACAAGATACTAGCCAATAGGATACAACAATACATTAAGAAGATTATTCACCATGACCAAGTGGGATTTATCCCCAGGATGCAAGGCTGGTTCAACACTCGTAAAACAACCAATGTGATTCATCACATCAGCAAGAGAAAAAACAAAAACCATATGATCCTCTCAATAGATGCAGAGAAAGCATTTGACAAAATACAGCACTCATTCCTGATCAAAACTCTTCAGAGTGTAGGGATAGAGGGAACATTCCTTAGCATCTTAAAAGCCATCTATGAAAAGCCCACAGCAAATATCATTGTCAATGGGGAAACACTGGGAGCCTTTCCCCTAAGATCAGGAACAAGACAGGGATGTCCACTCTCACCACTGCTATTCAACATAGTACTAGAAGTCCTAGCCTCAGCAATCAGACAACAAAAAAGAAATAAAAGGCATCCAAAAGGGCAAAGAAGAAGTCAAACTCTGCCTCTTCGCAGATGACATGACACTCTACATAGAAAACCCAAAAGACTCCACCCCAAGATTGCTAGAACTCATACAGCAATTTGGCAGCATGGCAGGATACAAACTCAATGCCCAGAAGTCAGTGGCATTTCTATACACTAACAATGAGACTGAAGAAAGAGAATTTAAGGAGTCAGTCCCATTTACAATTGCACCCAAAAGCATAAGATACCTAGGAATAAACCTAACCAAAGAGGTAAAGGATTTATACCCTAAAAACTACAGAACACTTCTGAAAGAAATTGAGGAAGACACAAAGAGATGCAAAAATATTCCATGCTCATGGACTGGCAGAATTAATATTGTGAAAATGTCAATGTTACCCAGGGCAATTTACACGTTTAATGCAATCCCTATCAAAATACCATGGACTTTCTTCAGAGAGTTGGAACAAGTTATTTTAAGATTTGTGTGGAATCAGAAAAGACCCCAAATAGCCAGGGGAATATTAAAAAAGAAAACCATAGCTGGGGGCATCACAATGCCAGATTTCAGGTTGTACTACAAAGCTGTGGTCATCAAGACAGTGTGGTACTGGCACAAAAACAGACACACAGATCAGTGGAACAGAATAGAAAATCCAGAAGTGGACCCTCTACTTTATGGTCAACTAATATTCAACAAAGGAGGAAAGACTATCCACTGGAAAAAAAGATAATCTCTTCAATAAATAATGGTGCTGGGAAAATTGGACATCCACATGCAGAAGAATGAAACTAGACCACTCTCTTGCACCATACACAAAGATAAACTCAAAATGGATGAAAGATCTAAATGTGAGACAAGATTCCATCAAAATCCTAGAGGAGAACACAGGCAACACCCTTTTTGAATTTGGCCACAGCAACTTCTTGCAAGATACACCCATGAAGGCAAGAGAAACAAAAGCAAAAATGAATTATTGGGACTTCATCAAGATAAGAATCTTCTGCACAGCGAAAGCAACAGTCAACAAAACTAAAAGACAACCTACAGAATGGGAGAAGATATTTGCAAATGACGTATCAGATAAAGGGCTAGTTTCCAAGATCTATAAAGAACTTATTAGACTCAACAGCAAAGAAACAATCCAATCATGAAATGGGCAAAAGACATGAACAGAAATCTCACAGAGGAAGACATAGACATGGCCAACAAGCACATGAGAAAATGCTCCGCATCACTTGCCATCAGGGAAATACAAATCAAAACCACAATGAGATACCACCTCACACCAGTGAGAATGGGGAAAATTAACAAAGCAGGAAACAACAAATGTTGGGGAGGATGTGGAGAAAGGAGAACCTTCTTGCACTGTTGGTGGGAATGTGAACTGGTGCAGCCACTCTGGAAAACTGTGTGGAGGTTCCTCAAAGAGTTAAAAATAGGTCTGCCCTATGACCCAGCAATTGCACTGCTGGGGATTTACCCCAAAGATACAGATGCAGTGAAATGCCGGGACACCTGCACCCCGATGTTTCTAGCAGCAATGTCCACAATAGCCACACTCGGTATCCATGGACAGATGAATGGATAAAGAAGATGTGGTTTATGTATACAATGGAATATTACTCAGCCATTAGAAACAACAAATACCCACCATTTGCTTCGACGTGGATGGAACTGCTGAGTGAAATAAGTCAATCGGAGAAGGACAAAAATAAGGTCTCATTCATTTGGGGAATATAAAAAATAGTGAAAGGGAATAAAGGGGAAAGGAGAGAAAATGAGTGAAAATATCAGAAAGGGAGACAGAACATGAAAGACTCCTAACTCTGGGAAATTAACTAGGGGTGGTGGAAGGGGAGGTGGGCGGGGGGTGGGGGTGACTGGGTGACAGGCACTGAGGTGGGCACTTGACAGGATGGGCACTGGGTGTTATTCTATATGCTGGCAAATTGAACATCAATAAAAAATAAATTTATATATAAAAAAAGAAACGACAAATACCCATCATTTGCTTCCATGTGGATGGAACTGGAGGGTATTATGCTGAGTGAAATAAGTCAATCGGAGAAGGACAAACATTATATGGTCTCATTCATTTGGGGAATATAAAAAATAGTGACAGGGAATAAAGGGGAAAGGAGAAAAAATGAGTGGGAAATAGCAGAAAGGGAGACAGAACATGAGAGACTCCTAACTCTGGGAAATGAACTAGGGATGGTAGAAAGGGAGGTGGGCGGGGGGTTGGTGGTGACTGAGTGATGGGCACTGAGGGGGGCACTTGATGGAATGAGCACTGGGTGTTATTCTATATGTTGGCAAATTGAACACCAATAAAAAATAAATTTATAAAAAAATATGGAGTGTCTTCAGAAAAATTAAAACTACAATTACCATATGATCCAGTAATTCCTCTGCTAGAAATATACCAATAGGATATGAAAACATTAATTCAAAAACATACATGCACCCATATGTTTACTGCAGCTTTATTTATAATAACCAAACTATGGAAGCAACCCAAATATTCATTGATTGATGAATGGATAAAGCAGCTTTGGTTATGTATATACAATGGAATATTACTCAATCATTAAAAAGAATGAAATCTTGCCATTTGCAATGACATGGATGAATCTAGAGAATAATGCTAAGTGAAAAAAGTCAGAGAAAGACAAATACCATGATTTCATTCATATGTGGAATTTAAGAAACAAAACAAAGAAAAAAGAGACAAACCAAAAAACAGATCCTTAAGTCTAGAGAACAAAGTGATGGTGACCAGAGGGGAGGCAGATGGGGGGATGCGTGAAGTAGGTGACAGGGGATTAAGGAGTATACCTGTCATGATGAGCACCAGGTGATGTATGGAAGTGTTCAATCACTATATTTACACCTGTAACTAATACAACACTATATGCTAACTATACTGGAATGCAAACATATATAAACTATAATATATAAATATCCTATGAACCATACTTTTATGTCATTTGGTTTGGGTTCTAGGTCCAGAACCTGACATTTGTGTTCTGGGATTAAAAGTTCTCCTGTAGCTGGGATGCCTGGGTGGCTTAGCAGTTGAGCATCTTCCTTCGGCATAGGGAGTGATCCCAGGATTCTGTGATCAAGTCCCACATTGGGCTCCCAGCAGGGAGCCTGCTTCTCCTTCTGCTTATGTCTCTGCCTCTCTCTCTGTGTCTCTCAATGAATAAACAAAATCTTTAAAAAAATAAAAATAAAAAATAAAAGTTCCCCCGTAGCCATCATAAAAACACAAAGTGAATACTTCAGAGAGTTATTTTATATACATGTTTAAATTTTACATTTTCCTCTAATTTTCTGAACTAGAAGCTTTTTATTGTAGCAGCAGATAAATTAAGGTATTTGAGACACAAGGGAAAATCACCGACATACCATTATCTTTTAATGGCAAAGCTGAGCAGCCCTAAGAAAACATACAACCCATTCAGAACAGATTACTTCTACACCATAACAGGAGAAGCCATCCACTTCCCAGCACCTCCTCGCCCTAATTACTCACTTCTACAAAGTACTTGGTCTGTGTGCAAGTAGCTATAGCTGGCTTCTAGCCGACCTTAAAGAATGCTTTCAATTTCAAAAGATATAAATTTTAAAAGATTTAAACAAAAGGGAACTCAGTTTCTAAACACAAACATCAGGCAGTTTTCTCAAAGACCATCTGCATCTCCTTTATAATTTCTCTATTTAAGGCATAAGTAGAATGTGCAGGACACACAAATTTGACACACAGAGTTTATTAATAGAGAGGCTAAAGGTAAATTTTCAACAGAGAGCTTACTGCATTTCGTTTTATTAAAGTCTGTGCATAGAAGGAAAGGAAGCAGGGAGAGTTGGCACATACCAAAACCCAAAGCAGAGGTTTTTGTACAAAATAACTGCTCCCCCCACCCCCGACCCAGAACTATTCTCTAATTTTAGAAGCATGGTAATGATTTTAGTCTGGGTGTATTATTCTCCTCCATGGCATATGACATTTTATTAAAAACAGAACTATTTTTTCAGAATCTTCTCATAAACCCCAAGAGATTTATTTATTTATTATTTATTGTTTAAAGATTTATTTATTTGAGACAGACAGAGAGAGAGATAGCGGGGGTGGGAGCAGAGGGAGAGAGGAAGAATCCTCAAGCTGACTCCCCACTAAGTGCAGAGCCTGACCAGGGTTCTCAATCCCAGGGCCCTGAGATCATGATCTGAGCCTAAACCAAGAGTGGGGTCGCTTAACCAACTGAGCCACCCAGGTGCCCCTAAACCTCAAGAGATTTAAAATTTTACCCCTGATCCTTCCTATCTGCATGCCAAGTACTGAACCATTTCTCATGATGCAACTCCGGCCATTCCTGATAGCTTACCTCCCCCTTTGGTCACTCATTTACAATTTTTTCCTTCCCCAGAACACAAAAGGTATACAATCCACCAACCAGAAGAACGGAAGGGACTCAGGCTGGGGAAGGAGGTGAGCTGGCACATGAGGAGGCAGCACTCAAATGACAAAAATCACAAATCCCAGAATTCCAGAAGGTTTACAACAGTAAGGATAGGTATGGATGGCATCTTTTCAATTTCAGTCTTTAAAAATCAATCAATAGAACAATCAGTGCAGTATATTTTCCCTTGGTTGGGAAATAGCTGAAGAGCCTCCACGTTTCATTTGTGAGCAGGCACTGAGCTAGTATGCTCAGGCCCCATCACTGTGCTGCTCAGGTCAGCATTTCATTTGTGAGCAGGCACTGAGCTAGTATGCTCAGGCCCCATCACTGTGCTGCATCAGGTCAGACTCCACAGCCAGCCTTGTGGAGTCTGACCTGATGAAATTTTCTATGTTTCTGTCATAGGCTCTTCTGATTGCAAATTTAATGGACCCTAGTTAAACACAGCAAGCAAGGATGCTAGAAAACGAGTAAAGGAGGAACCTAAAAATGATAATTCTATAAATTTGACTCAAGATGCTCCATTATAATGATTTTTATCTGTTTGAAATCTTCCACCACCTCAAGATGTCTCTAGTATTTAGAAAATGCTAGAAGGAGAACAAATAATGAGTGTATACTCTTATTTTCAGCAGATGGCATGAAAGCCATTGAAGTCTCCAGTGTGTTATTTGAAATGTGCTTGCACCTTCTCTTACCTCATCACTTGGAAACAACATAAAAATTACAAAATTTAATCTGGTTGGTTTTCTAGAAAAGAGTGGATTATAAGAATGGTAAGCATCAGGTTTTAAAAGCATGATGCTAAGGCCCAAACTAAAACCATTCATTTGAATGTATGTTGATGGATAAAAACTGTTGATAAGATGCTGATAAAAAGTATTTATTCCAATATTGATAAGTAATCTAATTTAAAGCAAATTAAATCATGTCTTCCAGTTGTTAAATGAGAAAACTAAAAATCTGTCTTTATATGAATATTACTAAAAGTTCTGCAAATGTACTGTATAAGACAAGCCAAGTAAACAATAAAATAATCTAATTAAGAACCACAGCTTTACTACATCCTGTATCACAAACACCCTTGGGCACGTGTCCTACGTCCTGTAAATTCAAGTATTATCTGTTTCCACAAATGGCAATAGTATCGATCACATTTCCAGCCATGGTCACCAAGAGTGTACACGAGACACACAAAAGACTCCACGATGACTTGCAAAGGTTAAAGTCAATATCAAGGCCAGTATTGTAAGCACAGGGATAGCAGGATCATAGAATTTTGCTTCCTGTTTCAAATGTTCGCAAGGTGGAGCTACCCAACGTTAGCCAATGAAGAATCACAAAATGCAGCCCTTGTGGATAACAAGTCTGTCTTCGGAAGCTCACCCACATCTTCATTTTTCTAAGGACTTTCCTCACAGTGGAACCCATTATGTCTGAAATAATTGTCTCTGATAAGAGAAAGCAAAACAGGAATGACATCCAGAAATTTGTCCTTCCTCTTAGGATGTACCCTGGCATTCCACCTCCTTATATAACTCAGATGATGAGAAAAGCATTTGCAGTGTATGTCTGTCAAGTACGTATAAAAGTATAAAAGCTCTTAACATGGTTTCCATCATTTAATTTTCCTCCCACATCCCGAGGCTCAGAAATATGGCGATATTCTTAAATAATTTATTACAGGATATTGTTATAGTTTCCACAGCTCTACCGTAAGTGTCCTTTCTGCCAAACATTTCATGTAGTCACGTTCCTGTCCACAAAGTTTATTATCACGATGAGCTCAACTTTCTGCAACAGATAACACTTAAGGATTCTTTTGTTCAGCTCGAGTCTCTAAAAATGTTCTCTTTCGTGATCATCTCGTCTCATTCTTCTCTTTCCAGGTAACTGGAGCAAAAATCTACTGCTGGTACCCTGCATGGTCATGTCTCTTAGTCCTGGTGCTAAAATCTGAAATGAAGTATGCTGGGTGTTGGGCATTCCCCAAGCGAGGCTCACCTGGATGAGGCACAGTGGGGCTCAGATTGGCTGTGTTTTTCCATCAAGTTAATGGAAGAAAGGAAACCACAGAAAAAATGTTCTATGTGGAAGGTAAAACTGAACACTAACCCATTGCTTCACGTAAACCTCAATGAAAGATTCCAGCGTGAGCCGGGGTTACTTTATGGGGAAACTGAGGCGAATACTCTTTCCAGGAGAAATTCTGTGTGGCAGGGTTTGTCATGATGATCATACTTGACATTGACCCCTCAGGGAGTGTAGCCCCTCATATTATACCATGAGGAGGGCACACAGCTTGTCTCCAAGCTACACAGGGGTGTCCTGGAGATCAGGACCAGGGGCGGTTTCTGGCAGGCAGTGGCAGTAGGCAAGGGGGCACCTCAGTGGGTCCATCCTTCTGTGGTGGCCTATGCACACCCAGTGCCTGACGACCCATGCAAGCAGGAGACGGGGAAGGGTGGACACCGATCAGGCGAGGGTCCCAATTCTATGCAGTGCAGGGGCTACAAGAAGTTAGCAGCCCTGTCTGAGGTCAGACAGTCCGTCTTGTGACCTCTCAGGGTGCACTCCTTTGTTTTCAGGACACAGAAGGAAGGAAAAGAGAAGAGAAATCGTGGCTTCATTCCTCACTACCTCCCATTTCTCTGGAGGTAGCTCCTAAGTACCCCAGCTCCTAAGTAGCTTCCTTCCAGCCAGGTATGCAAAACACACTAGTGGCATTTCTGTGTGATCATTTGTCTCTTCTGCCACCATAATGAATACATAAATGGTTCTCCCCCAGCCTTGCTCCTGACCAGATGCCTGAGCTGGCCCCTAGATGAAACATCTGTGTGCTGCCCCTCCACCCCTCCACCAGTGACCTGCAAAGAGTTCCCAGGGAGGTCCCTTCCCTGGGTCACAGTTCACCAGAATATGAAGAGAGGAGGGATTCTGGAAAAGGAGATTAAACATATGTTTCCTTTTTTGATGTCCACTACCAAAAGGAAAGTTTAACAAACTCTTTTTAACTAGTTTGTGGGGCTCCTAGGAGGAGAGCAAAATAGAAGCATGGCTTTAAGAAAGATAGACAAGCCCTGGCCTAGGGGGAGACGAGCCCTGAGACTGGACATGGTCCTGACCTAATCTTCTCCTTCCGTTCCTTCTCTGCCTGCTGGGCTGTTCTCTGCACTTTCCACTCTTCACACCTCCCTGTCTCTGCAGGGCGAGCCAGTCCCTCTGCTTGAAGCATCCCCTCTCTGCATCTACTCAACTCCCGTGAGCCTTTGGGCCCAGCTCAACTCTTCTCCTGGAGGAGCCTTGTGACTGCCTTGCTGGGGGAGGGAGGCTCTCTGGCTGGTGCTCCCAGACTTGGGCACGAATCTGCTCCCACGTCCTGCACTGTATGTTACAGCCATTTCTTATTTGAGTTCCAAGAGGGGAGAAATTGTATTTCATTACCTTTCCCCCTGGATCAGATTGGTCTACACACTGAGCATGCTCAAAAAATGTTTGCTGAGTCAATACCGATGGACAGAGTACATTCGGTACCGGTGACTTTGTTTTAGACTCTGTGGCTTCCATATGGCATTGCTGATAAACCAAGGCAATCATCATTATGCAACAACAAAAAATCTCTTCTTGTCCTTCTGTCTTTCCCTCCTTCCTCTCTCAGTCTGCATCCCTTCCCATAACAAACACCCACTCAGCGACCTGCACAGACCAGGTTCTGAAGCTACAGGAAGGTGTCAGCACGAGTCCTGTCCTCAGCGACACCGGGAGCAGCCAGAAAGACAGCAGTGCCAGTGCCCAGCAGAGGGCCAGGTCAGAGAAGGCTACATGAGAACGGGGTGCCAGAGGAGGTACCTCCACCTGGACTCACAAGGATAACCCACACTCCTTATTCCTTATGTGACACGGAGGCAAAGTACAAATCTAATTGTAAATTCTGGAAAATATTTTCCTGACATTGAAGCAAGTTGGCATAAGCTTAATACCCACATAGACTACTGTGACTTCCTAAAGGTGAATGTGGTGACATCTGATGATGCAGACATTACAAGAGAAGCCCATCACATTTTCCTTAGTTTAAAAAAAAAACCCTTGAAAACCTCTAGAATGTGTCCTGATCCTAGTCTGCATCACTGAACGTGGAGAGGAAGGAAAAAGCAGAATGATATTAAAGACAGTGGTGCCTGAAATGCCATGATGTAATTCTTTCTCTGCAGAGCCAGGAAGGAGATGCAGGGGCTGGACACAGGCGTTGGTGCACCAGACGAGGAGTGCCTACGGGGGTGCCGGGACCAACTGGTCGGCAGAGCCTTCCTCCACCACCTCCGGAGGCCACCTGAAAGTCATACCACTGAGCCCACTGTTTGCAACAAGGCAAAGCCCTCACCGAGGCACACCTGTGCTGTCCGAGGTGGGAGCACTAGCACTCCCACAGTAGGTGCTCCCTCTCCCCTGCACTTCTAGTTCCCAGTCTCTCAGGGTCTCCAGTCCTCTCACAAGGGAGCTCTTAGAACAGTGCCTTCATTCCATGGATGAGGACAGAAGGCTAAGGGAAATCGATACACTCTTCTAAGGCTAGATATTCACCTGCCCTCACACATCAGCAGAATTTAGTTTGTCAAAATAACCTTTGGAACAGAAAACTCAGCCCTGAAGGAATCACACAAGACAGGCTGGGGGGAGTGGTAAGGTCCAGGCAAGGTCTGGAATGGTGCTGTGCTGCACCCCAGCCCTCAGAAATAGAGGTTTATTCATTCATTCATCAAGGGCCTATTTTATACACCAGGGAGGAGGTAGGAAAATCCACCCCTTGCACCAGTCTGCCTAGTGAAATAAGAAAGCACAAAAATGTCACATTTTTCTCTAATTCTGACAAATTTTAGCCTTTCTTAGCCAAGATGATTTTGACTATTGGCCATATTTCTTTGTAAGTCACTCTGTCAAAAAACAAGTTGCAATAATGCAGGGCAGCACTCTAATCTGTCAGCTCAATTCAGAAACACATGAGTCTTCTGTGCGTCCATGGCCCGGGGAGGCATGCTGGCCTCCCCATATGATCATCCAGGAAGGATGCCTGGGGATTACCAAGGACCAGCTGGGAGATGTAAGGAAAGTGGATGGCCTTTGAATTCTCCACTCTCCCCATGGTCTGACTGCAGCCAGACACCATTACCAAATTAGTGCCACAAAGAGAGGGATATTCTCTCCCTCGGGCAAGCTGGAAAGATAAATCAGCTACAAAAGAGCAAATGGCTAAAGAAAGAAAGAGAAAATGAAACCCTGACACCTTGTCATGTGAATGTCACAGTATTTGTAGGTATTTATACATGAGTCATCAGGACAGAACTGCAAAGAACCCCTCCCTCTCACTCTGGCCCTCCTCCCACCTCCCTCCCCTCCCCGAATAAATGTGATTGTGTGATAGTTTTTTCTTGTTTCACAAACACCTTCACCTTCCTACCTGATTAGATTTTTTTAAAGATTTTATTTATTTATAGAGACAGAGAGCAAGAGAGAGAACACTAGCGGGGAGTGGGGGTGGGGGGAGGGCGCGGGGAAGTGGCAGGCAAAGGGAGAAGCAGACTCTTCATGGAGCAGGAAGCCGGATGAGGGACTTGATCCCAGGATCCTGAGATCATGACTGGAGCCAAAGCCAGACACTTAACTGAGCCACCCAGGTGCCTCCACTTGATCATGTTTAAAAACATCAGGGAATTAGGATTTTTATGTTGGGTACAATGTGCTAAATTATGTGTCTGCATTTCCGTATTATTGGCCAATTAATTTTGATTAGGAAGAAACCAGAAATAAAGAAGCAGAATTTATCAGAAACCTGTAAAGCAGAAAAGCCGTGAGAAATAAATGAGCTAACAATGCATGCGAGAATAGCTCCCGGCACACAGGGAGCTTAGGAAATAGTAGCAAGATCGATTATTACCCAAGTTCATCAGCTATAAGACACACTCGATAAATGCACTATTTTATTTTGTTCTCCTAAGAAGAAGCATCAGCAAAGTTCATCAGGCTATCTGTTGTGAAATGGATTCCAGTTCAAGGAATGTAAAATTGTGAAAACATATACGGCCCGGAATGACTGAAATACAGCATCACTGCGTGAACCTCCAGGTTCTCACAGAACAGAAGTTGTGCTCAGTGTAACTGATGTCTACGTGCAAGACATTTGTGCCATGTCAGGTTCTGGCCACCCCTCCATCTCTCTGAACAGACTGGGTCGCTCTCTGACTCTTCACACCCAAACTCATTCTCCACCACTTCCAGCACTTTATTTTCACCATCCTCTGAGTCAGTTGCCATAAGTCACTCACAACCCAACATACAACCTTGATCTAAAGTTACACTGCTTGTGCCAAGTTAACGGTTTTGCCAAATTTGGCTGTACTCTGGAGGTGACTCAAGGCACACGTGTTCCCGGCATCTTCTTTCAATAGTGAATGAAACAGGGCAATTTCCCTTGGAATGGACTTAAATTAGTTGCTTTAAAACCTAAATTCAGGGGATCCCTGGGTGGCTCGGTGGTTTGGTGCCTGCCTTTGGCCCAGGGCGTGATCCTGGAGTCCCGGGATCGAGTACCGCGTCGGGCTCCCGGCATGGGGCCTGCTTCTCCCTCCTCCTGTGTCTCTGCCTCTCTCTATCATAAATAAATAAATAAATAAATAAATAAATAAATAAATAAATCTTTTTAAAAAACCTAAATTCATGTCTCTTTTTCCGCCCACCATACAGTTCTGTCTAAATAACCAACAGAAAGCACTTAGGAGGACAGTTTGGGTAGAGAAGTGGCAGATGGCTTTCAAAGCCATTCAGACAAACTGTACAGACAGGTACTAAATGCTCTGGAATCTGCACTGGCTATTTTTCACTGAGAGCGCTGGCCTCCAAGACAATCAGCCTATACAGGAACGGAAGAAAGCTACATAAAGACATATATAGAAACTATGCAGGAACCAAACAAAAACAGGGCACCTGTGCCCTGTAGAAATATGGTTTCTGCATCCCGTGTATTATGTGCAATGCCAAGGAGTGGGTACTCCCCTAAAATACCAGCCAGGGTCCCCAGTGGCCAGGAGCCCACAGCATTCCTGGACTATATAGAGATCTGAGAGTGAACTGTCCACTCAGTGGCCATTTCCCCATCATGCGAACACACTCTTCAGATGTTCTTAAAAATATTTTTTCATGATGATAGATAAATCCTAACTACTGAAAGTCAGAATGGAGTGCCTGGGTGGCTCAGTTGATTAAGGGTCCAACTCTTAGTTTTGGCTCAAGGTCATGATCTCAGGGTCTTGGGATGGAGCCCCACATCTAGCTCCCCACTCGAGAGGGAGCCTACTTCTCCCTCTCCCTCTGCCCGTCCTCTCAACCCTGCTCTTTCTCGAACAGATAAATAATCAATCAATCAATCAATCAATCAATGCCCAATTACACAGCTGCCAGCAGTCTGGCCATTAAAACTCCCCCCACTTCTTTACACTGTCCTTTATAATGATTACTCAGCATTACCCCCTGGAAGAAAAAACACCCAAACTTCCTAATTTGTGAGATTCAACAGCTAGCCTACTGCTCACTACCACAAATAAGAGTCGGGTTTTCCTTTTCTTGGGTTATACACAGATTTAGTTTAAAAAAAAAAAAATTAAATTCCAACATGATTCTTTCTTTCCCTCCAGCCTTACTTTTGCACATGCTTCTCATTTTCCCCTAGCATCTAAATGCAAAATAGAACATATTCACTAAAGGAGTCAGGGTTTGATAATTACAGCAAGCATGACTGAATTTGCATATGTGAGGTTTCCAACTTTGAATTCAGAGACAACGAACAGTGTTAACAGTCAAACAAGAATTAATTTAATGGTTTTGAAAAAAAAATTAGTAAATTGTCAATGGTGGTTAAAGAAATGCTGGTTTTAAAGAAAATAACAGAAATGCTCCAAAGTAAAGATGATTATGGTGAAGCTTATTTGGAGAAGAAAAATAAAGGAAAGCATATCTATGAAAGGTAAGCCTGAAGAGCTAAAATGCAAGGATCGCCTTAGGAAATGGAGAAAAAATGAAACCAAAGGAAACAAGGCATGAAAAGAAAAGAGGATTAAGAGAACAATGAATCCACAACAAAAAAGTTACAAAGACTCTCAGGAAAAAGAATTACTGATGATGTATTTGGAGTGTCATGATGAAAAATAAAAGATAGACAAGAATTGGGGAAAAAAAAGTAAACTAATGATTTTATGTGACCTCTTCTGACCTAGTTCAGCCCATTAAATTAGAAAGCTGATTCTCTGAAGCAAATGAAAGAAGTGGCAAAAAAAAAGAAAAAAAAAAAAAAGAAAGAAGTGGCAGTTTATAGGTAAACAGGGAGAGGATTGGGTGATGGGCATCATTATTACCACTGTTCTAATCACAATAATTTGAGAAGACTGTGATGCTGGCTTCGAAGAGGCTCCTGTTAAGACGAAGGGAAGGTACCCTCCCCACCCTAGCATGGCTCACATTCTATGCAAAAGAAACCCTGAAAGTCAACATGTCCTAATGATATATTTTGTAAACTAGTGTAGACATTCCAGGTACTTACTAAGTAAAAGGAGGTATTGTACTGGCTACACACTGCAACAGAGAGTTTTAAAAACACTTCCTGAAATGATGAGCCTCAATTCCCCCAAATATGCTCAGGGACACAGAGAGTGTCCTGTCCCAGGGAAAGCCTTCGAACACACCCAACTGTCCTGCCTTATTCAGGAGTCAACACAAACACCTACAAGCTATATCAAGGTGAAGTCTAAGTATTTTTAGTTCTAGGAAGGCAATAGATTCCAAACAGAAAGGTAGTTATCAGATGGAGTGGGTAGCAATTAGAGGCTGAGCAAAAGGCTCTAAGAATCTAAAACAAAGGAATTTCATAGGCGTGCAATCATAAAATCCCCAAAACATACCAGAAAGTGCTAAAAAGAAATACTTTGGGTAAAGTGTTGATATTTCCCCAAAGAGGAAGTCAAGATAGTTAGACCTCTTTGGTTATAATATAAACTATTATCAGTGTATTTAGGAGAAAGAAATAAGGCAAGATGATATTCTCCCTTTTTTTCTTACACATTTGAATTTACTTACTACATTGGGAAACTTGTTTGCATGTTGATCTACTGGACTCTAACTATATGAAATCTTTAAATTACCTAAAAATATTTTTCAGGCTGTTATTCTGAAGAGAGGAGGTAGGGAAAGCACATCTCAAGATAATTAGCTTATGTGTCGGGTTTAAAGTTAAAGAATGAACAGCATCAATAACAAAAATTTCTTATACTTTCCAAAGTGCATCCTGTGATTACTCTGCTGTCTGTTCCTCAACCACAGTATTATGTATCACAAAGGAAGCCCAGCAGTTTAACAGCAAGTAATATTAAAATGTGTTTAGGGGATGCCTGGGTAGCTCAGTCTGTTAAGTGTCCAACTCTTCGTTTGGGCTCATGTCATGGTCTTGGGGTCGTGGGATCAAGCTCCATATCATCTGGTTCTGTGTACAGCACAGGATCTGTTTGCTTCTTCCTCTCTCTCTGCTCCTCCCCACCCCACTCTTTCTCAAATAAATAAATGAATAAAATCTTTTTAAAAAATGTGTTTAGTAAATTGTATCTACTAAAGCACAACAGAAAATCAATAAATAAAAAATAAAGCACAACACAACTTTAGAAAGATTTTCAATAATGATTTTTGTTGAAATTTAAAAAAAAGCATTTTCTGTTAAACTTTTTTTTGAGCACAATAATCCTTTTTACCTTAAATGATTAGAAACAAAATAGCTAATGGATATAATACTTTTAAGTGAAAAGAAACTAACACGTAGTATAACAGGCACCTTTACAGGTTAACTCACCGATGTGATTAAATAATGTTCTGAGGAATCTAGGGTGTAATTAGGAAAAATATATTTCTCCTTAATCTTTACATCATTTGCCCTGTATAAATATTGGTAGTGGTCAAATACTGCTAATCTTTCCTAGACAAGTGTTTTCAAGATGGCAACTACAATGCAGTTGGTAACTCCTTTCCCTAGGTGCAAGCTACTGGGCAATTATGTAAATTAAGGCTGCAGATGAAACATGAGACAGACCCAGGAGTCAGTGCAAAACCAAGGCCACAAAGCAAATAAAGAAAGTGGTAGGGGCGCCTGGATGGCTCAGTCGGTAAGCACCTCCTCTTGATTTCAGCTCAGGTCATGATCTCGGGGTCCTCAGATGGAGCCCTGCCTGCATCAGGCTCTGTGCTCATTGGGGAGTCAGCTTGAGATTCTTTTCGTTTCCCTCAGCCTCTACCCCCACTTTCTTTCTCTCTTTCTAAAATACATAAATCTTAAAAAGAAAGAAAGAAAGTGGTAGATCATTCCATCTTCAGTTGCCCATCAGGTCATATCTCTGTGTCACTCTCACACATTCACCCCTTTCTATTCATTCCTATTGCTGTCACCTGTCTTGGACCTTTAAGATCTCTTGCTTGCAACTTTCCAAGGTAGGCTCTCTGCCTGCCCACCCTGTCTTTTGTCAATCCACCCTTCAAACTGCCAGAAAAGAGAAATAGAAGATCTACCCAGTGACTCCAGCAAAAAGACAAAACTCTTCAACATGACATCAAAGGTTCTCCACATTCTGCCCTCACCCTACCTTCCTGCTGTACCCCCACACACGCCATGTGTTTCTGTTACACTGGCTTCTTTGCTATCCCTAGTCATGCCCTGCACTTATTCAGTTCTGTGCCTTTGTCTGTATGCTTCCTATTTCAAAAATACTTTGATCCCTGTCTTAGCTGCTCATAATTTTAGTCAGCCTTCAAGACACAACTTAAGTGACACCTCCTTCAGAAGGTTTCCTATATCCCACTAATTTTACTTCTCTATACTTTCATAGTACTTTTTTCACATATAAACTACAGCATTTACCACGTTCTACTCTGAATTGAAGCTAATTATGTGAAAGTCAATCTCTACCACTAGATTAGAAGCAACTGAACACTCCAAGTCCTAGCTCTTAAGAGCTTTATGGCATTTATTTGCTCATATGTCTTTTCTTTTTCAATAAACCATAAATTTCCAGAGGTCATGATACACATCTCCCTCTAGAAAATATTTTAAATGAAAAATTAAATATTTCCAATATAAATATAAAACTTAATGTATATTATACATAAGTGTATACATATAGGTTTCCTCTGCTTTTCAAAATTTCACATTACACCACTTTGCTTTTACAAAAAGACCTATGTTAAAATTAGTACCTGTTTTCACTAACCAGAAGGAAGCTGGCAAAGATTCCACTTTATGCAATAAAGACAAAAAACAAAACAGCGTTCAGCATTTATTTTGCAGGGAGCTGTATAAGGCTCCCCCAACCCCCCATCTCCAGCAGCAAGAGTGCCCCGCCCAGCTCCTCCTAGAGAACTACACTCAGCATCTCAGCATCCAGCCATCAGACCTGGTGACCTATGACCTGTGTCTGTGAGCATCTTTCTCTGTGTGGCCCCTGCCTTTAAAATTTATTTTGTGCATCCATTAGCAAGACGCGTCTTAAGGTATCAGAAAAGCCTGAGAGGTTATTTTTTGGCTCTGAGAATGCTCAAAAATTTCTCCATATAAATTAATGGTAATTGCTTCTCTGCTTTTATATCATTTAAAATTAGTAAAGATTTCATAAGGAATGCTCTACTTTCAGATAGTGGGGGAAAACTGTATATCATATATGGTAGTATTTATAATGTACATCAAGCTTCCGTTTATCCACTGAATAAATAGAAATCCCCCATACCTTACTTAGAGTATTGGTAGAACAGGACAATATCCTTTGTGCTCCTGCCCATCTCATTCCCTCCCCATCTTCCAGAGGTAATCACTATCTTAATTTTGTGTTTCTTATCCGCTTGTTTTTATAACAGTCTTATCCCATATGCATGAATCCCTAAACAACATACTGTTTAGTTTTGCATGCTTTTGGTTTCTTATAAATGGAATCATACTGCATTTATTATTTTGCAATTTTTTGTGTTTGTTTTTGTTTTTTTGGCTCAACATTATGTTCGTATGATTCACATATGTTGATGCATGTAACTATAGTTCATTCATTTGCACTACCTAAGAGAACCTCTTGCAAATGAGCTCTGGATGGCACATCTGAGAATAATGTCCACAGTAACATTGTTAATGCAAAACACTGAGAATGACCTAACTTGTTCATTATCAGGAGGCTACATAAACAAATCAAAGTATTTTCTACACTTGGATCTTCTAATATGTCTGGCATGTAGTAGGCCCTCTATAAATATTTTTTGAATAGATAAATAGACTTGAGGAAAAAATATCACTGACTCATCATGGGCTCCTCCCCCAAGCCCAAGACATGCTCAGTAAACATCTGAGACATTTATCCACAAAGCCATGTTAGCCTCTAAGGCTAGTAGTGGACCAGAGAGTCAGATAAACTGACAACTCAGATCATTTGAGCTGATTAGAGGACAAAATGGCAACTGTGCTATGTCTACCTGCAACAAGCTCGGCAGACAGGTCTAATTAATTTTTTTTCTTAAGATTTTCTTTATTTATTCATGAGAGATACATAGAGAGAGGCAGAGATGCAGGGAGAGGGAGTAGTAGGCTGCTTGCAGGGAGCCTGATGTGGGACTTGATCCCAGGACCCTGGGATTCCAACCTAAGCCAAAGGCAGATGCTCAACCACGGAGCCATCCAGGCACCTGGACAGGTATAATTTCTGATAGTGTTAATTCTAGCTGCTTATTTCTGAGAGGCATCCCTCTTTCTCCCACAACTCTCCTCTCGCCCTGCCCACTCTACCTTCTTTGCTATGCCTCTCTTCGGATGAGCCTGCTCTGGTACACCTGGGACAGCCTTAGGAATGGGGGCAAGAGGTGGCTTTTTGATTCTCTTCTCTGCCTTGCTATCTCAAGCTCTGACTTAATTCCTTGATAATCACATTTTGTTGGACAATGATTTGTCTCTCACTGTGTCACCATCTGAACATTGCATACCCATTTTAAGGCAGTCAAGCTACCCTGCTTGTCGCCTTTTTAACATATTTGATGTCAGCTCTTTGGCAGAAGCAAGACCCTAGAAAAATGATCACCATCCCGGTATGCTATTAGTCTACTTCCCATTTTACTGAAATAGAAACTAATTCTCAGGATAATGCTGTCGGTGAAGATGCAGGGGAAAACAAACGATGCCAAACCAAATGAGTATGTGTTTATCTGCAACGTTAGCCAATTACTTTCAAAAGAGCCGGTATGGAAAATAATGAAAAGAAATTACATCCAAAGGTAAAGAAAAGACTATCAACTACAGACAAGTTTCTCCATGAAACTGAGGATTATTCACGCAAGTTCATCTCACTTTGACTTGACTTCATCATTTTACCATGGTCATAATTTAGACCTAAATATTTAGTCCCCTAAAAAGGAAGGAAGGAAAGAAGGAAGGAAGGAAGTCAGGAGAAAAGCCATGATCCTTACACAGCAGACATAATAGAAATACAAACAAAGCCGGCACATCATTTTTTCCTTCATTTCTGTTCCCATAACCAAATCATCCTCTTTTCTCTGTCCCATCACCACTCACACCCTCCCACCCAGGTTCCCTTCTCTTCTGCATTTCTCTGGCTTCTGGCAATAACCCCTGGGAAGGGATTCAAGAGAGGCCAGGCCCTTTCCTCTCAAATTTGAACTATTACTTCACTGTAAATAATTAAACTCTTTCTTTTACATTCTTTCCCCGGGTTGCTACATTTCTTACATGTGCTTTGGCTCATGTACACTCTCTGCTCCGGAAATATGCTACTAGATTTGAGTAGGTTCCAAATCCTTCTTCAAGCAAAATATATCTGTCATATCAATACGGTCTCCTCCACATATTTCAATCAAATCCAGTACCTTCCCTGACCTTTTGTCTATGTCTTCCAAAGATCCTCACAATCTAACTCTGTTAGTTACCCTGCTTAAAAGCAGGTGATCAGGAAAAGCCATAGCCTACCTTACTAATTACTTTCTCTCTCAAGCCTTAGGAAGTAATGAGGGAAATCTTTACTTCAGACTTAATTTAACTCCAAAATCTAGAATTGTGTGCTTAGGTATAAAGGACAGGATCCTTGCAAGAAAACACTAGTCTGATGTCAGGGTTTATAACAGCCAAGGTAGGGACTCTGCGCACAATTATTACAGAGATTTCAGGAAAAGAATGGAAACCAACACTTATTAATAGCTACAGTCAGCTGGGGACTGTATGAGGTGCTTTCTTTCTTTTTTTTTTTTAAAGATTTTATTTATTTATTCTTGAGAGACAGAGAGAGACAGAGACACAGGCAGAGGGAGAAGCAATCTCTCTGCGAGGAGCCTGATGCAGGATTTGATCCCAGGAACCCGGGATCCCGACCTGAGCCAAAGGCAGTCACTCAACCACTGAGCCACCCAGACACCCCCTGTATGAGATCTCTACCAAAGTTTTTTCTGATCCTTATGCTCCAAAGCAGGAAAAATTAAACCTGGAGGCATCTTTTTTTTTTTTAAAGATATTTATTTATTCATGAGAGACACAGAGGGAGAGGCAGAGACATAGGCAGAAGGAGAATCAGGAAACCCCAGAGAACCTTTAAAAACCAAAGTGGTCGAGCTCATGTCAGTGATTAAGCAGAAGCAAGAGAGTAACCTTCCAGAACTGGTCACCATCTGCTGACAGTAGGCGAGGTGGGAGAGAGGGGCCTCAATAAGCTCAAACATCCATTCCAGCTCCAATGACCTGTGGCTACAGACCGCTCCTAATGTGAGTTTTCTGAAGAGGATGAACCAACATCTTGGAAACACAACAGGGAGAGCACAGGTAAGGGAGTCAGAAGACCTGGGATCCAGTCCTGATTGGCTGGGTATGACTTTACAAGAGATGACTTTCCCCATTTACAAAATGAAAAGAGAAAAGACGTGGGTAGAGGTGACTAGCCAGATGGCCTCTTACTCTACGTCTGAGAAAAGTTTCCTGTACGTTTTCCCACCATTTACCGTGTTCTTACATGACACACTGAGGCCTGAAGTCCTCAGTGCCCATCCTGTGCCAACACTCTCTTGGGTCTCATGGTTCCTCTTCTAAACAATAAAGAATAATAATGTGCCAGAGAAAATGAGTAAAATCTACATATTTTATTTGAATGCAGTGGACAGGATGCTTTTGGGGAAAAAATTAACAGGATAAATGAATGAAGGTAAAATCAGAGTCCAAAAAGAAATTGGTATTGAGAGAAAACTTAATTGGCTGCAGATACGACAGACACTTAGTGTTCATTGGATTTCACACTTCCATATGTGACCATGCTTGATGCTGAAGGTCCAAGATATGTAATCATTTGTAATTTTATTGAGAAAGGTATCTGGATCCTCCTTGTTGTAAAGCTGATGTCCACAGGAAAAGGTCCGTTAATTAACGACGATGATTCATAGGCTTTATTATTCTTGGCTGTTTGTAATAAAAGCAGAAACAGGTGAAGTGGCAAGAATCTTTGCTCTGCCTGAAAATGATCCTGTCATGAAAACCAGCTAATAGTGTTGGTGACAGTAGCAAGGAGAAGTGAAGAGAAAGACCAGTCAGAAATTAGCTGTAGAAATTACTTTAATACTAAATTTATAGGGGTGCCTGGGTGGCTCAGTGGTTGAGCACCTGCTTTTGGTTCAGGGTGTGATCCTGGAGTCCTGAGATCAAGTCCCACATTGGGCTCCTCACAGGGAGCCTGCTTCTCCCTCTGCCTATGTCTCTGCCTGTGTCTCTGCCTCTTTCATGAATAAATAAATAAAATCTTAAAAAAATACTGAATTTATAGAATCATTACATATCTGGATTACTTAAATTTTTCATTATATTTTATATCTGTCAGGGAGAGAGAAAGCGAGAATTACATTATATGGCATTGTTACAGTTGGAAATTCGTTAACTGTCTTGAGGCAGAGTCCATGTGGACGCCAAAGGTCTCCTGTGTGGTATGTAGCCCCTTCTAAATGGCAACATTAAAAAAAAACACCCTAAAACTAAAACAAAAAACGACCCCCCCTTTATCTCTCAAAATCAATTTAGCGTGTTAAAATTCTCCCAGATGTTCCTGAGGATTCCTGAGGCAAGGTGGAGTTAGCTAAGGTTCACATGTTTGCAGGCAACTGAAAAAAACAGAAGATAATCACAAGATAGTGTTCATGACCTACTCTTGATTCTCTTTCAGGTGCTACAACAGAACAGTTTCTCCTGAACACCCCCGGCAGAGCTGTATGTGCCCATTCTTCTGATATAAACTGAGTCAACCCTGATTTCCAGAGACGTCATTTTCAAGCAAACAATTTTCTTAAGTTTTCCACTTTCTCCACATCAGCTGCCTAAGAGAAGATGTCTGGGTGATAACTTCATTTTTAAGGGGAATGAGCTTTAAAGAGTACACTTTATCTTGTCAGCATTTTGGATTCACATTGTCTTCCCACCCTTTCCCCCTAAAGGATTGGCTTTCACAAGATGCTAAGTGAGACACAGCTGCAAACATTCAAGACAGTGAAGGAAGGAAAAACAGAAGAGTCACTAATGAGCTCTCTAAACTGGACCCTCAAATGAATCATCCTTCTTTCCTACCTGGTATTTCTGGAAGAGTTTATGTCAGTAATGGAAAATTTGAAAGCTCTCATATAATTCCATTTTTTTTCCACTCCAGCTCTGAACAACATCCTGCATATTAAGATGCATGGCCTAGTACAGTCGTTTTCACACAGTGCCCTCAGGAATCCTCACGAACATCTTGGCATGGAATCTGGTAAGGTTCTTGGTAAAAACTCTTCAGATGAACCGGGGAGAGGATGGAGAGAGTGTATATTTGCTGCAGCGGGGAGCTGCTCTGGTTGATGTTTGTGGCACTGATCTGAGGAAGGTGCAAGGGTTATGCTCACTTTACAGAGGAGATGCCAGGCAGCCTGGATGCAGAGTCTCACTCCTCAGACCACATCGCCCACAGAACCTCCCACATGGGCCAGCAGCTTTTTTTTTTTTTTTAATCTGCTTTACATAGGACACTGCCCAGCACTTGACACAAGAAGGGGTTGGTGGTAGAGAAAAAAATAGGTTTCCAAACCACTGACTTCATGGTGAGATTCAAAGGCAGCAGGTAACAAATCTCACTTCTCATTCTGTTTTTAGCACTACCCTTGGGACTTGAAGCAAGTGGCTTAATTTCCTTCATTTCTCTTTATTATTTATCTTGCAGGGTGACTATACGTGAAATGGCTGGAGAATGTGATGTTCCAGAGACACAATCTTGCTAATGCTGGTTCCAGGACTGTGAAACAAGGGGAAGGACAAGGTGATCACCACCCACCTTCTAAAGTTCAATGCTTCTGCGATTGAAGATCTTGCGCAGGGCTGTCCACGTGGTTATGTCATTCCTGAACATTCCTTCTGATTGAACAAGCCATATGGCTTTTGGTTCAGTTGCCAGGCAGCCTGGCCAAGGTCCTATCAACATATCAACCAGATGAGGTGGGGGAAGGAGAAAAAGAACACCAAATGCTGGCTGTGCTGAACAGTAAAGAGAAAACAGGGACATGAAATCATGGGCCAGAGATTGACCTTAACAGCTGTAAAACCAATCATCTCTGTATTTCACTGTGTTGCAAGGAACATCGATAGAGGAAAAATCACAGTAGCCCTTAATACATGATAATGTCTCTCATGGGCTTACTTCTGGTATATTTTAAATACATGACAAAACCGAAAAAGCTACAGTTTCAGATCTTGCCAGAAACTTGGATTTTACTTGAACTATAAAAGAGTCAAGGGAAGTTTACCGGGTAAGATATGAGGTCCTTCTTTATACGCTCTTATAAAACTAAAAACCACTGGATTGCCAAGCAGTTTGTGCTGCTGGCATTGTGTTGAAAGAAAATAAAACTGCCCAAAGCCCCATCTGGAAAACAGGATGAGACTTGGTTCTCCACTCTAGTATGTAAGGGACAGAGAAGTCACCAATCCATCCTAATGAGTATAAAGCTAAACAAACTGTAAAATCAACCATTTTTCTTAGAACCATCAGACAAGGGGCACCTGGGTGGCTCAGTGGTTGAGTGTCTGCCTTTGGCTCAGGGCATGATCCTCGGGTCCTGGGATTGAGTCTCACATTGGGCTCCCCATAGGGAGCCTGCTTCTTCCTCTGCCCATGTCTCTGCTTCTCTCTCTGTCTCTCATGAATAAATAAATAAAATCTTAAAAAAGAAAAAAGAACGGTCAGATCACGGGGCAGACTACTGCCCAAAACTGGGGAGCCAGATACAGAGAATCACAGCTTATAGAAGCACAAACCCCAGCAAGACCCAGTGCAGGACCAGGAAAACCTAAACTGTAACAGATGAACTGCTGGAAACTACATGTGCACAAGTCTGAGAGTCAAAATTTCTAGGGAGACCCAGTCTGAAGCGCCCCCACACTTTTGTGAGTTTAACCTCCAAGAGCTCTACCAGACCCTCAGAGTTAATACCAGAGAAAAAACATCTTATGCTTCCAGCAGAGGGAGAGAAAGGCAACCACTTTGAAAACTGTCACTGTATTCTGTTTTTTTTTTACCAGGGCTGACATCAGGAGAAACTATTTTAATACAGACTACCCTGCTGGAGTTTCACCAGAGCCTAACAACCTAGGGAAGTGAAATAACCAACTCCAGATCATTTCAGACATCTTGTCCCCTCCAAGTGGGGTTAAAAACTGAGAAGCATTGGTCAAGTTTGCGGGACCTAATCACACGCCTACAGAGGCTTCCCAGTCCCTCAGACCTCACCTATTATGTTATTGAAGGTCTATTTGGGGGTGTCTGGATGGTGCAGTTAAACTGTCTACTCTTGGTTTCAGCTAGGGTTGTGATCTCTGGGTCACGGGATCGAGCCCCATGTCAGGCTCCGAGCTCAGCATGGAATTTTATTGAGATTCTCTCTTTATTTATTTATTTTTAAATATTTTATTTATTTATTAGAGAGAGAGAGAGAGAGAGGGAGAGAGGCAGAGACATAGGCAGAGGGAGAAGCAGGATCCATGCAGGGAGCCTGATGTGGGACTCAATCCTAGGTCTCCAGGATCATGCCCTGGGCTGAAGGCAGCACTAAACCGCTGAGCCACCTGGGCTGCCCAGATTCTCTCTTTCTCTCTCAAATAAATAAATGCATATATTTTTTAAAGGTCTATTTATAGCAGTTCCTTTTACCCACTAGATAAAGAAAGGAAGAGCTCTTCCATAAAGAAAGGAAGAGCATCACAGAAGGAGCAATTGAAAGTAAAACACAAATTTTTATTTTTCTTATTTTTAATTGATCTAACAAAAGTTTGTTCAAAATAACAGAAATAATTCATTGAATTATGTATGCTTAATATAAGTGAAATGGATGACAGCAATTATACAGGGAACAGGAGGCTGAGATTAGAATTATTTTCTTATTATTATAAGGCACTCACATTACCCATGAAGTGGTATAGAGTTATTTGAAAGTAGACTTGGATTATTTATAAATGTATATTTATGTTGCAAACTCTAGGGCAACCACTTTTAAAAAAAGTTTTAAAAGAAGCATACTTGAGGGACACCTGGGCAGCTCAGTGGCTTAGGCACCCAACTCTTTGATTTCAGGTGGGATTGTGATCTTGGGGTCCTGGGATCAAGCCCTACATCAGGCTCCATGCTCGGTGCAGTCTGCTTGTCCCTCTCCCTCTGCTCCTCCCCCTGTTCACATTTTCTCTCTCGAATAAATAAATTATATATATATATATATATTTTTAAGTATACTTGGTACTTTAAGAAGACAGAAAATGGAATCATGTAAAATGCAGCTTTATTCATAACCTGGAAGCAATCAAGGTGTCCTTTAGTAGGCAAAGAGATAAACTGTGGTCCATCCAGACAACGGACCATGCTACAAAGAAATGAGGTATCAAGCCATAAAAAGGTATGGAGGAACCTTAAGTGCATATAATTTACTAAGTAAAGAAGCCAATTTGAAAGGCTACAAACTGTAGCATTCCACCTATGAGACAATTCTGGAAATGGCAAAAGCATGGAGACAGTAAAAAGATCAGTGGTTACTGGGGTTAGCAGTGAGGGAGGGATGACTAGGAAGAGCACAGAGGATCTGTAGGGCAGGACACCTCGCTCTGTGATGCTGTACTGGTGGGTACATGTCATTATCCATCTGTCCAAACCCAGAGAATGCACACCACCAAGAGCAAACCCTATGTGCCACTTCAAGTTCCCTGATTATAGCAAGTGTAGCAGCACTGTGTTTGGAGTTGTCACTATTGGTGCAGCTGGACTTGTGTGGGGCCAGAGAGTGTATTGGAACTCTCTGTACTTTCTGTAAGCCCAAACTGCTCTAAAAATAAAGTTTATTCATTTTTTTAAAAAAAGATGATTTTCAGGGGCACCTGGGTAGCTCAGGTGGTGAAGCATCTATCTGCCTTCAGCTCAGGTCATGATCTCAGGTTCCTGGGATGGAGTCCCTCATCAGGCTCCCTGTTTAGCAGGGCAGTCTGCTTCTCCCTCTCCCTCTGCTCCTCCCCTCGCTCATGCTCTCTCTTTCAAATAAATAAAATCTTAAAAAAAAAAAAAAGATGATTTTCAGGAGCAAATTAACTAAGCCTTGATAAAGTTTTCTCCTCCTTTCTCCTTCATCACGATTACTGTTTCTCTGAATTATTTTGCTATTTTTAGCATGCAAGTAATACAACAAAAAATGTGCAAAACGGGGAAAAAGTTAAACAAATCATCAAGAGTTCTCTAACTGGAGCTAAAATTATGGAATATTTCCTTCCAAACTTTTTTCTAGCCACAGATATTTTTTAAATTCTGATTTAATCAACAGGAAGTATAAACCTGACTGTTACAGGTCTGGTCCTTGGGGAGACAGACTTTCAGATAATCTATGGCCTCCTTATCCTCAACTTCTGCTGTGCCTGAGGCCTGGGGCCCTGTCCCAGAGGCCTTAATGTGAAGATCAGTGAGCGAGTGCCACCAGTGGTTGGCAGGGGTGGAGGGGAAGACCTTTTGCATGTCTCCAACACTTCTCTTGCAAGCTCCCCACATCAATTCATCCTCGTCACTACCTGGTGTCTTTAATTTCTGAGTCTTTACAGAGTTTGGCAGTAAATCTGCTTGCTTCTCCCTGAGAGCCATGGATATAGGTGCTCAGATCTCACCTGACTCCACTCTTCTAATGCAGCTATCAAGCCTCCAAGGTTTCTGGCTTCCAACTGTTGGTGGACCGATGTTACAGATTGCTCCTGATCTCATCCAAAGTAGCATCTGTGTTTCTAATCTTCGTTCTCCTTGTCTTGCATGGTGATCAATGAGTTTTGAGGGAAGAGAGAGGCGGAAAGATTTCTATCCCACTATAACTCCTGTTCTTACATGGTATCCTAGCACTGTATTATTATAGCTTTTTATATATTTCACTGTCAAGTAGGAATATACCTATTTCAAATATGACTGAATGTTTCTGCAAGTCTTTTCTTTTTGCTTGCTTTTAAGATTATAAACAAGTTACTGGATAGATGAACTAGAAAGAAGTTTAATATTCCAAACTCCAAAGATAAAGCCAGGCACAGAGCTAGTGATCAATCACTACCTAATGAGTCTAATGAGTGATTGCGAACAATATGTCTGGGAAAAATCAATGGCACAGGGGCACATCTGGAAATGTGGGGTTGTTCCCCCAAATCTGTCATACTGTGAAACTGTTGTAGTCTGAGAAGCAAAAAATGTTGACCCATGATCACATCTGGTGGCTATACCTAGTGTGATGTGTATTGAGCCAACAAAATGAAGCATCTGTAACCCAGACTCTGTTCATCTGGAAAGCTCACAAGTGGGCGGCTGACAGTGTGCCACAGACTTCCTGGGGGCCTTCAGAGCAGGGGCAGGCATAACTCAAAAATTTCTTCTTCATTAAAGCAACCAAGATCAAAGACCAAAACAGAGGGTTAATGGCAGAGTATTAAATGCAAAGTAAATGCATCATTCTTTGAATAATTCCATTTGTGACTAATTTTACCCCAAAAGCCATAGGAGAAATCAAGTTTCAGTGGAATGGTTGGTGCGAGGCAGCAGACAGGAGAGTGGGAGGAGTTCATGTTTTCATATTTCCACTCCTTACTCACCACTTCTGAGGAATATTTCAATTTTGAGCATCCATCTTATGGCTTATGCGTGTTCCTTAACCACCCCAAGCTTCACATCCTTGATCAGTATGATACAGAGTTTGTTCATAGCTCTGGGAAATTTCTGTGACACACTTAATGGTTCCTGAACCAAAGAAATAGAAATCCAGATTTCACTAACTCCCTAACAGCTTACATGGAGAATAGTCAGTTCTCCCTCGAGTCTAACTCAGCCCATTTCGATTTACACTGCCATGGGAACAATCTCAGGACACAGCTCTCAGCACTTTGCTCCCCCTTCAAAATGTCACCCCTCTGCTTACCAGCAGCTGGGGAGGTTTTCAGCCTTGTCATGACTAGACCCTGCCCCGCAGGTACAGGCTGCTGAACTACTCTTCATTTCCTGACTAACCCTGCAACTTCCTCCCTTCCATGCTTTTGCCTATGCTGGGTCCTCTGTCTGAAATGCCCTTCATCAGACAACAGAAATGGCATTGTCCTGCAGGACTCAAACTCCTTTTTTAAGAAGGAATGGCTAGAACTTCTCTGGTCAACAAAATGATTCGGAATTTGCATTATAATGAAAAAGGGCACCCTCCAAAGCAGAGGGTGAAAGAAGGTCAAGGCCAAGTAATTTTGTTACCAATATGTGTGTTTGAAAGCCCTGTGAGGCAAAGCATGAGGTATGGACTTTGAAGTCTGGTCCTTGTGGGTTTACATTCTGGCTCTGACATATTTTAATCTCATGGCCTTGTTCAAGTTAACCAACCTTTCGGAAATGGAGTTATAGTTGTCTATACTGTAAGACAGATAGAACAATACCCACATCACAAAGGTAGATGGTAGACAAGAAACACACATTTCACATATCCTGATTAATAACTCTGTGTTGCCCACGTCCTTCCCATGTTGTCAAATATGACCTTCTCAGGTCCGTGTCTTTCCATGTGCTAGAAGATGTCTCCACGGACCGTTGAGGAAACGTCGCCTCTTCCTGTTCCTGATCAAAGAGAGGCTGGTAATATTCTGCACCATAAAACTGGCAGACTTTCAGACTTCAGTGATTGCTGCTGTGTTCTGTGAGAATAACCTCTAAAGTGTGTCATGACGATGGTTTCCCCAGTTAATAACATGCTACCTTGGCAGTACTACTTAAACTGATCTTTCTCCTCAAAAAAAAAAAAAAAAAAAAAAGTACTTGTGAATTCTCTTTGTTAAGTCAGAATAGGGGGCAAAATATAATAAAAATAACTGCTAGATTTTCTCTTTAAGAAATTGAGAGTCTTGGATGAATTAAAATTAGCATAGGGTCACTGTGAGCATTAGTCATAATAATTAATTAACGACTCTTCAGGGGACGGCACAGAACAGAATAATACAAGATAGCCAGGGGTAACAGAACCATCCTTAGCAATGAAACACACTGCAACCACTTCTTCCAACAGTAGCGGCGAAGATGGTTCTGCCAGAGTTGACAGTACATGGGGTCCCCAGGCCTCAGCCCCCACCTCTCTCTACTGCAGGCCAAGAAAACACTGAGCGAAAAGTTCTCTATCCAAATCAGCAGAGCCGCCGAGCCACAGTATCTGCCTGGCCCTGTTTTCTGTGCTGGATTTGCCATCCCTGCTGTAAACCAAGTCAAAAGTATATACTCTGTTCATTTACTTAAGAGCACACAAACTCTGCAAAGGGCAAGGGGTTCTGAGGAAATCCCAACCAACTGGTGAGAGGGAAAAAGCCAAGAGTATGACCTCCTCTGTTTGAGATAAATGGTATCTATCAAAGGCACATGCAAATCCCTGATTAAATACCAACAGCATTCCTCTCTGTTGTTTGAAAATTCAGATTACATTAGGAAAAGAGCAAGGTGACTTATTTTTGTTACACTGCTAATTTTTCACCCCATTAGAATGTTATTAGTATTAACGAGAGATTTTATTACCTCTCAAAGTATGTGTAAAAACCAAGTGTCTCTAAAAAGTATACTTTGTTGACATTTATCATAAGGACTATTAAAACAACATATAAAAATGTCAATGTTTCGTTTGAATACCTAGTTGCACCCAAACTAGCTATTGTATAATTTGAGTTTACACAGTCTATTAACAGAACATACACTCTAATCTGATGAGTCTGTATTATTCTTCCTGAGGGAGAACGTGATGCTACTTTGTGGCAGGCCCTTGGCTCAGCGGATCACTAATACTTAAAGCAATGCTCTGAAGTGAGTTTAATGAACCCTACTTTATGGATGAGAAATCTCAGGCTTGGGGAGATTGAGAAACTTGTCCGAGGTTATATGGCTGGCAAGCGACCAAAAGGTATGCAGACCCCAAAGCCCCGCTGAAGGCAAGTCTGCACTGAACACTCTGCTGCCTTGCTAAGTGCAGGCGAGATACCACTGATGTGCCTTCTCCGTGATGACCACCGGCCTTGCAATGCCTCTGACCCACGCTCCGCTGTAACTGTACCAGGTTAGCAGGGGGCAGTGATCTGAATGTCCTCTGACCAGGTTGTCCCTAGAATGTTTTAATAAGACTCTGATAACCAGATTGTCTTCTTGTCTTCACCTCTATACCCTGAAAGCAGAGGTCAAGGACATCAGATTCTGATTCCTTAGGGTTACACCACATTTTGATCCTGGTACTCAGTCATGAAGCACTGCAGCTGGCTAGGTTAAGTCTGGTGGTTGGGGATGTGCTTCTGAAGCCACAAGCGAGTTAACACACATGCAGTGCCACCATAAATTCGGTGTTCTATGATAACGACAAAGCATTCCATGGCGATGTGGTGAAGAGTTTTTGGGATCGGACACAACAGAGTAGAATCTGTGCCTTCCCACCTAAAACCTGGTGATCTTGGGCAAGTCAAGTCAATGAACCTCTCCAAATTCAATTCCCTCATCTGCAAAGTGTGCAGGATAATGTCTATACCATGGGAAGTGCTGGAGATGGCTAGTTGCTCACCAACACTTGGTCTTCCCTGCTCAAGAAGGAACTGTTTCCGGGCTGCTTCCCCCCAGGATCAGGCTTGGCCATGAGACTAAGGTCTCTCCAGGGGAATAGGAGTGGGAGCTTTCGGGGCTGCTTCTGGGCCAGAGCCCAGAGACACTGGGCTTGTGAAGAGCACCCCGCTGCCCACACAGGCCGAGGGGCTCCAGGGCCACAGACCCCACTACTGTCTCGGCTACAGAAGGGGAAAGTCGGGAAAGTCAGGAAAGGCAGGTGCCTAGGGGGAGGCAACCCTACAGAAAACACCTTCCAAGTATCTTCAAAGTGTACAGCACTTTGACAAAATAGCCATACTCTTTGCTGCTTTCGCTGGGATGCTAATCCTGTTTCTGAGGTTAGAGCAGAACGTTTACAGACACAGCAGTGGAAAGAATTTCAGGAGGCCGCGTACCCCAGGGCATCTTCGGCACAGGGTATTAGGCCGGTCTGCAAATATTTATTAAACACAAGCGAAGTCCTGCATGTCTGCTAAATGATGGAAGTGCAGACATTAGCTTATCCCTCTTGCTTCCATAAGACTTTTAACCAAATAAAGTGAGGTGAGAATAAGTAACTTATTGGGTACATCTGGAAGGGGGAAAGGATGAGGGGCAACAGCTACCTTCTTTGTCAGGGCAAGAGAGAGAACAAAAGTACTAAAGAATTGTATTTATGTTCTCAATAAAAGCCACATCCTGCCCATCAGCTGCGCATGGAAATGGACACTGTCCAAGGAACGTGGGACCATCCCAATGCAAGGACGACTGTCCCAGCCAGCGATGGCTAAGAAATATTTCCCTCGATAACATCCTGTGATCTGCACAAGGAACTCTACAGGTAACCATCCTTTTTTTGGCTCACAGAGCTGGCTACAGACCTATTTGTTACCCAAACATTCTGCAGTTAGGTGCCTAGAAACATAAATTTTAAAATACTATAGAATTTCCTGGGTGTCGGGATCCCTGGGTGGCGCAGCGGTTTGGCGCCTGCCTTTGGCCCAGGGCGGGATCCTGGAGACCCGGGATCAAATCCCACGTCGGGCTCCTGGTGCATGGAGCCTGCTTCTCCCTCTGCCTGTGTTGTGTCTCTGCCTCTCTCTCTCTCTCTCTCTCTCTGTGTGACTATCAAAAAATAAAAAATAAAAATAAAAAATAAATAAATAAATAAAATCTTTGGTATGGATCTTTAAAAAAAAAAAAAAAGAAAAAAGAAAAAAAAGAATTTCCCGGGTGTCAAATTAATTCAATTTCAGAATACGTTCTCACTGGACAGTCACTCTGTAAAACAGGCTTTGGCATCTTCACAAAATCATCATTACAAATACCTGTGCTTCTCGATTTAAATATGCGCAGTCATGCTGCCTATGGACGCTGTGCCCCTGACCCCCAGGTGGCGACTCTTGCTAAAGGGGCCACTTGGCTAGGCACACGTCCCCACTCCTCCTCCTCGTCACCCACATCTCTCGAAGCCATGTCTCGGAAGTGCCCTAGCATGACATTCATTTTCTCTAAAACTGTATTTCAGTGAGCATAAGTCTCTTCCAGTGACATGTCTTAAACTTCACATGACTCAGTCCTGCCCCCAAACCTGTTCTTTTTCTCTCCCTCCTTCCCATCTCATCAACTCAAATGCTCAGATCAGAAGCCTGAGAGACATTTTAAAACCTTCCTTCTTCTCTCTCTTCCTCACTCACCACATCTAGTTCATCAGAGTCCAGACAATTCTGCCTCCAGAAAGTGTCCAGAATCTGCTCACTTCTTTTCATCTCCCATGTCAACCTCCTGGTGAAAGCCAGTCCATCTCCTGTACTCCTGTAACTGCCTCCTGCTCAGCCTATACTCTTGACCCCTTGGATCCATTCTCTACATAGTATCAAAATGATCTTTTTAAAACAGGGATTAGATGTTCATGGTCATGTTCATGTTTCAAACCTTTCAATGGCCTTCCACTGCTTTGGAATAAAATACAAACTTTTCCAAATGGCCTCTGAGGCTCTGCTTGATCCAGCCCTGCCTGCTACCCACTGCTCACTTCCTGTTCTCCGTCCCCTTCTCCACGCTCACTCCCTCACACAGCTTAAACACCACCTTTCTGGGAGTCTATCCCTAGTCACAAAATCTAAAGTAGTTCCTTCTTTAATATTCTCTCTATTGAGAGGTAATACTGACATTCATTTGCTCTCCACCTGCCCCAATTTGTACTAGCTCTTCATTTCTTTTTGATTTATTATTAATGTCTCTGAAGGTAAGCCCTAAGAAGCCAAGAGTCATACTACTTTTACTGTTTTTGAGACAGCAAGTGAGCATGTGTGCATGAGCAAGTGTGAGGAGAGGCAGAGGGAGAGAGAGAGAGACTCTTAAGCAGGCTCCACACCCAGCATGGAGCCCGACACAGGGCTCAATCTCACAACCCTGAGGTCATGACCTGAGCCAAAATCAAGTCAGATGCTTTACTGACTCAGCCATCCAGGTGCCCCAGAAGTCATGCTACTTTTACAGCATGTGCTCTCTTTTACCCTAACATCATCCTCATTTTACAGATGAAGAAATCCAAGACAAAGAGAAGTCAAACATGTCCTTTGGGTCACACAACTAGTGAGAAGCAGAGCCAAGTATAAGCCCAGGAAGTCATGCCCCAGAGTCCATGTTCCTCGTTACCACACTATATATACCTAATATACAGCAGTGGGCCTGGCTCATTGGAGGAGCCCATTAAACCCCGGCTCAATGAATAATGTGGTAAACTCCTCTAAGTCTGAACATCCGAGAAAATTGGTATCTTTATGTGTTCCTTTGCCCCTTCCTTGTTCTATCATTCATGTTCATATGCATACTTTCAGCCCTGATTTATAAGCTCCTGGAGGGCAAGAATCATGTTTCATCCATCTTCGTGTCTCTCATGGTATCCCACATAATGGCAGGGACTCAAAAAGTTTGCCTAATGGACGCTAGCATTTAAAGGTTAGTAGAAATTAGCCGGAGTCGCAATAAACTGAAAGTCAACTAAGTGTTCCTGTAAAAAATAAATAAGTACAACAGTTATCATTTATCATTTTAGTCACTTACAAAATTAATTTGGTCCTGCAGGTATTCTGGGTTTCCAAAATTCAAGAGTCATTTTACAGAATGGCTTTCTACCCTGTGAGTGAGTAGGAATCATCTTTATTGGGAAAAGTTAAGTGGAGTGTGGGGTGGGTAGAGAGAACTATCCCCAAAGCTTTCTTACTATCTATCCTAAATGGTGCAATGCAGCCAGTAAACATCCTGGTCAGCCCGAGCCTCTGTGAGGGGTCAATAGGCCAGTGCTACCCCCTGCCACGCTTCTTCAGGTTCCCAGTATCTGCTCCATCCTAGTGTTTGTTCCAACTCCTACTAACCCACATGTGCCCAGGGCTGAAGAGTCTTTCCCCACACTAATAAAGAACTCCTTTCCCAGGAAACATTTGGGAAAGGAACTAAAATTTCAGGGCAGTACAGCCTACCCTCCAATATCTACCCTCTCATGGGAGGTAGGCACCTTCTAAGTATGTGGGCAGAAATGGTCTTTAGTGGAGAGAATAAACTCAGCTTCATGCTGAAGCAAGTCAGATGCCTGGAAATCTCTCATTCAACCCTTCCCTCTCACCACCACCACACTACCAGGCAGAAACGTCTGGAAGGCAGGGGCAGTCAACTCAAGTGCCCAAGGGGACCAGCAACCACAGAGACTCATGGATGTGTTCCAGGGTCAAATAATGGGAGAGGACAGGGTGAACAGGGAACTCTACCCTGTCTAAAGGTGTCTGTTGAAAAAAGATATGTTGAAGTGCCAGCCCCTGTATCTGGGAATGTGCTCTGGCAGTAGTGTCACTGTGGGTGTGATTGGTTAAGATGAGGTCCTGCTGGAGCAGGGGCCCCCACGCCAGTGTGAGTGGTGATCCTTGTGAGAAGGACATGTAGAGAGACAGAGGACTCGCAGAGACTGGAGTGACACCTCTAGGAGATAAGAGATGGTGAGGATGGCAAGATGTCACCAGTATGGAGAGAGGGCAATGGAGCAGATGCTCTCCAAACCCTTACACGGGGATAACTCTGCTGACATTCTGAAAAATTTCTGTTGTTCTTAAGTCACCCAGTTTGTGGTACTTAGTTATGGCATCCCTCAGAAACAAACACAGTGTCCAAATTCAGATGTCTAAAAAATCCTGTGTTGGCCAAAAAACACAACTGTGGGCTGGACCCAGGTCCCGGTGGCCGGGCTGCTTCGAGTATCCAAGAGGTAAGAAGCATTTGTGTAGGAAAACAAAAATGCTTAACAAAACTGGGTTTTTTTTGTTTGTTTTTGGTTTGGTTTTGTGTAAAAAAAAAAAAAAAAAAGCAATCTCCTGGAGGTTACACCTTCAAATACATACTTATAAAGAGCAGAATTATCTTCTAGAACCTGGAGGTTAGAAGCATGGGTTCTACAGCCAGACTGCCTAGGCTCATATGCTAGTCCTGCTCCCTATTAGCTGCGAGGTTTGGGCTCCTGGGTCTGTCTCCTCGTCTGGAAGTGGGAACGATACTATACCTCGCCTCACAGATGGGTACGTGGCATGCTGGGAAGCCATGTGAACTATACGGAGGAAGATGGACTCCACAATCCAAGCAATGTGACATTACTTGACTGCATTTTACTGTGCGTTATTATCTATTTGCTTTATTGCAAACTCATCTAGAGCAGGGCTTGGCTCTTGGCCATTCTCACCTTCCTTGCATAAATGTGATACGTAGTCAGACATAACTGAGGAAGGAAGGCAGAACTTTTATCATCTGTTTGACTCCTGTGCCTCTGAACTTCCTGAGGGTAAGATCCAAATTTTGAATCATCCATAGTACCCACTGAAAGGTTACGCACAGCTGGATGGTGGGCTGTGGCTACATTGTCCCAGCAGGCTGGAATGGAACCAAGAATTAAATGCTTCATTCTAAGTTCAGGGTTTGGACCTGGGTTTGCCTGTTTCCTTTCTGCTTATCATACACACATGACAGGTAGAGCAAATCAGGGTGATACATCCTCACTGAGGAGTCTGAGAAAACCTATTAAACCCAAGGCAGAGAAAATAATACCAAACACATGACAAATGCAGCAGTCAGTAGTTTTGCAATAACCAGCAAATGCTGAGAAATGTACTTAGTATCTATGGCTGCATGATGCTGCCTGGAGAGATGCCGTAGAGTATGGAAAACAAAATCCCAGTCCAGACTGCGTGATATGGAGGCTGCCCACTGGATTGCTGTCAGACCACAAGGATCATGATGCTGCCACTGGATGTCTCTTGGTTAACCAACTACCTAGGAGTCCTCCACGAGCATCGACTTAGACAAACAAGTGGGATGTAATCATTACAAGAATTCAATAATACTGAGCTGTCAGGATAGATTAAACCTAAGAAGAACCTTTCAAAATCCTTTTTCTGTATATACACATGTACATTAGGAACGCTTGAAGGAAATAAACACTTGCAAAGCAGTTCAAATTTAAGGATTCCCTTACACAGAGGAACCCCAAACAGCTGTTAGAAGCCAAACATTTATAAACACAAATGCTCAAGGTACTGAGGAAAAAAAGAAGACCCTCAGATTGGAAAGAAAAAGCCCAATCTATCCTGCCATAACAAAAGCAGAGAAAGAAACAAAAAAGCCAGACATTTCTGAGAATGATCCTTTCGTCTTAATATTAAAAGCATGTGTGTGTTCTGGCTCCAATAAAATTGTCTATGGTTAGGTTTAAAGTACGAAAGGGTCCTTAACTTGGAAAATGATCACATGGAACGTGTTGTATAAAGAAAGAATTCGGTATTATTTTTCTCTCTTTTTCCTGCTCACTCAAAGAACTACTGCTCCATAGACATGTCTTTGAGGCAGGCTTGGGCAGGAGACTCTCTCTAGCTTCCCTCAGGTCCAGCTGTGGGTACATCCATGGTCCCTGGGACCCTGAGCACTGTGGTACCTTCTTTTCGGGAGGTTTGTAGAGATGTGACTCTCTTACATAATCCAGGCATGTTTGGGTAATACTGAACAATCATCTATCTTTAAAAGGCGGTGAGGGTTTTAGTTACAGTTATAAGATCACATTAGAATTTAAATAAAATCGGCATTTATTGCCTCCGTTTCTGATGAAATGTGAAAAAAAAAATCAAAATGTCAGTTTGAAGGCTGACCTCATTTAACAGTGAAAGGGTTATTTGTAAGTTAAATACTATATCAAAGAAATCCCAATATAACAAGTTTTCTTTAATTAATTCCCTTTAAACCCACTTATTGAATTCATATCTTCCACAACAAAAAAATCCAGGCACTATGGGAAAATGTGCACAGTCCATATAAACTGTTTCTACAACATTCAGAGACTTTATTTATTCCATAGGATGAACAACAACAACAAAAAAATCACACAAGGATTGACTCATTCAACCTGCTTTGAAGAGTGTTATATTCCAGTTAGAGGATTTCCCTATTTCTTTTGTAGTCACACCGTAAGACAAGTGGTCCAGCATTTCCTAAAAGACTCCTGAAGGCCCTGGGGCTCTGCAGAGGGTAGATGAGGCCCCAACTTGACCTAATTCCCCTGCTACCTGCTGAGAACACCAGATACTGAAGGTCTAAGAGACACAGTGTCCACTCTTCTTCCCCTTGTCTTTGCCACTGCCTTCTAGATATTGTTTCCAGTTGTAACTTTTCAGATTCTTTCACCCTTAAGGAGTGACTGGGTGCCTCTACTAGAATTAATTTAAATGCATTTTCATCAAAAGGAAATAAAATAGGGAAAGAAAGTTAATGGCAAATTACAGCAGATTCATGGCTTTTCAGGGAGAACCACACAGGCCAGAATGCTGCTTCCCTATCAAAGTCCTTCACAACACTGACATCCTGCAAGGAAATGACAATCTTTTCATGACCAGCTAAGAAACACATCCGAGGAGATCAAAAGTCCAGCATATATGGGCCCATGGGGCCCCTGACCAGATGCCCACAGCAGATTTTTACATGGTTTCACTTTTCTTCTTCCACTAGGAGTGTGGCTCTTCCCTTGTTTGTTTCAAACCTCCTGTGTGAGAGTGTTAATAAAATCTACCATCTGTAAGCCTCTCCTATTGGTATGATGGATCCCTGCTTTAATTTTCTTCTTTGCTCTGGGTCTCAATAACGTGATCTCAGCCATATCCCAAAAGTTTCCAATGATTAAGGAAATGACATAGGGGCCCCACTGAAACCCAAAAAAACAGAAAGCCCCAAACATCTAAAGACCGATTCTCCAAATATGTAGTGTGATGGGCTAGTGTTGGTTCTAAGGGATCAGAAACCAGTGAGGAAAATATCTTGCTACCAGTGAGAAGGGCCAGAAGAAGTAAAGAATAAAAGGAGAGAAAGAATAAGGTATATATTTCAGCTTAAAACTATCACTTTCTAGCTCAACTGGAAGGGAATATTTCCAAAACCTAAATGTGTTTGCATTTGAATGGACTCAATCAACCCTACTCTTACTCCTGCATCTTTCATAGACAAAGCTGCTTCCTGTTTCTAAAAGAAAAAGTGTGTAATCAGGAGCAAACTCCACCAGCTTCACAAAAACTCACTAGGAATCTAGTTGCGCCTATGCCCTGCCTTCCTTTCCTGTACAACATGAGTGAACCACCTGGGTTCTGGATCCCACTGCTTATCCCCCTCTAAGACAGGACCTGGAAAACCTGAGTGAGCATCACAATCACCTGGAGGCTTCTTCTTAAAACCACTGGGGCCCAAATCCAGAGTTTGTTTATTTTTTTAAAGATTTTATTTATTAGAGAGAGAGAGAGAGAGAGCACACCGGCAGAGGGAGCAGCAGAGGGAGAGGGAGAGGCAGATTCCCCGCTGAGCAGGGAGACCAATATGGGGCAGATGCTTAACCGACTGAGTCACCACCTAGGCGCCCCTAAAAGTAATTTTTAAATAACATTATCGGTGTCTCTGAACAAGGGAACACAAACATTTCAAGATCACCCGAAATGCTAAATTTCAGACAGCCTATGTCATATATTTATTTCACTTCATTTAGAACATGTTAAATCCCTTGTTCACATCTCTTCTTCCAGAGAGCAGAGGAGACACTGACATTAGATTCTGGGATGCTTAGGAGTCTGTTGAAATTTTTTTGAAGAGGGGCGCTTGGGTGGTTTAGTCGGTGAAGCCTCTGATTTCAGCTCAGGTCTTGATCTCAGGGTCCTGGGATGGAGTCCCACGTCGGGCTCCCTGCTCAACAGGGAGTCTGCTTCTTTCTCTCCCCATACCCTTTCCCCTGCACACATGCACATGTGTGCACACATGCTCTCTCTCTCTCTCAATTAAATATAAATAAAACCTTAAAAATTTTTTTTGAAGAAAATTTCTGATTATAACAGGTTTTTCCCTCTAGTCATTAGAAGAATGAGGGGAGTTAAGAGAAGCTGGTATTTCCATTTTCTCTAAGTACCTGAGTTTGTTTTCTGATATTTTAAATGGCAGCCACCTCGAAATTCACGTGCACTGTATAAAGCTCCACTGTTTTTGTTGCCGCTGAGCCAAGTTTTACAGACTACTTACACAGTTCCTTAGTGAGCCTCACTGCTTTTACACTATTATGATACCATAAACAAAGTTAAATGACATTTTAAGGCCAGTAGTAAATGTATCAATTAGCTGACTGAAAACAGGTAGCATTTGGGCATTTTCACGGTCTTCAGGAGGCTTTATTTGTCCTGAACAACCCATCCCTGTGCACCATCAAAGAACAAAAACTTCATTTCTTCTGTTCTTTATTTCATGTTCTTCTGTGTAAGGGTGACCCACCCCCACCCACCAGCACAGCTGGCAGTGAAGCACCCTCATCAAAGGGAATATATTAATTGCCTTCATCAGGCTTAGAAACAGTCAGAGTCTTGCCTTACAGATATTTTATTTTATTTTATATCTTATTTATTTGAGAGAGAGGGAGTGTGTGCATGCGCACAAGGTGAAGGAGGGGCAGAGGGGGAGAACATCCAAGCAGACTCCTGCTGAGAGGTCATGGGGCTCCGTCTTATGACCCATGAGATAGGAACTTGAACCAAAACCAAGAGTTGGATGTTCAACTGACTAAGCCTCGCAGACATTCCAACCTTACAGATATTTCAAAGAAAACTAGTTCAGATGGACACAGCAAATAAACATGTGTTTGGGGATCAAGAAACAAAAATAAATAGAACTAAATGAACATAATTGCATTCTTTGTAAATGTCACTGCACGTGTGCAGCAAGCTGGAGAGCCTACCTACCCCATTTCAAATTAGTCATCACTTATAGCTGGATAGGAAAATGCTGACAGATCTGCACTAGATAAAACAGATCACAGCAGTCTTGGAAACAATCCACTTTCATGATGAAACCAACTCTCATATCCATCCATGCCTCCAAACCCAGCTTAGGCCTGAAACCAAGTTGAAGAATGTCCAAAAAATCTTGAAGAATCCAGATGTTCCTGTAATCATCACTGATAAATTTCCCAGGAGAAAAGAACTTTAACAAAGATGGGAAATTCCAAGATTTAATACCAGAGAATATTTGCATGCAGAGAATCTTTGCACCGGGCCTTGCAAAGTCATGATCAGCGTCTGATGGGGTCAGACGTCTAGAGTTTTGCACTGAGGTTCACACTCCCAGCATACCACCTTCTAAAAAGTGGAGGGAAATCACCCAGGGATAAAAGACACAGACATAGAACACGCACACTCTTAAAATGAACTGAAGGCAGCAGGGAAGTTTACCAAGTACTAATAACAAGTGATAGTCACAGAGTCCTTTCTTGGTGCCAGCATTGTGCTGAGAGCACCACGTGAGCATTCTTCACTTATTCTTCTTGACAGCTCACTGTCTATAGGGTCAGGGTTAGGGTATTCCCACTTTACAAAGGAGGAAACGTAGACATGGAGTTATTAAGAAACTTGCCCAAGGTACAGGTCTTATAGACATGAGGAAGGGAGTTGAACTCTTCTGATTCCGCAGCTCTGGACAGAGAAGAGTTTGGCTATATTCTAAAGTAGGGGTTCCCAAAGCCATTTGTGCTACAGAATCACCTCTGGGCCTTTTATAAAAACATATAATTTCCAGGATGCCTGGGTGGCTTAGTCGGTTAAGTAATCAACTCTTGAATTCAGTTCAGATCTTGATCTCAGGATCTTGAGTTCAAGCCCTGCGTTGGGCTCCATGCTGGGCGTGGAGCCTACTTAACAAACAACAAAATAAATCAAATCAAAACAAAACAAAACAAAACAAAAAAACAATTTCCAAGGTCCTACAATCAGATTCTGATTCAATTGAATTTGGCATAGAGCCCAGAAAATTGTATTTTTATAATGGTCTCCCACAGGACTCCAATGTTCTACTGGGTCTGGGAACCACTGCTCTAGACCCCAGAACTATAAGAAATGCAGAGGAGATAGCAGGAGGCATATGTGGCTTCATATCATTACACAAACCAAACCAAACTACCCATAGATACCCAGACACACAGAAACACAGACACACACAGCCCCCTGCCCTAACAACCAGAACTTTCCACATATGGTTACAGCTTTACTGGAAAAGAGCTCAATCTCTGGAAACAGAGGTTGCTGGTTCCAATCTCAGTTTGGCCATTTCTTAGGCAGGCAGCCTTGGTTAAGTCATTTCCTCTCTGATCTCAGTTTTCTCCATCAAAAATGACAGAAGATGACTTCCTTTCAAAAACTCTCATTAACCACTTTCTTACACCATACACAAAAATAAATTCAAAATGGATGAAAGACCTAGATGTGAGACAGGAATTCATCAAAACCCTAGAGGAGAACACACAGCAACCTCTTCAACCTCAGCTATAGCAACTTCTTACAAGACACATATCCAAAGGCAAGCGAAACAAAAACAAAAATGAACTACTGGGGCTTCATCAGAATAAAAACCTTCTGCACAGCAAAGGAAACAGTCAAAAACTCTACATTGGGTCAAACAGAATGAACCCAAAGACCTTTGTTTGAGAGTTGGAGGGAGAAGGGAGTAGTTCCTCTTCCAGACAGTGGGATGTCAACACAACACCCGGCACTAAGCAACCATTTTGCTACCGAACACCTTTATCAAACTGTATTTGCAGCCTGACCTAACTATATTTTTTGAGATCTGTGCACCAATAAATCCCCTTTATTTTGCAATCTAAACTAGTTTGAGGTGATTTTTCTATTACAGAGACTGAAAACATTCTAACGTGTGCAGAACTGCCTAGATGGCAGAGGTGAGACATAACCACTTAGGCCATATCTAACTTAGATTCTGTGACTTTTTTTTTTTTATTTAAGATTTATTTATTTATTTTAGAGAGAGTGAGTGCAAGTGGAGGAAGGGACAGAGGGAGGAGGAGAGAGAATCCTCAAGCAAACTGCCTACTGAGTGTGAACCCAACATGGCGCTTGATCCCTGGAACCTGAGATCATGACCTGAACCAAAACCAAGAGTCAGATGCCCAACTGACTGAGCCACCCAGGTGCCCCCAGATTTTGTGGCTTCTTAGGCTATTTCTATCAGTGCCTGTCCTAAGATTCACAGAACTTATAGCAACAGGGTTCTTCAGCCTGGAATGACTTACCCTCCTTCTCCTCTTAAAACTCCGTATCTTTCAGGGCTTAATTTAATTGCCACCATTACTGTAAGGTTTTTTAGAGGAAGCAGTTAATCAATCTTCCCCTGCACCCCCACTTTTATCTCTCATTTCACTGTGAATTTTTCTCATCCTCCCCTTAAATGTAGGCTGTGAGCACCCCATGTAGCAAATAGCATCTTAGCTTATTGTGTATATCCAGTGCCTGATGTGGGGCTGGACATGCAGTAGTAAACTTCCACCAATTCATTAAAAATGCCAGATGCCTGGTTAGCTGGATACACAAGATGACAGTAATACTGCCATAGATTGTCCTGCCTTCTGCCTTGAAGGATTCAAGGAGACATATTCTCTATCTCTGATCTCCAATTACAAGTGGGTCTTTTTTTTTTTCCCCTCAAAATTCAATTCAGGTGTGATACAGTTTCTGGTGATGTTTAGAGTCTTTTCCAACTATATTAAACCTACTCAGATCTTAACTTGTACAATCAAGGTGGAAAACTCAGGTCCTGTGGATACCGTGCCATAAGATATCTTCAGTGATCTCTGTAAAAATGTAAGGACACCATCACCTCTCTTCTGTAATATACCACAACTCTCAGTTCTAACATCATTCTATATTACCTATGTTGGGAGGCTTTTCTCCCTCATTTGTTGTATTTCACTTTTTTCCCCTTAAGTGAGAAAAGTGACTAGACAGAGGAACTCTGCTCTAGTTCTGATTCCCTGGTCCTAAATCTGGACCTTACATGAAATGTTTGGATCTGTCATGGTTTCACATGAAACCTTCTTCCAAAGGAAGGAAATACACACCATAAACTGAAGTAGATTTGCTCACATTTCAACAGTCAATCCACATTCTCATTAACTAGGAGATAATCCCGCTATTCAAAGTCCTCACTAATATGGATCATCTTGGTCTGGAGGAATGGGGCCATAAACCAAGGAAGGAGGGCACCCTTTAGAAGCCGGAAGCGATTCTCCCCCTCAAGCTTCCAAAAAGATATGCAACCATGTCAATACCTTATTTTTATAACCCAGTGAGACTTGGGTTGAACTTGTGACCTACAGAACCGTAAGATAATAATGTTCTTAGAGCCACTAAGTGTGTGATACTTTGTGATGACAGTAATAGAACACTAATATACTAACTTTCCCATACAGGTGACTGCTAGCTCTTTGGTATCCATAGCAGCCCCCTTTCCAAACTGAGTGAGCCTTCAAAGAAATTGGTAAGTTTATCAAACATGAAACATGATAATAAGCCATGGTCATAAGTTGAGGTCAGGGTAAGAAAAAGAAAATACTACTTAAATTTATCAAGGATCCAAAGAAGAAAATTCAGATAACAACTCAAATGTGAATACCAAACATCCCTCTCATATTCACACAACAGTGCTGAAAAGATGGATACCTTCCTTTAACTAAAATGCCTTATTTTCTTTTCTTTAAATAAAATGAATTTATTCATTAATTCAAAACATGATTAACAGAGCCCCAAGTCCTGAGAAGGATCTACCTTCAAGATGCTAACAATCTATGTAAGCAAAGGCAAGTTCAGAAATAAATTCTTTGCATCTTAGTTCATCAATCCTAAAATAGAAAATAATGTTGTATTATTAAAGACAGATATATGGATTAAGAGCTAAGCCATCTGTATTTATCACCTATTGCTACACAACACATTTGTTGTTGCTTAAAGCAACAAACATTCTTTCACACAGTTTTGGGGGCTCAGGAGTCTGGAAGTGGCTTAGCCACTGGCTCAGAATGTTTCAGTGAAACATTGGTTGCAGTAAAGCGGTTAGCAGGGAATATAGTTAATTTAAGAATGGACAAACGTTGGAGGAGGCATTCCCAGGCTCACTCATGGGGCTGTTGGCACACCTCAGTTTCTCCCTGGCTATTTACCAGAGGCTTCAGTGATCCATCATGTGAGCTTCTCCATAGGGCCACCACAAGAAGGCAGGCAGCTTCCCTCCAAGTGAGTGACCCAGGAAAGAAAGAAAATGACCAAAACAGAAGCCAATGTCCTTTATAATCTAATCTCAGAAATGGCAAACCATCATTTCTGCCATATTCTATTGGTCACACAGATCAACTCTGGCTGAAGATGGGAGAGGATATCCACAAATGTTGAGTACCCGGAGGCCATGGTGGAGGCTGGCTATAATACCATGTTCTTCCACAACATCTCAACAAGGGAAGCTAAGTGGAATTAATGCTCATGAGGTCTGGAGTAGTCATGGATCTGTGACTCTTTAGTCTGTATGAGCTATCAAGGCCTTAGGTCCCACAACTATAGGATGAGAATGGTCCTGCTTATTAAATAACACTGGTGGTCATACTGATGCTCCTGCTACTTAAACTTGTGAGTGCTTGCCACATGCCAGACACTGTAAAGCATCACACTCTTACCACCTCATTTCCTCCTCACTACAATCCTAGGAGGTGAGGACGTTTGTCACCCCCAGGTGACAGCAGAGGAGACTGAAGCACAGAGAGGTTCATGCTTTTGCCCAAAGCTGCATCACTTAGAACAGGCAGTCGGGATCCAGGTCATTTAGCACTTGAATCCCTGTACAAAGCCATGGGTATGGAAGTAATGCAAGTAAATCAACTATTTGTAAGAGCATGAGCAATACTAAAATTTGAAAGGAAAACCACATTTAAAATTTTGGCTCAAAAAGAGTATAATACTATCTATACAAGAGACCTACAACAATGAGATTCATAAAGACAAGAAGTAGAGCCATGGAAGTGATGGCCAGGGGGTTACTGTTAGTGGGTACAGGGTACAGTGTGGTAAGGTGAAAAAGTTCTGGAGATGAGTGGTAGTGATGGTTGTGCAATATTCTTGATGTGCTTAATACCACTGAATTGGAGGCTTAAAAATTGTTAAAATAAGGGGCACCTGGGTGGCTTAGTCGGTTAAGCATCCAAGTCTTGATTTCGGCTCAGGTCATGATCTGGGTGTTGGGAGATGGAGCCCCATGTCGGGCTCTGCATTCCGTGCAGGGCCTGCTTCTCTCTCCCCCTCTGCTCCTCCCCTGCTTACTGTCTCTCTCTTTCAAATAATGAATAAATAAAGTCTTATAGAAAATTGTTAAAGTGGTAAATTCTATGCCAGGTGTATTTTACCGCAATTAAAAAAACAAACATTAAACTCATTATCTGCTATTCCATCCAGAGACTCACTCAAAATGAAAAATCCCATACATCTAATCAATGTAGCTGCTTAGTATTTTTATTTATTTATTTAAGTAGGCTCCACATCCAACGTGGGGCTTGAACTCACAACCCTGAGATCAAGAGTCACACACTCTATGGACTGAGCCAGCAAGTGCCCTGAAAATCTCTTTTACTTCTAAAGCATAGAAAGGAATCCAAAAGGGTTTGTCCGTTCTGGTTGGTCCATCACCTTTCTCTCAACTCCTGGCTGCTTCTTCCCCTCAAAAACAGAAGATGTTAGAATAGCTTCCTTTATGCTTCTATCTCCAAGTCACATAAGTAGCAATTTTAAACTGGAAATTGCAATCCGATCCTAAACCCAGGGAAAATCTGCCCACACTATTAAGTGCTTTGTAGCCTATACTTTTGGGACTACTCTGTGATTATCATTATTTACACCCTCCCTAGATGTTTTGAGAGTCAGAGATTGGTGCAATAGATCGAAGGCAGCAGAGTCAGCTGACAGGGAGCTGGGGCTCTGAGGTAAAGGAGCAGGATGGGTGGCCACCTGGCACTTGGGGTTTCTTATTAAACTACTGTTTTGGGCATGCTGGCTGATGAGAGGGGAGCTGGGAAGGTCACTCTGGCTCAAGGTAAGCCCTTGGGATTAACATCCTTTCCCTGTCCTTGTCCCCTGGAACTTTGTCCTCTTAACTTTGTTAAGGTGTATCCTGACTCCAGGAGCTCACAGGCTAGGGCTTTGGCGGCTCCCTCCCTGCCACAGTCCTCTCTCCTCCAGTCTGGGGCAGGAGTTATACTTCCTGAGGCATTTCTGGCCTCATTTCAAAAACAGGAAAGACCCCAGTCATAAAAAGGGGTATTATGGCCTTATTCTAAAACACATGTTGTTTTAATTCACTGATCACCACCTCTTATCCACAGGCCTGATCACAAACCAGGTGGTATGAAGTGATAGAATGTAAAAGATACAGAAATTAAAAAAAAAAAAAAAGATTGTGAAAAGGATACAGGGAAAAAGCTAATCTTCAAGAAAGAATTTTTAAAGGTTTTATTTACTTATTTATGAGACTTTAAAAAGATTTTATTTACTTCATGAGATTTTTTTTTAATTTTATTTACTTATTCATAAGAGACACACAGAGAGAGGCAGAGACATCAGTGGAGAGAGAAGCAGGTTCCCTGTGGGGAGCCTGATGCAGGACTTGATCCCAGGACCCTGGTATCATGCCCTGGCTGGCTAGACCCTAAACTGCTGAGCCACCCAGGTGCCCCCAAAAAGAAATTTTAAAACTACCAATAAATAAATAGAACAAAGCACATGATTTACCCGGATGCTTCTAATGCCCACTTAGGAAACAAACTGTCCTGCTTGTTGATAGCAGCTATCAGAGGGGACTTCACAAACAGCAGGACCACCCAAGGGGCACTATGCAGCAGAGACACCATGGTGAGGGGTTTAAGATGAGGTACAGACCCCCAATATGCCACCAGTTCGTGTCCTGTCCCCATGACTGTTGCTCCTATGGCAGGGATTGCACCTAAGCCGGTCTGTGCACTTAATAAAGAAGAGAGCAGCAACACACAGGATCCAAAGGATAATTTATGTCACAATGTTTGATAAGTCTTTACAGATAGTACGAAGAAGGGGGGGGGGGGGCTGGGTGATATTTTGAGACATGAATCTGTATTCTTCCCATGGGTCACCCTTGCTCAGCGCCTCCGGGGAGGCAGCGGAGGGATCAGGGAGGCCTGAGAGTCTAGGTGAGTAGGGGCCTGGGCCCCGGCAGCACAGCGTCCCCTGGAGGAGGAGATGGGCCGACAGAGCCATGCACACCCTCACAGACTCCCAAGCACCATGTGTGGCGAGGGAGTATCTGAGAGCAGCCCGGCCTGCAGAGAAGGAGGGTTGAGAGACCTGAGCCACAACAGCTCAGCTCTGGGGATGACCCCAGACATTCGAGAGGGAAGTGAGCTTTTCCACCACCCAGGTGAAAGAAGAATCTGCCACAAATTGGACAACTTCATACAAAATATTTTATTTTTTATTTCTTAAAGATTTTATTTATTTATTCATGAGAGACACAGAGAGAGAGGCAGAGACACAGGAGGAGGGAGAAGCAGGCTCCCTGAGGGGAGCCCAATGCAGGACTCCCAGCGTCCTGGGATCACAACCTGAGCCAAAGGCAGATGCTCAATCACTGAGCCACCCAGGAGCCCCTTTACAAATACATATAAACCATCTCCTCTGACTAAAACACATGTCATGGTGCTCTAATGAAAACAGCATTGGCAGACACGTGGTAAAATGATTCTGTCTATACCGCTGGGCAGGTAGAGGATGCTCAATGAAAGCCTGTTGGCTGACTGGTGACAAAATGTCCAGAGCAGCTCCCAACTCCCCCAGACTCTTGCGATCAATAGCATACACCTGCCAGCTAGTTGGCTAGTATTAGACGTGCAGTACATTGTGATGAGTGGGCCTTTTCTGTATGCAAAGTTAACGTGTTTGCACAGAATACAATCCATGATATGTGTGATACTTTCAACACTGTGAGCTAACCACTTGAGGATGAAACAGATAAACCCATGAGGGTTGGGCTTTTGTCTAGTTACCTGATGCAGTCCCTGAGGCTAGAAGAGTTCCAGACGTGGGAGGAGTTCGTAGATATCTGACAAATGTGGACAGTCAGAAGACATAAGACCTCTACCTCCAAGTATGAAATATAAAGTAGGGGCAGCTGCAACAAATACAGGTGGGTCCAGGATTCAAGATCCCAACCAAATCAAGAACACAACACAGAACAAGGGCTGGCTGGCCTTCCAGGGTCCCCCTCCAAACTGGAGACCCCTCTACAGACACAAAAAGCTCAAAGTCTGTGGGCAGGAGGCATAGGGGAGAGGAAAGAGCAATTTATCAGCCCCAGGCTTAACCTTCCTCGAGCTCCTTCCTTTCGTGTAGCAAGATGTCTCTATGCTTTGGATGAAGGAGTTGGTCCCACAATCCGAAGCATTAATGTGACCTACATTCCAGAAAGGTTCTGATTTATGAATTGGCACCAAGACGACATCAGCTGGTGCAAAATGCCACGGCGTCTGTTTTGAGGGGATGTGCAGATGGGAGTGATTTTCCGCGGGTGCATCGCGGTCAGCTCTGGCTGTCTCAGGGCCTCCAAACCCACTTCGGGGCCTGGACTTTCATCAAAGGTATAACGTAGGACAGCCCCAGTGGCTCAGCAGTTTAGCACCGCCTTCAGCCCAGGGCCTGATCCTGGGGACTCGAGATCGAGTCCCACGTCGGGCTCCTTGCATGGAGCCTGCTTCTCCCTCTGCCTGTGTCTCTGCCGCTCTCTCTCTCTCTCATTAATAAATAAATAAAATCTTAAAAAAAAAAGGCATGATGTACTGGCCCTACACCACGAGACACTTAATGAATGTGCTTAATGATGCCAAATAGAGGGAAGTTCCCTTTAAAAGGAGCAATGTGAGGAACAGCAAGAGAAGGAAACTGATTTGTGTGACAAGACCTCTCAGAGCAACCGAGCCACCTGGGCGTTAATCAAAGGTAACTGGCAATGTCACTGGGGACAAGTCCCTGGAGAACTGGCCTCACTGTGAAAACCAAAGTGTGGGCATCTTTGTTTTGGCTGGAATTTCCTGAGTTTCCACTCTGAGTGCACTCTGTGCTGTAAGACACAGAAGGTTCTCTCTCTTCTCAAGAAGCTTTTGATGGATGTTAACAGCTAATACTTTGATTAGCAATGCACTTTCATCTCCCATGATCCCATTTGGTCTTAGCTGGGAATCACCAGTGACAGGGATTATCTTCCCTGAGAAAAACTGAGATGTGGGCTGGTGTATGGTGTGCTGTGCAACCAGGGCCTCCTTTCAGGTCGCTCAACTATGCTAATGGCATGGCAAGGGCAAGGCCTGCAGCTCACATTTCCTGGTTCCCAGCCCTGGCTGCAGAGCACCCAATAGCACCCAGGGACGAGGAGCCAACTCAAGGCAGCCTGGAGTATGTGAGGACAGAGGAGGAAGTATGTGGGTGAGGGGTGAAGACGGGGCCTTGCATGTCAGGGAGCAATCAGAACCGCCGGCACTGGGACCAGCCACTATCTGGCGCATCTTTAAGCCCCAAACTGCCATGAGGAGATAACAGCTTTCTTTGGCAGGTGCTCGGACAGCAGGTCATGCGTAGGCACTTTTCTGGCAACGTCCAGACAAACCAATCTCTCTCTGATCCAAGTTGAACGGTCTGACAATAACATAATCTGCAGACAAGGAAATCCTCAGGGTGGCGTTCCTCCAGGGAAAACGTTATGCTGAACCAGGGCCAGGGCTGCCAACACCTGTGGCGAGTGAATTCCAAAATGTGCAGTCACAGCTGGCTTCCTTGAGGAGTGGCCCTGGCCTCTCTGCAGCAGAGACGTGAGGACCGGGAAGTATCTTCCTACAGCAGCCCCATGTAGGTGACCCCCACACACCTCTCCTCTGCCTTCTGGGAGTGCACGGAGATCATTAACCCCAGGTAAAAAGTATAATGAAACTTCATTTTCTGAACTCCTGGGGTTTTGAAACCCAATGCTCTTATCAAGACACTCTTCTTGCTGAATAAATAACTCTAGGTCAGTGACCTAACTAAGGACTCATGTCTGACATACAGTTTGATGTCTTCAATTTTTATTATAAATTGTTTTTATTTAATACCTATAATGCTAGCAAGAGACTATGCACAAATACAAATAACAAATGCTGGTGAAGATATAGAGCAACTGGAACCCTTCTGCATTGTTGAGGGGAAAGTGTAATAGCACAGCTGCTGTGGAAAACTGATTGGTGGGGTCACAGAGAACTAAGCAAAGAAGTACCGTATGATCTAGCAATTCCAATTCTAGAATACCTAAAGGAATTAATACCTAAAGGAATTAAAAGCAGAAACTCAAACAGATACTTGTATGCCCATATCCATGGCAGCATTATTCACAACAGCCAAAATGTGGAAACAACTCAAATGTCCATGGATGGATGAATGGACAAACTAAATGTAGTATATCTATACAATGGGCTATTCTTCAGCCACAAGAAGAAATGCAGTTCTGACACCTGCTACACCATGGAGGAACCTTAAAGACAGTATGATAAGTGACAAAAGCCAGACACAAAAGGATGGACAGAATACTCCAAGTATAGTGACAGAAGGTAGATGAGAGATTACCAGGGGCTGGGGAGTGGGGATGGGGAAATTATTGCCTCCTGGAGTACAGTTTCTGTTTGGGGTGATAATAAAGGTTTGGAAATATAAAGTGGCGATGGTTGTGCAACACTGTGAATGTAATTAATGCCACTGAACCGTATATTTAGAAATGGTTGAAATGGTAAATTTTATGTTATGTATATTTTACCACAATAAAGATGAATAACCAACCAAACATAAAATCAAATGTAAAAGAGAAATCAATGTAGAAACTTTAAAAAAGAACAATATATAAAGAGCTTTCTCAAGAAATATTTTTAAAAGTTAAAAATAGAGCTACCCTATGATCCAGCAATTGCACTACTAGGTATTTACCCAAAAGATACAAAAATACTGATTCAACCCTTTGAAGGGCATATGCACCCTGATGTTTACAACAGCAGTGTCAACAATAGCCAAACAATGGAGAAAGCCCAAAAGTCCAAGAATTTATGAATGGATAAAGAGGATGTGGTGTTTATATATGCATAATGGAGTATCATTCATCCATCAAAAAGAATGAAATCTTGCTATTTGCAACAACATGGATGGAACTAGAGGGTATTGTGCTAAGTGAAATAAGTCAGAGAAAGACAACCATAGGATTTCACTCATGTAGAATTTAAGAAATGAAACCAATGAACATAGGGAAAAGGGAATAAAAGAGAGAAGAAAGCAAACCGTAAGAGACTTTTAAGGATACAAAACAACAAACAGGGTTGATGGAGGAAGGTGAGTGAGGGGATGGGCTGGATGAATGACGGGCATTAAGGAGGGTATTTGTTGTGACGAGCACTGGGTGTTGTATGCAAGTGATGAATCACTAAATTCTGCTCCTGAAACCAACATTACACTATATGATAACTAACTAGAATGTAAACAGAATCTTGAAAAAAAATTTTTTTAAAGGGGACTGTATTAATGACACACTGTTGTCATAAAGCTCATTTCCAAAGCTAGAAGAAACACAGCAAAGTGGTAATATTCACAACAGTGCTAAATTCACTACATTTACATAGTACTGATTCAACATCAGGAATTCTTTTAAGGGCTATACACATATTAACTCACATAATCCTCACAATAACCCCTTGATGTACGATCTCTTGTTACCCCATTTCGAAGTTAATGATTCTGAGACACCTGGAAGTTAAATAACCTCCCCCAAGGTCATGCAACTAGTGAGTGGCAGAGCTTGGATTTAAACCTAAAAATTTTAAACCCAAAGTCTTCATTTTAACAACTAAGCCCTTATCAGTATGAAAGATGTAAAGGTGAGTCCAAAAGAGAGAGAGAGAGAGAGAGAGAGAGAAGTGAGAGAGAGAGAGAGAGAGAGAGAGAAAAGGATAGGGCTATTATAAATAATTATTGGCTAATCAAGTTAAAGAGACAGATAAGGGCTAATGAGACCTGACATATTCCTCTCCTCTCCTTCCTTCCTTCCTTCCTTCCTTCCTTCCTTCCTTCCTTCCTTCCTTCCTTCCCTCCCTCCCTCCCTCCCTCTCTCTCTCTCTCTCTCTCTCTCTTTCTTTCTTTCTTTCTTTCTTATTCCTCTTCCTTCAAAACCAAACATTAACTGTTGAGTAAATAGCACAGGATACCACTGATCTTTGGGGCTCCCCAAGTCCCCTCAGGAAGATGAGTAAAGTAGAATGAGCGCCCGACCTGAGGTTATAAAATCTGGTTTTAATTCCTGGCTCTGTCACCTATCTGATCTGCTTATTCACCTGGCAATCTGTCCATGGGCATGGGGCAACAGGCTGGCTAGTTCACTTACAGTTTCAAGTCTTAGTCGAATGAGAGAGGCTACGCATGTTCCTGACTCTCATTTACGAGTAATAATAGTTGATTGAAGATGTTTTCTCTTGCTTAATTCCTCAGAATATTTTCTTGATAATGATCAGATACATAAACCTTGGTGCTTGTTTTTCCAATGAAGGCATTGTGCCTGCCAGACTGTGGACAAATAGGCACAAACAGCTACCTGGTGATTCTACCCCTCCCTGTTTCCTACCCTCGGGCCAGCCAGATTATGACACATGGCAGGCCCTGAGAAGTGTCAGCTCTTTGCTCTTCTTCCCAGAAGGGGTGGGAAGATGACAGGAGGCAAAGGAGAAAGGGAAAAAAGAACATGGAAGAAGAGAAGGAAACAGGATGTGAAGCCAGAAATTGGGGGTGGGGAGTGGGGGGGGAGCTGTGGTCTGCAGGGGGCTCCCACCTTTCATTTCTCACCAGAAAGTCCCATAACGTCAACCATGCCCCCACACTGAAAAGGGCAAGACACTTCTCTAGACCTTCAAAACCAAAGGACTCAACCCTGTTTCTCGCTCCCCTGTCTACCACCAGACACACATTTCAATTATGATCCTTTAGTTTACAGCATGGCCAAAGCAGTCGTCAAGGAGCGTCATCTCTACAGTGTTCACTAATCAAGATAAAAGAGAGTTCAAATATTTGGCCTACAGGCCTTATGTTGATCGTTGGGTATTCACTGAGTGCATCTTATCTAGTAAATTGTAGGATTCCGAAGGCAGAGAATGTGCTTCAATATAACATGCTTCAATATAACATGCTATATCAGTGACTATTTGTAGCGTTGGAAAACAAAATGATTACATTTCTTTGGAAATATATTCTCCACAGACTGAATATCTAGGTAGCCCAGAGAATGATTTGTTTCATCTCAGATTGTACTTGATTTTTAAAGTCCTGTGGTGGCAAGGGAAAGCCCACCAAAAACAACATATTCACATTATTCACCTGTGTCTTATGAAACGGGACCATCAGCCTGCACCTCTGATGCAGGACAGAGGCATGGTCAATACAAAGGATACATCTACAGCACCGGACACAACCACATTCAAGGTCATTTGAGGCCAGCTCTAAACACTGCCTTCCAACTATTCACTTGAACTTCATTGTAATTGGTTAGCATGAATAACATCTCAGAAAGTGTTTCTTCTGAAGCGTGAGGAAGTCTTATTTCAATAGAAGATGAACTGCACCGGAGAGAAAATATGCCGGGCAAGTCCAAACATGCTTGCCCATGTACAGGTCTGATTCTCATGAGTGCCGCCTCCTCTTGCCAACCTACTTTCAACCTTAGAGAGTACAGATGTTTTGAAAGTTTCTCCTTGCTCTGGGTACTATGAAGAGACCATGTCCAGCCTCATTCTAGAAACTAAAGGACATAAGGAATCCACCATTTGTTAAAGATGGGGAATTTTTACTCTAGACACCCTTGCCAAAATCTAAGGGCCATGCCCATTTCCCATCACATGATCCCTGGTTTTGCAAAGCTGTGGTTTGCAGATGGGAATAATGATAATCCCACACAGCAGTGACAAAACACTTTAAGGGGAAGACTGAAATATTTGAGATGATTTTTCATGATCCCCTTCTAAACTACAAATGAGTCAGACACAGGTCACCCTTCCAAGTATTCAGAACTACAGGCCCTACAATAAATAGCATTGGTCAATGGTTCCTCTCTTTGTCTATCAAGACTCTTCCTCCTTGGAGCTAGCAGCTACTCAGAACAGAGCACCAAACTGACCAGGAGGAGACCTGGGCTCATTTGGATGTTTCTTTCCCCACTTCAAAGGGATTTAGATGGAGGCTCTGGCAGCTTCCTTTCAGCTCTGCTTCCGGATGATGCCCAAGAAGATCAAAACATTTGGTGCACTCCTCACATTCTACATCTATGCCAGAGTCTCCATCCTTCCTCTGACCGTATTTGCTAAAACCAAACCCATCATTTTTGAGAAAGCAGCAAATGCATCATAGAGAAAGGTAGCAAGAGAAGCCCACAAAGAGACCATGCCAGGAGTGAGGAAAGATTCCAGTCTGAAGGGCAAGATGATCATCCTTCTGCAAAGTAGCCCCCCATAGTTGGTCCCATGCCTGACTCCCAGATATACACCTCGGTTTATCACTGCACCATGTAAGTGTGCTGTGCACCCACCCATCAAAGAGAAAACATGAGTGAAGAATAAGGGAGGAAAGAGTGAAAGTTACAGGTAAAGAGGATTGGTGGGCAGGTGTTAGGAAGACATGGAGGGAAAGGCAGTAAAGGGGCAAGAAAACAGCAAGTGAAGATGTGCAGGCACATAGAAGAGACGTGCAGGAACCAGAAGCAGAGGTGTGAAAAGATATCATACTCTGGGGTCTAATTCTCACTTCCTTAGGCTCTGGGGGTATCCCAACAGAATAAGAAGTTCTCACCTGCTTCTCAAACCCATGGCGGGGGCACCAGGCAGATCCATGCTACCACAGCGCCATCTAGTGGCGTGGCAGGACTGGTAATGACCTAACCAGTATTCTCTAGGATTAAGTCCCTATTGAAGATAGCCCACGCAGTAAACATAGCTGACAGAAGCTATTACTAAGGAATATATACAATGTAAGCTCACAAATTTTTATGTCCTATGGGTTGTCTCCTCTCAGGACAAGTGGAGCATGATTCTACTTTCCCCATTCTTTTTTTAAAAATATTTTTATTTATTTATTCATGAGAGACACAGAGCAAGAGGGGTAGAGACACAGGCAGAGAGAGACACAGGCCCCACGCAGAGAGCCCAATGTGGGACTCGATCCCAGTTCTCTAAGATCACGCCCCGGGCGTGAAAGCAGGCGGTAAACCGCTGAGCCACCCAGGGATCCCTACCTTCACCATTCTTAAAGAACCACCCCACTTCTTTTTATCTTATTATTTTTTAAATATTTATTTATTTGAGAGAGAGAGTGCACATGGGGTGGTGGGGGAGGGGGACAAGGAGAGAGAGAGAGAATCTCAAGTAGATCCCATGCTGAGCACAGAGCCCGAAGCTGGGCTCAATCTTACAACCTGAGATCATGACTCAAACAGAAACCAATAGTTGGACACCTAACTGGCTGAGCCACCCAGGTGCTCCCCTCACCACTTTTTAAATCAGCTCAGCTATTGATGAAATTTTTAATGGAAAAACCATTGCCTTTGAAGACATGGACTTTTTCAAGCACTAGAGAACTACTTTCCCTATTTTTCTAATGATATTTTTTTAAATTTTTATTTATTTATGATAGTCACACAGAGAGAGAGAGGCAGAGATATAGGCAGAGGAAGAAGCAGGCTCCATGCACTGGGAGCCCGACGCGGGATTCGATCCCGGGTCTCCAGGATCGTGCCCTGGGCCAAAAGCAGGCGCCAAACCCCTGTGCCACCCAGGGATCTCCTTTTCTAATGATATTGATTTTTGAGTATCTCTTAAAATAAGACAGAAAGATGTCATGAGACATATGTTTATTAAACATAATAGAAACACTTCAGAGTCATTAAATACTAATATATGGTTTTGCTGCCTTTCTTTCTCTACAGTTTTCCCCCAAAATTCTGAAATGAACAGCTGTAACAATGTAAATCTCCATGATTTATTGTACAGCTGATTATGCTGAGGCTATCAGGACCCAGGCCATGGGGCTCCTGCAATAGTCTGGATTTTTCTGTGGCCTCAGGTATGAGTTCTGGGAAGCAATGTTGGCTCCGTACAAGGCACATGCTTCGGCTCACGTCTCCACTGGAATTCAAGTACTACCCCCTAACTTGGTGACCTTGGACTTCTTTCATTTACTGAGCCAGTCTCATTCCCACCTGTACAATGGGAATGCTACCAGTAGCTTCATAGGACTGTTTGTGAGAATTCAGTGAAAATGGGTGTGCAAAATGGACAGCATTGTGCTGACAGGTAGGAAGTGACAGGTACATGTTCCTTCTTTTTCTGCTGCCCTTTCTTGAAGAGATCCAGCAGAGAAAGAACAATTCTCATGTTTAGTTGAGCTGCCATAAGGAGACCCCTCATCTCTGGTCTGTTTTACAAAACTGCAAAGATGAGAGAGAAGAAAGAGCCTTCCGAGATTCTGATAACCTCCTCTCCACTTTCAGTTGAAAGTCAACCAATTAGTGAGTGCTAGGGTGAAGATGGAATTCTGCCAGCCGTGGTACCTGGGAGAGTTCATAATACACTTGACTTTAATTCATGTGTACTATAATCCTGTGGGTTAAAGGGCCATAAAAGTTGTTCTGGTTTTTCTTATACTTCAAAGAAGCAATTCAATGGTCATGAATTACAGTCTCTCAATTACACTGGAGCTATGAAACACAACTGTTCTGGTATGATTTCCAGCCTGGCTCCTTTGCCAAAGGAACTTCAAGGAAAGAATTTAAACAAAATAACCTTTCCAGGCTTTCATCCAGCTTCCTCATGCAGGAGACTCTATCGTTGGGAGCCCAAGAACACATGCGCTGGGATACGAACAGCGTGGACCATAGTGTTGAGTTGGGGTAGGGCCAGCCCATAAAATAGTAAGTAAACACTGTTCTCTGGAAGGACCCATGGGATGACAGATGTTACCAGAAAAAAAATAAATAATGGGATAACAATTAAAACATTTAAAGGGAGGAGAGTCACATTAAGAATGTGGCAGACCTAAGATACTCCTATCATCGTGAGACTCAGGAAAAGAAGTATAAATTTTTTGCACAGCAGCAAAGCAAATGCTTGTAGTTGGGAATTAATCACATATGGTGGAGAGAAGACTATACTTGGAATTGGAGTAAGTCCTGGTTTCTCACCTAACTAGCTTTCTGACCTTGGACCACTTCCCTATACAGTGGTTTGCTCATCCAAAATGGAAGCAGTCACGTCTCCATGAGCCACTGTCAGGAAGCCAAAGCTGGAGGCATGAGAACAAGGATGAGCCACTTGGCCTTGGTGGACTCCATTCCTCATCTCCAGGGCCTGGGCTCCAGATCCAGCTTTTTGCAACTGGCCAATAAGACCACAGTTTAAGGATGTAAAGAGACACCTTTAAAATGATATTATTGCAAGTAAAACCTAAGTATCTGCTTATTACAGAACCCTCTCACAAACCAAATCCTACAGAAACTACCAAGGGGTAAGAATGGGGGGCAGGAAGCCAAGTTTTCTGACCCTCCAGTTGCTGTGATTCACCATCGATCACTACCGGATGTCTTCTTTGACTTCAGAGCCTCTGGCAGAACTGCAGTAAGGATGCAGCCCCGGGTAGGGGTTGACGCTCACACATCTTGCTCTCTGAAGTTCATCTCCAGTCTGTCTCCATACATAGCTGGCCTCTGTGGCAGATGTGCCCATCGAGGACCTGACTGTTCCCAAGCCCTGCGAGTGGGGTCTTTGGGGTCTTTGCACTTGAAAGAAAACTAGAAGTCTGTATCGTGAGGGGAAAAGACTGTGAATTTGGGAATCATTTCTACAATAACATTTATTTATTTATTTATTTATTTATTTATTTATTTTTAAGATTTTATTTATTTATTAGAGACACACAGAGAGAGAGAGAGATTGAGAGAGATAGAAACACAGGCAGAGGGAGAAGCAGGCTCCATGCAGGGAGCCCGACGCGGGACTCGATCCTGGGGCTTCAGGATCACACCCTGGGCCGAAGGCAGGTGCTAAACCGCTGAGCTACCGGGGCTGCCCATTTCTACAATAACATTTAAAGACTGGTGTAAGAAATACAGACTGTGCTCTTGTTGTTTGCATTAAAAGCACAAACATGCCTTGCTTGCTAAAAGAAATCTAACTACATGCAGTGGTCTCTCGAAGTAAATTTAAAGTTGTTAGAATAAAAATATACTTTGTAGGAAGAGCAAGCCTTGCCATTTTACCTTATAACTGACTAGAAAGGGTGGAGGGTATGGGAGAGGGGAGGGTTGAAGGGAGAGAGAGAGGGAATACGTACATGTGTGCGTGCGCGCTAGGGCAGGGCATTGGGAGAAGCTGGTCAGAGAGTGGAGATACAATGTGTGAAGAGGGACAGCTCAGGAATGCTCAGATAGACTCATCTATGTGCCCCGTCCTACCAAAAGGCAGCTAAAGCCTGCTTCCCAGATGGAAACCCTAGGTGATAATGTGGAAAGTCCTTCCGGCACATCTGCCTTTCTGCACATTTTTAGAAAATGTGGGAGAAAACCAGGATGTGATAAGCAACCCGTGCATAATTCTGACTCAGTCCAAGAGGATTTCCTGTGAGCAAAAGAGATGGACAGCCAGGGAATGTTGGTTAGCTTCTGCTGTCGGGGGGCTTGTTCATAAAGTTTGGTCATTGCCAAGGCCAGCAGGTTAAGGCAACGAGGTCTGTTTCCAAGATACCCTAAAAATACATAGCCTTCCTGGGATGTGATCAAGGAATGTGCAAATTGGCCACACCAAACACTAACCTGTTTCACAAAACAAAACATTTGTATGCCCAGCCCACTGGGGAACTGAAGCTCAGACAACACAGGAGGGAGGGGTCTGTGAAGGAGCCTCCCCTCCACGCAGACCCCCTGCTCCATTAGTGGTATGTAACATCCCCCACAGCACAATGAACGCATCACGGCAGGGCAACTGATGACCTGGCAATGAACAAAATAAAGGAATCTGCAACCTCTAGAACCTCAAACCAGTTAACAACATGAAATTCAAGAACAGAAACAGCCAGAGCTTAGAAAAAGAAGCGGTGGGCAGTGGCAGGGAGCAGGGATAGATTATTCTCTCCTCTTCCAGACAAAAGATGCGAGGTCTGGCTTCTTCCCTTTCCTTCCTACTATCCAGGGCCCTTCCCTACTGGTCCAGAACGGAGGCTAAGGCCCAAAGCCAAGGACAGAGTGGTGAACTGCCCACAGTCAACAGAGACTGCTAAAGAAGCTGCCAACAATTGGTTCCAGACATCCTCCCCGGGCTTACTAAGCAGGACTCTGCAGTCAACTCTCCTAGTCACACAATCCTTCCCAGTCTGTAGAAAGCAAGAATTTTAAGGGTGTGTTTGTCTTTGGCCTTGTGGAAGGTTTGTGTTCAAGATGAAAAGTGACTCCACGGGGGATGGGACAGGGTGTTTTGCCTTTCCAGAAGGCAGTGATCTGGGGTGTTGGGAATACACCGAGGAGGGAGTCTGGTGTTGGTTCCCTGGTTAGATCTACTTAGGCAGTCAATTTTCTGATCTCTCCTCACCTACCTGAAAGGGACTAAGAGAATGGGAGAGCTGATAAGGAGGCAAAGGCAGAGCCCGTCTGCCACCAACTGTTCTGTTATGAAACACATGTGCGATAAGGGGGCACTGCAGAAGTAGCTGGGCTTAAATCATCATGCTCCTACTACCTAACCCCAGAGGTGGCCAATGGATCGAGGGCCAGAGCTTCTACATCTAGCACCTTCACAGTGGCTGGGGAGAGAGCCCACAAGTTACCCACACATAACATGTGGTCAGTGTCATGCCGCAGATAGCACTTCAGAGAAGCGGGGACAATCAGCAACTTCCTCATGAAGAAGAGGTCATGTTTCCTGAACCATTCCTCCTACTGGCCCACCACAGCACAGGTTCCAGAGCCTCCAACGATAGGGAACACAAAGTATGGAGAAGACTCTTTCTCTTCTTTACACTACACTCTCGGAGTTTTAAGTCTAATCTATGATGGGGAGAAAGAAGTTTGATTCAGATATAAAATTGGAGGTTTGTACTGGGCTGGACTAATTTTATTTTATATTTTTTAAAGATTTTATTTATTTATTCATGAGAGATACAGAGAGAGAGATGCAGAGACATAGATCGAGGGAGAAGCAGGCTCCATGCAAGGAGCCCGATGTGGGACTTGACCATGAACCCTGGGATCACAACCTGAGCAAAAGGCAGACATTCAACTGCTGAGCCACCCAGGCGTCCCTGGACTAATTTTAAAAACCAAACTATGATGGGAAAACCAAGATAAATGCCCTCAAGTCTCTTCAAGGTTAAAAAAAAGGGGGATTAAATACAGAATAGGTGGTAGTAATAAATACCAAAGTAAATAAGTGAATACTCTAGGGAATCTGACCCTTCTTAATAAACCAGATTCATGAATCTGAATCATGAACTTTGGGTTGACAAAGTCTTTAACAGTCTCTGTAGACAGTGGGGAGTTTAGCACTCTGTCCTGGAAAAGGATGGAAAAGTCAGAGGAGGAAAAAGGGATAAGAAAAGAAAATCCTATCTCATGGGTATTTTTCCACAACAAATGTAATCAGGATCTTGAAGAGACACTAGGGCTCCCATTTTCACTGGGGCTTTACTCACAGTAGCCACAAGGTAGAAACAATTTAAATTTCCACGGAAGGATTAATGAATTAAAAGAATGTGGTATATACATACAAAGGAATATTATTCAGTCTTTAATAAGAAGGAAAGCTGCAAAGTTGACAACATGGATGAACCCTGAGGGCATTATGCCAAGTACAGTAAGATGGTCACAGAAGGACAAACTGCCCAATTCTGCTTACACAACAGATATAGAATAGTTGAACTCACAAAAGCTCAGAATGGAATGGTGGGTGTCAGGATGGCTTGCTAATCAGTCGATCTAAAATCTTAGATAATACTGCATTGTACAACTTGGCAGTCTGCTAAGAGATCTCATGTTAAGTGTTTTTACCACAATACATTTTTTTTTAAAGATTTTATTTATTTACGAAAGAGAGAGCATGCGAGAAAGAGAGCACAAGCAGAGGGAGCAACAAAGGGAGAGGGAGAAGCAGACCCCCCACTGAGCAGGGAGCCCGACATGGGGCTCAATCCCAGGACCTTGGGATCATGACCTGAGCCGAAGGCAGATGCTTATCACCCAACTGAGCCACCCAGGAACCCCAACCACAGCAACATTTTTGAACAGAAAAGAATAGAAGAAAAGGCAGAAGGTAAGATGAGAAATATACTCTGGGGCAATTTGTACTCAGAAGTAAGAAATGGTATCAAATTTAGTAGCAAAGAACCAAACAGAAATTTTGAAAAATAATGGTAATCAGTCAATTAACAAGCTATTCCCCATGCCCAAGGAGTTGATTTTATACAAAGAAAAAAAAAGAAAAGAGAAAAAAATATGTATAAATCATGGTCCCTGCCCACAGGAGCTTACAATGAAAGCATGCCAGTGAGTGGTCGTGTTCTATGATGTGTGTTTCTGGAGGGGGCATTATGGACATCACAGCTCTGTGACAATAATCAGGTCCCTTCGCTTCTCTCAGCCTTTTATTATCTGTAAACAGGAAGAGGAAGGCCTCTTTCAAAAGAGGAAGGCTGAAATACTCAGGGCTTCTAAACCTGGATGGCAATGAAGAACCATAGTCTATGCTTCATAGCTTGCCCAAGTGACTCTGGTGAAATAGTGGAAATCAGACCCCACATATACTCAGAGCCTATCTCAGGAAAACATCCATTACCACTAGGCTCTATGATGTCCAAGAGCTCTTTATATATTCTAGAACTCCACATAAATAAGAAATAGGGGTGACCTCCGTGAAAGGTAGCACCCTTCTGAGCTGAGGATGGGCTGAGTCTGAGTTTCTGGGAAACAGGTGCGCATTCACATTTCTGTGCTTGGACATCTAGCAGGGTCCTAGAGGGTGTGGGGCTGTAGGAATGCCACCATTGTTTTTTAGATTTTGAAAAGTAAACACCAGAAGCTCTGGCAACCACAGTGCTTGGGGAGGAGCTGTACATCTGAAGTTTTCCTGTCTTCCTCCAGCAACACGAGGATTGTTTCATGAGAAGTGACTACGCTGGGAAACAAAGCAGTAGTGTCTGCTCACAAAGAGAGATGCTGGCAATTTCCTACGTTCCTTTTTTATTTTTTTATTTTTTATTTTTTTTTATGAATGCCAAAGTCATTTGTTTTGAAAATAAGAGCCTCTCCTTTGCCCTCAGCATCCCTGTTAAGAAATTCAACCACAAGAGTGATTCTGTATAGGCCTGCAGAGTGTGGGCAAAACCTCTGAGACACCACAGTGGCTGTTCCAGGAGAGATGATGAAGGACAGGGAAGAGTTTAGATTCTGGAATCACAGAGACCCAAGTTCAAATAGCAGACAGGCTGTGTGCTGGCAGTGCGACCTTAGGTGAATCATTTAACCTCTGTTCCCTTTCCTTAGCTCAAAATGAGGAAAAGAGGGATGCTGTGAAATGACCCCTACTTAGTCAACACTCAGTAAATGTCAACTATAGAAAACAGAGGCAAAGCCACCAACAGATCTCCAGGAGTACATAACCGCTGGCTGCAATGGGATGTTACATGCATAGCATGTAAGCCTCTGTCTTAATGCTCACACTGCTCTAGGCTGTAGGAGTCCAGTGATAATACCCTATAGATCCCCGTAAAGTAGGAGACACCAACACATAGAAAGTGTATGGGATCTGTCCACATTACTTCTGGTGCAGAACAGCCAGAAAGCTAGCAGACTTCATTAATCTATTTTTTTTTTAAGATTTTACTTATTCATGAGAGACACACAGAGAGAGAGGCAGAGACACAGGCAGTGAGAGAAGCAGGCTCCATGCAAGGAGCCTGATGTGGGACTCGATCTCAGGTCTCAAGGATCACATCCTGGGCCGAAGGCAGGTGCTAAACCACTGAGCCACCCAGGGATCCCTAATCTCTCTTAATCTCTTGTTAAGTGTCCTTTCCAATTCCTGGGAAGAGTCAACAGTAGTGACTTTCATGCATTCTCATCTAAACTAGGAGTTTTCACAGCATTTGCAGTCATGGAAATATTTATGAACACATATGTTTCATTGGAACTTTGGTAACTCTATAACACATGTATATGATATATATAAAGTGTATATTATGTATACACACACATTGATGGGAAGATACCAAACAGAAAATAATACTGGTTTGTACATGTAACACAGTAGGAAAAATAGTAGATTCCAATTTCAACCACTTGCTTCCAATACTGAAGATGCAGGAATCTTCTGGCAACTCTCAATCTCTCTGATCAGGTCTTCTCATTATTTGAAAATACCATTCTGACTACGGAAGAATAACCTGACCAAAGGGGAAGACACTACTGAGAAGTGATGCTGTCTCATGTAAGCCTGTGTACATCGTAATGTTTACTGTGAAATGCTCTTGGTATTATCTAAGAATAAGAGCTTGAAATAATAATAACAATAATTATTTTATTTTTTTAAGGATCTATTTATTTATTTATGAGAGAGAGAAAGAGAGGGAGAGAGAACGAGCATGTGCACACAAGTAGGGGGAGGAGCAGAGGGAGAGGGAGAGAATCTTTAAGCAAACTCCCTGCTGAGTGTGGAGCTCTTCACAGGTCTTGATCTTGGGACTCATGAAATCATGACCTGAGCTGAAATCAAGGGTCAGACATTTAACCAACTGAGCCATCCAGGAGCCACAATAATAATTTTAAAACTAGCATTAGAAGTGGTATTTGTGAGTATTATGAGACACTTCTCTCCTTTTTCAGGATTTCTGATGGACAACAATGCAGAGTTATATTTTCTATTCAGAACAACAGCATGATTGTAGTAATAAAAATGCATAAAATGGATAAAAATGAACTTTTTAAAATGGACCTCTGCTTTTATTCCTCTTCCCCTTCACCAGTTTGCTGCTAGACTTCACACTGGGGATGAAGCTTCCTTGCCCAGGGAATTAAGGACCTAAAGTTCCAACATGAGATACTCACCAGTAAGAGTTGTGCCTGGATTTGACCCTGGATAGAAATGCCCATTAATTAAGCAGCCAGATCAACATGGATCCAGAGCCCAGCCATGTCAAAAGGGGAGCCTAAAAACAATTTAATAAGCCCCTTCTCTGTTGTCTTCATTTCCTGCTATTTTTTGATTTGCTTAAAAATTAGTTCTTTCAGAGAAATGAGTGCATTTTTGGCAAGGAGTTAACTGCATTATCTTTGTTGATTCATGGAATGAATAGTTATGATAAAGAAAATCCAAATAGCAAAGAGACTAAGAAGAGGTGTTCTCCATCTTTAAATGTCCAGCATAAAATATTTCTTAGATCAAAAATAAAACTTAGACAATCTTAAGGTTTGGAGGTCAAAGTAATCGTTCCCAGGGTGTCTGGGAAGCATCTGCCTTCAGCTCAGGTCATGATCGCAGGGTTCTGGGATCAAGCCCCACTTGGGCTCCCTGCTCAGTGGGGGGTCTGCTTCCCTTTTCCCTCTGCTGCTCCCCTGCTTGTACTCATTAGTGCTCATTAGTGCTCTCTCTCAAATAAATAAATAAAATCTTTAAAAATATATATGAAGCAACTGTTCCCAAACATAGCTGGTCAGAAGGCATCAGGTATGGGGCCCCTGGTGGCTCAGCTGGTTGGGCACTCAACTCTTGATTTCATCTCAGGTCATGATCTCAGAGTCCTGGAATCGAGTTGCATATCTGGCTCTACACTCAGTGGGAAATCTGCTTGAGATTCTCTCCCTCTGCCCCTACCCCCACCCCCACCCCTCTCTGAAATAAAATAGTCTTTAAAAAAAAGAAGGCATCAGGTATAAAATATGATACATTCTTTATGAATATAAAATTCTGTTATCTATTTAGATATTATGTACTAAAGATAAAAAATATTAGGCTGAGGAAAGTGAAGGGAAAATTGTATTTCCACAAAGAAAGCTGTGTTTATTCTAGTTTATCTGTGAGTCTCCAAGGAAAACACTTCAGAACTTTTATTGTGGAATGAATGAGTAACGTTGTCCCAGGATCATGAGACTGGATGAGGACTGGAGAGGTCATCCTGTCAGTCACCGCATGTGATCCAGGGAAAGGACAGGATTGCACTGACACTGAAAACCTGTATTTTAAATAGGACTTTAAAATTAGATATCTAATGGCATATTAGCATGATAAAATCCAAATACATACACAGACCAGTGGACAGTGGTCCACTTGCTCTACTGATCTACACTTTATTGTACTTGAAGGGTGGTACATTTGGGGGATGTTTTTTTCCCCACAAATTGAAGGTGTGTGGCAACCCTGTCTTTAGCAAGCCTATTGGCATCAATTTTTCTAACAGCATCTGCTCACTTCTTATAATATTTCAAACTTTTTCACCATTATTATATGTGTTATGGTGATCTGTGATCAGTAATCTATGATGTAGCAATTGTAATTGTTCTGAGATACCACAAACCACACCCATAAAAGATGGGCTAACTTAACTGATAAACATGTGTGATCTGACTGCTCCATCAACCAGCCATTCCCCATCTCTCTCCCCTTCTCAGCCTCCCTATTCCCTGAGATGCAGCAATAGCAAAATTAAACCAATTAACAATCTATAACGGCCTCTGTGTATTCAAGTGATAGGAAGTGTCCCATATGTCTCACTTTAAATCAGAAGCTAGATGTGATTAAGCTGAGTGAGGAAGGCAGGTTGAAGTAGAGAGTCTGGAAGCCAGGCCTCCTACACCAAACAGTGAGCCAAGTTGTAAATGTAAAGGGAAAGCTCTGGAGAGAAATTACAAGTGCTACTCCAGTGAACACATGAATGATAAGAAAGCAAAACAGCCTTACTGCTCATATGGAGAATGTTTCAGTCTGAATAGAAGATCACACGGCCACAACATTTCCTTAGGCCAAAGCCAAACCCAGAGCAAGGCTCTGACTCTCGTCAATTCTATGAAGGCTCAGAGAGGTGAGGGAGCCGCAGAAGAAAAGTCTGAAGCTGGGCAGACTGTTGGTTCATGAGGTTTAAGGAAAGATGTCATCTCTATAGAAATGAAGGGGGAAGTAGCAAGTGCTACTGTAGAAGCTGCAGCAAGTTATTCCGAAGATCCAGCTAAGAGAATTCTTGAAGGCTGCCACACCAACCATGAGACTGCAATGTAGACCAAACAGCCTTACACTGGAAGAAGATGCCATCTAAGACTTTCATAGCCAGAGAAGAGCCAATGCCTGGCTTCAAACCTTCAAAGGACAGGCAGACTCTCTTGTTAGGGGCTAATGCACCCGTGACTTTAGGTGGAAGCCAATGCTCATGGGCCATTCCAGAAATCCTAGAACCCTTAAGAATTATGCTAAATCTACTCTGCCTGTGCTCCAGAAATAGAACAAGACCTGGATGTGACAGCACATTTGTTTACAACATGGATTGTAAGCCAACTGTTGAGACCTACTGCTCAGAAAAAAGATTCCTTTCAAAACATTACTGCTCACTGACAATGCACCTGGTCACCAAAGAGCCCTGATGGAGATGGACAATGAGATTAGTGTTGATTTCATGTCTGTGAGCACAACATCCATTCTAAGCCCTTGGATCTAGGTTTCAAGTCTTATTATTGAAAAATTACATTTTGTAAGACTATAGCTGCCATAGACAGTGATTCTTCTGATGGATCTGGGCAAAGAAAACTGAAAGCCTTCTGGAAAGGATTCATTATCCTAGATACCATTAGAAATATTTATGATTCATGGGAAGGAATCAAAACATTGACATTAAGAGGAGTTTGGAAGAAGTTGGGTGACTCTGAGGAGTTCAAGACTTCAGGGGAGAAGGTCACTGCAGATCGGGTAGAAAGAGAAAGGGAGCTAGAATTAGAAGTAGAGCCTCAGGATGGGACTGATTGGCCATAATCTCATGATAAAATCTGAATGAATGCGCAAAGTAAGTGGTTTCCTGAGATGGAATCTACTCCTGATAAAGATGCTATGAAGATCCTTGAAATGACAATGAAGGACTTAGAATTTCCCATAAATTGAGTTGATAAAGCAGCAGTAGAGTTTGACAGGACAGACTCTAATTCTGGAAGAAGTTCTACCATGGGTCTGATCCTATCACACAGTATCATAAGGCTACAGAGAAATCCTTCATGAAAGGAAGAGTCCATCGATGAGACAAACTGCAATGTTGTCTTATTTTAAGAAAGTGCCACAGCCACCCCAACCTTCAACACCCACCACCCTGACCAGTCAGCAGCCACCAATACAGAGGCAACATTCTCCAGAAGCAAAGAGAATATGACTCGCTGAAAGCTCAAATGGTTAGCATTTTTTAGCAATCAAGTATTCTTAATTAAAATATATATGTTGTTTATTAAGACATAATGCTATTGCAAACCTAACAGACCAAAGTATAGTGTAAACATAACTTTCATATGTATGGGAAACCAAAAATTTCATCTGACCAATTTAATTGAGATAATCACTTTATTAAGGTGGTTTGATACCAACTCCACAACATCTCTGACGTATACCTGTAACTATAGGTACTAGAAACCTCAAAATCTTCTGATCTGATCTCAAATTCCCATTTTATAGATGGGAAAATCAAGGCCCAAAGTTAATTTGCCCAAAGTTGAGAACCAGCCCTTGAATGTCTTCTGCCTCCCATCTATTACTTTCTACTGTTTCTGCATTTTATTACTCTTCCTGAGCTTTGACTTTCTTGAACTTAAAAGGCCAACATGAACACCACTGGTGGGTGTTAATCCTCAATAAGCAACTTGAAGTTTATTGGTAGTAGCATAGCAAAGTCATGAAGTGAGCACCCCATGTCTACCCCATGTGTATCAGAAATTAGGAAAGAGAATGTAAGTAAAGGGGAGAATTGAGAAAGCCACTAGGCCATGGTCTGTACTCTGCGTGGGAGGCCCTACTCACCAAGGCCCCAGTGCAACCTCCCTAAAATTCAGAATGTCGAGAAATGGTCTAAAAACACAGCAACAATTTCAGAGACTAGAATCCAATCAGGCTTGTGTTCACTTGACCTTGAGTTGCCTTCTGATCTGTTTCTAAACACAGAGCTCTTTAACTCTGGGACAGCTACCGAATTCCACCATGGAAACTGGCACACAAGGCAATTAGAGTTTGGTAATTTCCAAGACGTACTGAAACCTACATGATCACATATCACCTGTCAAACAACTCCTCACGGGTGCCTGGCTGGTTCAGTCATAGAGGATGTGACTCTTATCTCACGGCTGTGATTTCAAGCTCCACATTGGATACAGAGATTACTTTAGAAAAATAAGGCTTGGGCAGCCCCGGTGGCTCAGCGGTTTAGCACTGCCTTTAGCCCAGGATGTGATCCTGGAGTCCTGGGATCGAGTCCCACGTCGGGCTCCCTGCATGGAGCCTGCTTCTCCTTCTGCCTGTGTCTCTGCCTCTTTCTGTGTGTCTCTCATGAATAAATAAATAAAATCTTAAAAAAAAAAAAAAGAAAGAAAAGAAGAGAAAAAGAAAGCTTCGGGGGTGCCTGGGTGGCTTAGTCAGTTAAGCGGCCAACTCTTGATTTTGGTTCAGGTCATGATCTCAGGGGTGTGAAATTGACCCCCTATTTGGGCTCCGTGCTCAGTGAAGAGTCTGCTTGAGATTCTCCCTCTGCTCCTCACCCTGCTTGTGCTTGTTCTCTCTCTAAAATAAATAAAATCTAAAACAAAAAAGAAAGCTTTTAAAAAAAAAAAAAGCTCCTCCCACAAAGTTCACATCTGCTCCACTGCATAAACTTAACACCAGCTCTTAAAGCTCTCAAGAGCTATCTATCCCTTCCCTCCCTGCAGGACTGAACACCCAGGAACAAAGCAAGCCATCTGATACCCAAATGAATCTGCGCATGGACAGCAACAAAAGCAAGCAACCAGTATCGGCTCTCACAAACTCTGGATGAATTGCCTTCTGGAAGAGAGAACGTGACGCTAGTCCCAAACATTCTGCTACGTTTTCATCCATCATTAGCACCAATAAGGAAGACAAATTCCTCTTGTGCTTTTGTTTTGTTTTCTTGAGGGAAAAAGCACCCAAAATCGAGAGCCCTAAGCCGCACTTGTGTGTAAAATCACTTTGTTGTGAAAGTCACAACATGGTGTAAACAAGGACCCAGTGCATGTTTTTAACTTAACTATCTTCTTCTGCATTGTGAAAACCCACATTTGATAGCTCACTTTAGCACAAATGTGTGAGATTATAAATAAGGCGTTGGTGGTTCCCTGTGAGAGGAGACAAGATAAGCTCAGGGGATGTTTACCTCCAGTGTCTGCCCTTGTATTCCTGCAACAGAACTTGGAGCTATTCTCTGGTTTAAACAACAGGTGGCACTGCCATTTCTACATTGTCCCTGGCAAGAAACCTTGGCAGTTTGTGATTTCACCTTCCAGGAGGCATTAACAGTTTCTGTAATCACCTCCACTGCTAGCATGTACATATGCTCCTCTGTGGTAAACGCAAACACGAGTGAGAAAACTGAATCTGTGTGAACGCAGTCCTACCAAGTGCCACCCTCCCCGTACCCATCCTTCTCTGCACAAGGGAGTGAGTGCGGGGGGGGGGGGGGTTTGCAGGGGGAGGGGGAGCAAAAGGGAAACAGATTGTGTGTCACACTTGTCCCAATCTTCTGCCATATATGCATATATGCCCCACTCACACCTGCGACACATGCAAGGGAAGGGCGATCTCACAAGGTCCTGGGGCATATTTCTGGCAAATCTGGGACCCGAGAAGTATGCTGTGTTTTTAATCCACATGAAGAAAAAACACTCCACTGTCCGTTTTTCATAAGCACGGTTTCCACTCTTCCACATCAAGAGAGCATGCTCAATATCTTGAAAAAACGAATAGGTATGTGAATTACATTTCTGCAAGGAGAACACAGAATTCAGGACTGCTTTCAAATGTGCCAAGAAGACAGATTACATTTCGTAGGCTTTTGGTGTGTGCTTTAAATACAAGAAAATTGCCATGTCAAAAATCCCTCATTCAACATCTACTGCTCATATTTTTATTCATGTGCATAATTTTATTATGGAGCAGTTCTTATGTGATTTCTATACTATAATGTATCAGTTATTGGTTTGATATGTTAAATTTATGAAATTTTTAATTTGTGTGTGTTTTTTTTTTAATTAGGACAATTTAACAATGGAAATCTCCCAATGCAGCAAAGCAGAGATAAAAGCGACTGCAGGGTGAAGCACAAGCCTAAAGAGACGTGCCAGGTAGGAGACAGGTTGGCATGTTTCACTGCAGAAGAACTCAAATATATTTGTGTGAATGTGGGTGAATGGATCAGAGGAAAATTATACTGAAAATCATAGCCTGTACTACAAAGAAGCGATGTGCTTTTCTTGTACTTCTCTCTGTTACAGAGCATCAAATGTCCATACTCTTGCTTTCTGAGCACAGAGCTGGGAAATCCTACCCTGGTGTACAGTTTATGCTGTCTTATTAGTATTATCTTGTAAAAGGAAAAAAAAAGAGAGAAGAATGCCGAAAAAAAAAATACGTCACCTAGAACTCAAAGGCATTGGAGAAATTTGGCTTTCATTAAGGGTTTTGTTAAGAGAAAGCATGTGTCCTAAACAACAAATTGCATAGCCCACATGATTTCCTGATGATCAGATAACATTGCATTCATGCTTTCTGGATGAACAAGGGTTTCACATAACAGTAAAGTTTCATGAATTTTGAACCAAGACATGTGGGCTTAATCCTGACTCTACCACTTAAGAACTGGTTAACCAGTCACATTACTAACCTTTCCCAACCCTACTTTCCTAGTGTGTTAAATAATCACATAAGAAAACCTTTGGAAGGGGATCCCTGGGTGGCTCAGCAGTTTAGCGCCTGCCTTTGGCCCAGGGCGTGATCCTGGAGTCCTGGGATTGAGTTCTGCATCAGGCTCCCTGCATGGAGCCTGCTTCTCCCTCTACCTGTGTGTCTCCTCTCTCTCTGTTATCTCTCATGAATAAATAAATAAAATCTTAAAGAAAAAAAGAAAAGAAATCCTTTGTAAGGCTACCATGAGTATTATATTTTATTTTTACTATATTTTAAAGGATTATTTATTTACAGTAGGTGTTTTTTAAAAATGCCTAATTTCAGGCTTTGTGGACTTGAGTAGAAATCTTTTAATTTCCCACTGAAATATCCAGAGAGATCTACAGAAGCTAGGCACAGTACCATACACTCAAGAGAAGATTCCGTATCCCATACTCAATCATTGGAGGAGAGTTTCCTTGTAGTGTAGACCGATGAATGAGTGTTCTACCTTCTAATGCCTGGCCAGCAGTTTGAAATCGAAGATCCAGAAACCCAAGCAATCATCCTTGCTAACATCAGAGGGGGCATCCCAAATTGCTTGTGGCCAAGCTGATCCTGCCTGTTGGCAGAGATTAAAAACAGTACAAGAGAAGAGAAGAGAAGATGACATGAAAGCATGAATTTGAAAATGTTTCAACACAGGAAACAGAGCAACTCCTGTCCTTAGGGAGATACAAGAAGGCAAACAAGGGCTCTGTGGAGGAGGCAGGGATGGGCAGAGATAAAGGTGAAGTGAGGGAGCAGGGAAGCTATTTTAGATGAAACTGGAATTGCCCTAATAAAAATAAAATTTATACTGCAAACCAACAAACAGAGAATAGTTTAGCCAATTTGGGACCACTCAGGGCTGTCCAGCCTCGAAGAGCCAGCACTAAGGAGGCTTCTAGTCTTCTCATATTATTTCTGTAAATAGTTAAGAACCCACTCTATGTACAGTCTACTAATGGGACTTTTGCACTTAATGCTATAATACAATCAGCCTTCCAACTTATTTTTTTTCTTCCTTTACTTACAACAGAAACCAGATGTCAGACAGGATATGATGATTTTTAGGACTTTCGATACATCCTGTCAGTTTGCTATTCAGGGGGCCTATCTGCAAGGTTTAAGACAAATTGCACCGCCATTATTGATTTTATTATTTAATTTTTTTTTATTTTGAAGGAATCTCAAACTTAGAGAAAAGCTGCAAAATCAGTAAGACTTATTTTTTCAGAACCGTATGAGAGGTAGTCACCCTACCACCTCCAGATCATATATTTCCAATATACAATGACACCATCCTGCACAAAACCATGAAAAGCAGGTATCACAGTGATACAGACACATCACCTCCATGTAACCCTTGGGCTCAATTTGAAGTTCACCAATCGTTCCATAATGACTTCCTCACTGAGAGGATGCAGCTCAAAGCTTCCAGTTTCCTTCATTTTCACAATTTTGACACTTTTGAAGATTAGGGGCCAGTTATTTTGTATAATGTCCCCCAATTTGCGTTTCCTTGATGTCTCCTCATGATTAGATTCAGGTCATGCATCTCTGGCATGAATATCACAGTAAAGAGGATACATTCTCATTATATTCTATCAGGTGGTACATAATTTCAATCAGCCTTAGCGCTGATGCTATTAACTTTGATCACTTGGCTAAGGTGCTGTCTACCAGGCCTCTCCACTGTGAAGGTTCTCGTTCTCCCTTTGAAATTAGTAAGTAAAAAAAAAATTAGTAAGTATTTGGGGATGTGGGGAGTTACTTTGAGAATATACAAATATCCCATTCTTTAGTGTGGCTAACAATCTCCCAAAGTCTTCTGTGTTTCTTATTTCTTTTTTTTTTTTTTTTAATTTTTAACAGAAACTTTTGTTGATTGAGAAAATCTAAACCCCTTAGTGCTTTTCTACTACCTCTTAGTCCAACTTTTTTTCTGAGGTTTTTGCATTTCTTCATTATTCTCTACATCAGTGGTTCTCAATTGGGGTAATTTTGCCCCACAGTGGACATACAGCAACATCTGGAGACATTTTTGATTGTTGTCACTAGCATCCAGTAGGTAGAAGCCAGGAATGTTGCTAAACACCCAACCATCCCCACGACAGCCCACACAATACAGAACCAAATGCCAATACTGCCAAGGTTGAAGAACTCTGCTCCATTCTCCACTGCTTTACAGGCAGTCTCATTTTTTTCCAAAACAAGATATTGGAAGAAAGGCTAAAAAGGGATGTATCTTTATTTTTTTTAGATTTTATTTATTTGACAGAGAAAGCATAAGCAGGGGGAGTGGCAAGCAGAGGGAGACAGAGAAGCAGGCTCTCCACAGAGCAGGGAGCCCAATGTGGGGCTTGATCCTGGGACCTTGGGATCACAACCGGAGCTGAAGGCAGATGCTTAACCGACTGAGCCACCCAGGCATCCCATGGGAAATATTTTTAGTACAGACAATAGCTTTCTGTAAATGCTGTTTGACTTGCAAGTGTTGGCCATAGCACCTTCTACAATCCAAAGTCACTGTCAAAAGAAAGAAAAGGAAAAGAAAGAAGAGAAAAAGACAAGAAAAGAAAAACTTTATTTCCACAAAGGATTCTCCTAGCTGAGGTCTTGACATAAAAACACAGTTACCTGCTCCATAAAATCTTGAATCTCTGTTTGTTACAATGTTAAGAATTCATATCCAGATTATTTGGATTTGTTCTACCTTAAACACCAACAGAAAGGGCAGGCAATAAATAATTTAATTTTTTTCACATCCTATAATGCCAGTATCAAGGGCCTTAGTACTGACAAAATACTAATAAATATACGTATTTTTTTTAATGAAGGACAGTATTCAAAATAAAATCCTTGCTTTTTTGGAATTCAGAACCTTTAAAGAAATTATTTATATAGCAGAATAATGTGAAGAAATATAACCAGAGTCAATTATATATACTTTAATAAAGCTGAGGGGGGATATTTAAGAAGCTATATAAGATATATTAGAAAGAAACAAGATTCTGAGATATTTTTCATTTTACACAGACATTGTGTATCTTCTGCTTATAGAATTGTTACTGGCCTGCCAGAACAGTTTACTATCATTTTCACAAGTATTCAGTTCTTAGAACCAAGGGATTTCGCAAGCTCCTCCACCTAATCAGAACAATCCTTTGTCCCGGATCCATCTGAGCATAATCCTATCCTCCTGACAGATTTGACATCTCCTTTCCACCACCACCACACAGGAATAGAGCAGAGCGCTGAATCCAGTAAGACTTATCTAGAGGCTAACAGCCAAACAAAAATCTATGCTGGCAACCTTGTCTTCAGCACGATACCTTAAAAAGGACCATTAATAAAATATTATTCTCAGAAACTGATTTTTCAGTGAGAAACTGCTAAACGCATTACAGAGACTTCTTGTGGTCTTGGTTTTCTAATGAACTATGAGAACTTGCATAGTGATGATCACTCTTCTTGACCTACTTAGATTCCAAAAGCCTACAAACTCTATAAATCGTTTCCTTTTCTGTAAACACTGAACCTAGCTTGTGTTCAAATTTTTTATTTTTTTTAAAGATTTTGTTTATTCATTTTGGAGAGACAGAGTGTGTGTGCAAGTGGGAGGAAGGGCAGAGGGAGAGAGAGTCTCAAGCAGACTCCCCAAAGAGCATGGAGCCCAACTCAGGGATCCATCCCACCACCCAGCCACCATGACCCCAGCTGCAACCATGAGTCGGATGCTCAACTGACCAGGCCACCCAGGAGCCCCTATGTTCAAATTTTTGACTGGTTTACTTTAAATGCTTTTGTATTTTTCCTGAGTTGTTATAAAAAAGTAGCCTGTTAGAATGACAAAATAAACATTATTAAATTATAACATTAATAAAACAACAATTATAATAGTAGCTGACATATTAAATTGAGAGCTTATTAGGGGCTGGATTCTATTCTGAATGCTTTATAGGTGTTAACTCACATAATCCTATGCCAATTTACAAAGCAGGCACTACTATAATAATTATTAATCCCATTTTATAGAGAAGGAACCTGAAGTCCAGGGGTTTAAATAACTTTTTCTAGGTCAGAACCAGGATTGAAATCAGAAAGTTTGATGACAAAATCCATGGGTTTAACCACTATTATTCCTCTCTGATTTCCACTCTCCTCAAAGTATTATAGTTTCTCTTTCAGGAGAAACTGGTTTCTTTTAAGTTATGTGCTGAAAGAAATGTTACTTTTTAATGGGAGAAAATAAAATTTTCTTCAACTTTTATACTGGATTGAATCTGAGCTTCAACATTATAGCATGAAACCCACGGCTCTTTTTTCTAACATTGCCTAACTGCATGTGCACAGATCCAACTCAGGTTCGTACAGTTAGCTGTCCGCACAAATCTTTATAGGTTTGCTGAGGCTGACCTACAATTTCATTGCAAAAGTAAAAATGAAAAAGGACAATATTTGCTTCATTAAGGTCACAGGCAACTATTCTCAATGCCAATGGCAGAAACATGTGACTATCACATGACAGTCATCAAAGGATCTGAGAAAAGGGACATTGGAGGGCACCTGCCCAACTTCAGATCAAAGCTTCTTTCTTCACCTTGGCCCCTCTGCAGCCCTCGCTGCCGGCAGCAGAATTCAGGGAAGACAGGAGCTTTCCAGTCTCTTGATACAGGTGCAGAATTCCATTAGGTCTTTCTGTTTCAGCGCAAACGAGAAGTCTGCCATTTTGATAAATGCTCAGAGTTTACCCCTAGTGGCAGGGACAGTACTCTGATTCCTGTCCCACCTACCCCATCTCAAAAAGCCCAGGCCACAGGGCCGAGAATAGTCAGACGATACGAGAGTGTGAACTGGCCCCACACTCAGAGGAACTGAAATCCATGGATTTGGGGCCTAGAGCCACAAAGAAACCTGGCTGGCCAACCAGCCACCCAATCAAGTATAAGTACCTGTTGTGTAGATGTGAGGAAAGAAAGAGGTATAGGAGATGCTTTTAGGGGTGCAGGAAATCCACTTATCTATCATTATTTTATTGATCAGCCTCCATATTCTCCAAGGTAGTAATTAATCACTCTTGATCAAAAGCCATCTCAGCTTCACAACTCTACTGCTTTTTAGGCAATACAGGCAAAAATTTCACAGATGGAATTTCTTGTTTATCCATTTTTATTCCTTTTATAGTAAAACAAAACTCATTCAAATGGAAAATAGAAAAATAAAATTGCAAGTTTAAGTGTGATCCTGAGCAAAAGACCTCAGCACTTCACTTTGCAAACACTGTCTTACTTTGATATTCTGTTTGTGAACTCTTTGAAGGTTTGGCTCTTGGGGACTACCCCAAATTGCTACTTAACCAGGGGTGCCCCTCCTCTGCTTTGAATGAGAGTGAGAGGTGGGCGGGGGGTGGGGGTGAATGGGTGACGCGCACTGAGGAGGGCACTTGACGGGATGAGCACTGAGTGTTATTCTGTATGTTGGCAAATTGAACACCAATAAAAAATAAATCTATTATTTAAAAAAAAAACAAAACAAAAAGAGAGTGAGAGGTGAAAGCATGGACTCCAGCAGCAATGGAGCGCTGCTGAGCACAGCCAGAGACTGGTGGTAACTCTTGTGTTAGGTAAATAAAAGCCTCGTCAAATGACAATAGAATTGAAATTCACTGTCATTATCAAGATGACATATTGCTATGCTCATGGCATCACCTTCTCTGTAGATGAGCTGTAACCTCTTCACACAAGTCAATATAAGCTAAGATCATTTGTTAAAAATACGTTGGCTCTCAAAGATTCAAAGGTACATATCAAAAAAATAGTTTCACAAGTATCTATGTACAAAGATGTTCATTATAGAAATATTTGTTACGGGGACCCTGGGCGGCTCAGCAACTGAGCATCTGCCTTTGGCTCAGAGCGTGATCCTGGAGTACTGGGATCGAGCCCCACATTGGCCTCCCACCATGGAGCCTGCTTCTCCCTCGGCCTATGTCTCTGCCTCTCTCTCTCTCTCTGTCTCTCATAAATAAATAAATAAATAAATAAATAAATAAATAAATCTTTTTAAAAAAGAAATATTTGTTATGAAAGGGGCACCTGGGAGGCTCAGTCAGGTGAGTGTCCAACTCTTGGTTTTGGCTCAGGTCATGATTTCAATGCCCTGAGATTGACTCTGGGTCAGGCTTCATGCTCAGTGCAGAGTTGGCTTGAGGATTATCTCCCTCTACCCCGCCCCCTATTCATATCACTCTCTCTCAAAAATAAATAAATAGATAAATGGGGTGGGGGAATGTTTGCTATGGTGAAAATTAAGATATCCATGTCAGTCAGTAGAGGATCAGTTCCATGAATTCCAATACATATTTGGGTTTTGGTGCCACGTGGCCTTGGTTTTAATCATGGTTCTGCCACGACTGACCATGTGACCTTGGGCAAGTTACGCAACCTCTTTGAATGTTGGTTTCCTCATTTATATATGAAGGGTTTACAACACCTGATATAAAATAAGAGCTCAAAAAATGGTAGCAAGTATTATTACGCTACATTATTATTAGGTGCATATGTGACCACTAGAAAAAGAATCAATAGATCTGTACCCTCAAGATAGAGAAAAATATAGAAAGATATAGATACAGAAAGATGACTGTGAGTCATTAGTGAGCAAAAAAAATGTAAGTTGCATTACAGATGAAAATAAGGATATAGATATGCATAATGATAATCCTTAGCATTACAGAGGAGGATAAGTAACTTAACTGCATGTATGCACATGCCCGTGTCTACCTGTGCTGGTGGGAAGCCTGCAGGGACACATGTCACACTGTCACAGCAGATTCCTTTCTGGCGGGGAGAAGGCTTCCACTTTCATACTTTCGAGGGGGCCAGGGTAACTCCACATCACATCAGTACCCAGTAAGTATAACAACCTTAACTTTAAATTTCCTCAGCTAAAATTGAATTTTGTGAAGAATTTTCTCTTTTTCATACCAGTATGGTAAGATGTACTGTAGGAAGAGTAAAGTTTTAACCTGTTAGCCTGTGAATATTTATTTTTAATTTAAAAATTATTTAAAGATTTTATTTACTTATTTGAAAGAGAGAGAGAGTGTGTGTGTACTACAGTATTTGCACAAGGCAGTGGGCAGAGGGAGAGGCAGAGGCAGACTCCTGCTCACTCAGCAGGGAGTCCAACCCAGGGCTTGATCCCAGGACCCCAGGATCATGATCTGAGCCAAAGGCAGACACTTCACTGACTGAGCTACTCAGGACCCCAGCCTGAGAATTTTTAAAGCAGCAATAAAACATACCTTGCTACTTTTCTACCAATCCATTGTCTACACTTCCCAACCAGGCATACCTCTCCACTTTAGGATACAGGCACAATTTTGTTCCTCTCAAACTCATAGGGTAATTGCCCCAGAGTGAGTATTCACAGCAGATGAAAACAGCTAAAAGGCCCAAGTGCTGAGAATTAAAGACGCATCTACTTAAAGAGCAAACTCTTGCTAATCAGTGAGAAGAGTCTCAAGAAATTATATGTGGACGACACTGATGGAAAGCTTTGTTGGAATATGTGTCTGTGCATATTTCACACTAGCACGCACTTAGAACATACAGGGTTAGGTAGTACAGTGGGCTCCAGCTGATGAATACACACGTCTCGCTGCTAGACTTATGTGATAGAGAAAACAGAGTGTCTGAAAATGACCAAGGGAATCTGCTTGAATCATTTTCTTTTTTTCCCTGAAGTTTTCACTAGAAAAGGGTCACTCTTTGTCATTCTCTGAAGTCAATACTATTTTTAAGATTGTCAAGAAAAAATGATACATGTTTTGTTCCTCTCAGCATAGAGGATGATGCTGAGAACGAACCGCTTCACTTTGGAAACCAGCCTTGTTTGGAAGATGAAGCTGTGGCTTTCAGCTCTGAGACAGAGAGCCAGGAAATCACAAGGAACAAAAGAGAGAACACATACAGGGTAACCTGCTTGAATTCAAATCCTGGCTCCCCACTTTGTAGCTATTTATGTCGTACAAGTTACTTAACTTCTCTGGAGCTAAATTTCCTCATCAGTTGAATGAAGACACTACCAAAATCCCCTTCATAAGGCTGTTGTATGAAACATACCAATTAAGACATGTAAAGTGCTTAAAAACAGTGTATGGTACACACGTTGCCACTTTCACTATTGTTTCCAGGAGACTCGTGTGGATGGTCAGTACTGACCATTAGTGAAAAGAAATGGAGAATAATATCATTATAAAACTCCTGCTATTATAGATGTTAGGGAGGAGGGATAAAATAAGGGATGATGGAGATCATCAAATTTGCAGTCAAGCCAGGTCATCCAGGAGTGAAGGGATGAGTATGAATGACATTTCATACCACAGTCCAGTATTTTCAACCACACCACACCAGATTCTGCATTTGCAATATGATGAGAGACAACAGGAATTCTGAGATACAGTCATAGATACACAAGATAGCTTGTACTCTATCTTTTTCAGGTAAAAGAAGAACCTCAGTACAACCTCTGTCTGGACAAGAAAAGGTTAAAATCTATATTGGTGGACAGCATCTAGAAAGGAAGTTATGACAGATTTGATCCAAGAAGAAAAAAAAAAAAAACAAAATAGATCACCCTGAACTTGAGAGCATCCATTAAAAAAAATCTGTCCCCTCCATCCAAACGTGTCAAAATAGAGACACGAACGTCCCTCTACAAACAAAAAAGAAGCGTCAATGATTGGGCAGGGCAGGTCTCAGGAATTAACTGACTGAATCATGAAGGGAATAATGTCAGGTCAAAGCTCGTCGCCTAAGCTAGCCAAGTATCCTGCATTCTACTCCAGCCAAAACCACATAGAAGACTCAGACTTTCTCACATTCAGTGCCTTCAGAGAGGCAGGTGCGTGGGACTTCGTTCAGCAACATACCATCCTGATAAAGACAATGAGTGCAATTTCTCCTTTTGTTATCTGAGAGAATCAGGGGTAGGTCAGTGCAGGGAGGGAGGGAGGAGGGGAGGAGAGAGAGAGAGAGAAAGAGAGAGAGAGAGATGACAGGCATGGTGACATCACTAAGAGGGAGTACGAGCATTTTCAGTGACCTCAGAACCCTGCAACTGTGTGCTAAGTACACAAATGCTCTGAAAGGATCCCTATCCCAGGAAGAAGGCTGCCTTTTCTTCAAAACAAAAAACAAAAATAAACAACACCAAAACCATGTGGTCTTTCTAACCATCCCTGAGTTCCACAGAAGAGATCATAAAGAACCTGTGGACCTCGTGCTCTCATTTATTTTTTTTTAATTTTTTTCGTGCTCTCATTTAAATCAGCGTCTTATTGTCTGTTTACTATCACCTGTTTCTCTCCAGGATATACACAGTTTGATCACAGAACACTGAAACACACACTCACCTAACAAATTTAGAGATTTTCCAGTTTGTCTTTGGGAGAAGACAGGTTGGGTGGGGTTTTTTCCCCCCAGTATGTCTATATTAATCATAGAGATAAAATCAGAATTCCATGGGACATGTAAATCAAGCAGATACTTACAGCATTCATTTATTTTTCAAGATTTTATTTACTTATTATTTGAGAGATAGAGCACAAGCAGGGGGAGGAACAGGTGGAGAGGGAGAGAGAGAAACAGGCTCCCCACTGAGCAGGGAGCCCAATGCAGAACTCGATCCCAGGACCCAAGAGCATGACCTGAGCCGAAGGCAGACACTTCACCGACAGAGCCACCTAGGCACTCTGATACTTAGAGCATTCTACATCAAATTCTAGGTAGCCAATCCACTTCAGTAGCCTTAGAAGAATCGCATAAAATAAGCTTCTTCAAAATTCTGTTGTTGCCAAACTCGTCACACAGAAAATCATAAATATACCCACACACAAATTATGTGTCACTTACTATGTATCACTGATGACAGAGCCCTAAGAAGCCTTTCAACATCCTGACAATAGTTTTCAAACTTCTTTTCCAGTGGAACCTTTATATCAAATAATATGGTATGTAAACCATAAATACAGAATCCCAAAATAAGAGTGATCTAATGTGACAGAAGCAAGATGTGCATGTGTTCTGGGGGTGCATGAGCCTGCATGTATTTGTGGGGAAGGCAGGGCTGCTTCCTCAGAACATTGTTTGAAAATCATTGATGAAGTATAATCTTCTCGTTCCCAGACAAAACTAAATAAAAATTATCTGCCAGGTAAGGAACTCCCTTATACATACTGAGGAATTTGGACCAGCTTTTTCTACCTAGATGCTTCTAACAGTAACTTGTTTTGACCCTATTATATAAGGTCCTCATAGGAAATCACATAAACAAAGAAAGGATCACTGACAAGATAATCATTACAATAGATCATACTAAACAATCCTGGTAGCAAATTATCTATCTGCCAAGAAAAGAGGGAGAGCTTAATCAGATCTACTTCTGGAACCTATTTATGTATTTATCATACATTAAATATTGAGTTCTGAAACTGAGTAAAGTATTTACTGGGGAAAATCATTACAATAACAGAAATAATATTAACATCTGGAAATAAACATTATTTCAGGTTAAGAAGATGTTAAGCTAGGAAAGAAACGGATTTCAAAAGGTTTTGCTGCTCTGAACATCAAATTAGGTCGTTTTCATTCTGGTTTCATCGCTGTCTGCAGGGACTACACAGAAATCAGCCATTTTAGTTCAGAAATGATGTTAGTCTGCAGAAAGCAATGATAACCTGCCTTTGTTTAAAATGTCTGAAACAGAAGGAATATTTCCTATAACGGCTTGAATTATACAGGCTCCAGAGTTATACAGAAAAGACTCTTTTTACTCTTGCAGCAATGTGCAATTTTGTGGTTGCAATTTTCTCAAACTGCTTAATAAAACCTTCTCCTTTTTACCAGATAAAAAATTGGCAAAAAACAATCACTTCATGATAGGTGCCCAAGTAATACCACTCTACTTCTCAGGGCGAGAAGTATTACTAATTAACTGCTGGTCAGACACACTGAGTGAGCACTCTTCTCCCAAAGGGCAGCTTCCTGTCAAAATGTCACCCAGAAACAGCCCATCAGATTACAGGAAGGGATGACAACTCCCCACAGCACATCTGATAACCATGGACACCATCAGTTTCAGTACCTGCCACAGTCAGATCATCCCACACCCCTGCTTCCCCCACCACCACCCACATCTTTCCCACAAACACAGCAATAATGGATGGTATCCTCCTTCCTGAGGATGAGGGTCACCAGCTGCCTGCCCTAGCCCTGAAAGCTGTCCAAGCTCAAGGGTACAGGGCAACCAGATGGGAGGGGATTGGACAGCTCACATCTATCCAACTCTTGGCTCTGACCTTGATTCACTGGGCAAACAGCTGTACCCCTTTGACCTCTCAGCAAAGGTGGGATCATCAAACTTGCTGCTTTAGTACTGAAATGCTAGGAGTCCCCAGTCTGATTATGCCTTTGTTACTGATTCTTGCTTTTGTTCTTCAAGATAAAAACAAATATAGTAGTATGGCCATGAAATCACTGTCCTATTTCTAGTGTCCCAAGGTCAGATGGAAACAGGGTCCTTAGTCACTCATCCCAAACACTGTTACACATAAAGGCTACATACTCTGTTAGTCTTTGACTAGGAAAGGTATAGATTTGGAAAGTCAGACAGATCTAAATTCTAGTCATAGCTCTACTGCTTAATAGATATGTAATCTTGGGAAAATCAACTAACTACTCTGACCTTCTGTAAATACTAATTTTGTCATCTATAAAGACTAATAATTGTAATAATAAATACTTAAGTTACATGCTACATGTGCAACTAGCACACAACCCAGTGATCACACTCCTGAGACTTTATTTCAGAGAAATGAAAACTTGTGTTCCTAAAAAACCTGTACATGAATGTTTATAGCACCTTTATTTGTAATAGCTAAAAACTAGAAGCAATCAAGATGTCCTTCAATGAGTGAAAGGTTAAACTGTGGTCTATATGATATACCACAGAATACTTAGTAATAGAAATACAATTATTAATACATGGATGAATATCCACAGAATTACGCTGAGTGAAAAAAAAAAGCCAATCCAAAAGGTTACATATAGTGTATTTAAATTTCTACAATATTCTTGAAAAAATATTATAGAATGGAGATTAGTGGTTGTGTGGGTTAGTGGTGGGCAGGTAGAGGAAGGAAGGAAGGAAGGAAGGAAGGAAGGAAGGAAGGAAGGAAGGAAGGAAGGGAGGGGCAGGTGTAGCTCTAACAGGCCAACATAAGGAATCTTACAGTGACGGAAATCCTCTCGTTTTTGACTGTATCAATGTCAGTGTTCTGGCTATGATACTGTACTACAGCTCTGCAAGATGGTACCATTGGAGAAAAATGGGTAGAGGACAATGAGATCTGTTTTATTATAACTGTATCTGAATCTATAATCATCTCAAAATAAAGGTTTATTTAAAAGACATAAAAAATAACAATGCAACAATGCATATTTTAGAAGATCACCATGAGGATTACATAGTATGTGGAACTGAGCAATAAGTAAATAATTATTAAATATCCCATGAAAAATCACCTAGCACGGTCATTTCTTAGTAATAATGGAGGCTCGCTATATGTTCTTTTTTTTTTTTTCCCTCTACTAAGTTATACATGGATAGAATGTGTTCTGGTGAATTCTTATTTGTGGATTAAATGAAAATGTAACTCCATGAAAAGGGTATGAATGTAATACAATGCCTTTTGGCCTATTTAGCATTTTTTTCCTGTAAATCTGGTCTTTGGGGAAAATTTGTATTATTTCATACTAAATAGCATCAGTCCAATTCCCACAGCAAAACTGTGCAATCCAGCTACCACCAAATTTCTTCATTGAAAATGTTAATAGTGGGACAGGCTGCAGTGGATTATAATTCAGTTGGCTGAGAGCCATAGTTGAAAGAGAAAAATCATGGCCCAAAATTAATTAGTATCTTTTGTTATAGATACCGAAGAAAGAAAAGAGAAGGGATAAAACCCGGTTTTATGTGTTTGGGAGTTCATACCTAGTTAAGAGAGGAAAAGACTCATATATGATAAGTCAAAGGCTAAGTTGATGGAGAACAGACCCATGAGTGCCACAAATATGCAGAGAAGGGAGAGGAACACATGGGCTGCGGATCTGGGCATGTGGCTAGGGGTGGGGGGCACATCTAAACAGGATGCTGACTCCACATGGTACCTACCCCTCTTGTGCCATGGTATTGTTGACTGGTATATGGCCTTGGCCTTCTGAAGGACTGCAACAAACCTTAGTACTCTGCTGGTGCTGCAAAATAATCCTACCTCTCCCAGAGAACTCGATTTCCCACCTGATCCCTGATGCATAAATTAGCTTGGACGGAGCTCCTGTGTACAACATGAGCAAAGGAGGGAAAATACACACCTGTACGGGGGATAAAGTATCCTAATGTTCTGGCCTCAAAAATAAAATTTGGAGCGGGGTACCTGGGTGGCTCAGTCGGTTGAGCAGCTGGCTCCTGCTTTCGGCTCAGGTTAGATTTTTTGGGGTCATGAGATGGAGCCCCGCTCTGCCCTCAGCAGGGAGTCTACTTAAGATTCTTTCTCCCTCTCGGTTCCTCCCCCCGCCTCCCTCTCCCTCTCTCAAATAAATAAGTAAATATTTTTTAAAAATTTTTATTTGTTTATTTATTCAGAGAGAGAGAGAGAGAGAGAGAGAGGCAGAGTCACAGGCAGAGGGAGAAGCAGGCTCCATGCAGGGAGCCCAACGTGGGACTCGACCCTAGGTCTCCAGGATCACACCCCGGGCTGCAGGTGGCGCTAAACCGCTGCACCATTGGGGCTGCCCTAAATAAGTAAATCTTAAAAAAAATAAATAAATAAAAATAAAAATAAAATTAGGAGCAAAGTCTTTGGCAGTGCTAACATTACCACCTCATCTCCCGCCGGTCAATGAGCCAGGGTATATAATTACCAGGTAGCCTTGTTTGAACTCTTTGATTCTAAATTAGAGCTTCAAGTGGTCCACACACTGTCCAAATCTTTTTCAGCCAAATTAAGATGGTAAGTGTATCCTTATTTCAATGATCAGACCCTAGCAATTTGCTATGTGAAGCCCCTACTTCTGTCATGTATTTGAGGAACTTAGACTTTCAGAATGACATTTATTGTATAAATGCCATCTTGTTACAAGCCTTCCAGCTAGGAGAGTTCCCTGGAAGCTGCTGTTCCTGAGTTGATGTAAATGGAAAAGAATGAGGGTCAGAGCCCCTTAGTAAAGTTTTTGGGATAACTCCTGTGCCGCTCACGAACTCAGACTTTTGACTGCCTCCAACATTAGAACAGTATTGTCATTTCATGAAGTGAGCTATTGGCAGACAGATGCATCTAGATCCCATTAATTGGAACTTCTTGTCACAAGATAGGAGCATTTCAATTTCTCTGAATGCTTGTGTGCTACACGTGGTATCTGGCAGGTGTAAGGATCTCATCTCTGATTGCCTATATTCCCAATCTACTTACTTTGCCTATTTTGTAGTGCAAAGCAATTACAGTTGAAAATCAGTTTGCAACATGCACTCATCCATATTCAGTTATTTCCACTTCAAGAAAATATTGCCCCCCAAAAAAATAAAAAATAAAAAATAAAAAGAGACAGATTTGAAAAATTAAGATTTGTTCCTATATTTTGATCCTCTGTCTAAATGTTGACTTGTTGATAATCTACAATTTGCTCCACATCAAAATAAATATTCAAAAGACACGGCTCCAAATAACTAAAGCATACATCTACCTTAGGTGAAAAGGAGAGATTACACATGCACAGAAAAGTTTCCAAAAATCAGACCAACAGATGGAGGCAGACTGAATTAGCTGAAAACCCCAAAATAGAGAACACTGAAAAAACAAATAGTATTATTGATTTCAAGTATTTTGAGGAAAAGAACAATTTAAGAGACGGTACCTGGGATCAACACCAACTGGCCATGGTTGAAACTGGATTGAGGAGATGAAGCTTCCTCTGTGAAGCTATGAGAGCCACCACATCAGTGGACCTGCCACAACTTCTCAGATCTTGTTTGTAAAATTATTAGAGGACACAAGTCAAGGCTAAAATTTTCAAATTCTCCTAATTAAATTTTCACACAAAAGCTATCTGTTTAAGATGGTAACTAACTGGTCTACAAGGTTATTCCTAACTTTTCTTTTTAAAAATCAGGTAATATGCTGGGGCGCAAGGGTGGCTCAGTTAAGCATCCAACTCTTGGTCTCACAGCTCAGGTCTTGATCTCAGGATTGTGAGTTCAAGTCATGTGTTGGGATCCAGGCCGGGCGTAGAGCCTACTCAAGAAAAATAGGTAATATACTGCTACGAATCAAAATTTAAGAGGTTCAAAAGATGAAAAAAATCTCCCTACTCCTGCCCCCATCTCCAAAGGCATCTAATTTTATTATTCCACAGGTTTTCTCTTTCATGCATATATAAGAAAATGTGTATGTATGCTTTCCCTTCTATTTTGTACGCAAATGGCTATACCCTACACATCCTATTTTTACTTTCTCTGTACTCTTAACAACACAACTTAGAATTGATTTTATATAAGAACATGAAGAGCTTCCTCATTCTTTTTTATGGCTCCATAGTATTCCATTAAATGGATATCACATCATTTATATAATGAGACCCTTGCTGATGGACATTTCCATCATTATTATATTATATTACATTATATTATATTATTCCAATTCTTTTTATATTTACAAATAAGGCTGCCATGAATAGCCTTACGCATATATCACTTCGCATATTTGCAAAAGTATCTGTAGGATAAATTCCTGGAAGTGTAATTACTAAGTCAAACAGGACATGCATTTACAATTTTGAGAGATGACTGCATTCATTCACATGCACGTGCATGTTTTCTCTCTGGCTTTCAATCCAAGGATGGTAATGGATTCCCATCCTTGCATGTCTCTGCCTCACCATGCCTCATTCATCCCCTAATCTTATTCTTTCAACTATGTCTTCATTTGAACCATTTGAGACAAATCTGCTGTTGTTTTGTTTTGCTGAGACACAAACATCCATTCCTCTTACCGATTTTTCTATTGAGTTGTTGATCTTTTTCATATCGCTTTGTAGTTATAGGAGCTCATTATTCATTAGAGTGGGATTGCCGAACTTCTCTAAAGGGCCTGACAGTAAATACTCTCAGCTCTGTGGACCATATGGTCTGTTTCAACTACTTAACTCTGCCACCCTCAGGTGAAAGCAGCCACAAATGATGTGCAAACAAATGAGCAGGGCTGCGCTCTAGTAAAACTTGATTTTTTTTTTTAAATTTTATTTATTTATTTATGATAGTCACAGAGAGAGAGAGAGAGGCAGAGACACAAGCAGAGGGAGAAGCAGGCTCCATGCACCGGGAGCCCGACGTGGGATTCGATCCCGGGTCTCCAGGATTGCGCCCTGGGCCAAAGGCAGGCGCCAAACCGCTGCGCCACCCAGGGATCCCTCTAGTAAAACTTGATTTACAAAAAAATACGAAGCAAGCCACATTTCACCCTAGAGCTGGAGTTGCTGAGCACAGAATTAAGAAAATTATCCTTTCTCTGTCATATGAGCTGCAAATATTTTTCTCCCTTTCTTACTTTTCCTACAGGGGTTTTGCCGAGCAGATTTTGTTTTAATCTTATTTTAAAAAGTAGAATTTATCTATATTTATGGCATCAGATTTTTTGCTTAGAATAGGAAGCGAGTTGTCAAACCACAAGAAACTCAAGGCAGAAAGATTGATTATACCATAAGCTGGATCCGACAGCCAATGCTACCATGCAGTCTTACTAATGAGGTCACCACTCAGCCTGCTAAGACTAGGCCGTTTCCAGCATGTCCTAATTAGTGGGACCCATTTGTGAAGTAAACTCTTCCATGGAAGGCTGAAATATAAAATAGCGTGAGCACCCTGGCTGAGGCAAAGGTACCTACCCCCAAGTGTGTGAGGTGCTTCCTGCGGGCCACCGGATTCTAGACCTTAACCACTTCTCTACATGAACACTAAGGACTCTAGAAATCAGAAAAGAGTTTACCACATTATATCCAAGTAAAACTTCCAAAAATGTTCCATTCCATCAGGTACAGAGCCAGACCAACTTGCCCACCCCAACATCTTTCTGGCCCACCCCAACATCTTTCTGGCAGTGGTGACAAGGTGACATCCACTGCAGCACTCATCATTAAGGGGTCTCTCTGCTTGCTTTTCAGACCTACACCTTTGTTCTTGGATGGTCTTGCTCCAGAGTATAAAGGCTATTAGCCTTTATCTGTAGTGAATTTATTTTTTGCCTTCTACAAATTAAAAAATAAATACCTTTAAGCAAATTTTATGAGCAGAAACAGTGTGGAAGTAAAACACTGCCAATTTAAATACTTACTTTGCATAAAATAGGCTAGGTTTTTCTCTTAGGAGAAAGTATTGGACATTCATATCTCTTCCTGGGGTTTAATATTTTAAAGCCACAATCAGCTTTGCTTACTTTTTCCCACCACAGAGAAGCAAACCCAATTATAGGTAAGAATAAAACACAGATGATGGTAATTTGGGGGTTTCAGCATGGGTGTGCAACTTTTTTTTTTTTAAGATTTTTATTTATTGGGATGCCTGGGTGGCTCAGCAGTCGAGCGTCTGCCTTTGGCTCAGGGTGTGATCCCGGGATCCAGGATCAAGTCCCACATCGGGCTCCTTGCGGTGAGCCTGCTTCTCCCTCTGCCTGTGTTTCTGCCTCTCTGTCTCTCTCTCTCTGACTCTCTCTCATGAATAAATAAATAAAATCTTTAAAGATTTTTATTTATTTGAGAGAGAGAAAAACACATAAGAGCAAAGGGGAGGGGCAAATGGAGAGGGAGAAGAGGAGTCCCCGCTGAGCAGGGAGCCAGACACTGGGCTGGATCCCATGACCCTGAGATCATGACCTGAGCCAAAGGCAGAGACTTAACTGACTGAGCGACACAGGCACCATTGCATTTTTTTTTTTTTAAGATCTTATTTATTTGAGAGAGATAGCACCAGAGAAGAAAGGACAGAGGGAGAGGGAAAGAGAGAATCCCAAACAGACTCTGTGCTGAGCTTGGAGCCTAACGAGGGTCTCAATCCCAGGACCCTGGGATCATGACCTTAGCTGAAATTAAGAGTCAGATGTTTAACCAACTAAACCACCCAGGCACCCCAGAATTGTATCTGAAATAATACTAGCAATAGGTTATTAACAATTTGAAATTTCTCAGTTGAGGATTATAAAGATAATCCTTGAAATTATAATTTGTTGCTCTCTACATGAACAAATTGAGCTGTCCCTCTATAGACATATGTGCATACACATAAGTATATTTTAGTATATGTTCATTCAAATGTAAAAGTAGATATAGATATATGCAAATATATATCTGCCTCATCTCATTATATTGCCTATAAAGTATATAAAAGGTTAACATAAAAAAAAAAAAGGTTAACATATAAAATCACTGTGGCCAAGGCAAATACAGCCTTTGGAAAACAGAAAAGACAAAGCTCAATAATAAGTAGACTACCTAGGGTGATCTGAGGGAGCTTTTGAAATGTGACCATTCATAGCAATATTGCTATATTCATCAAAGGAATAACTGACACTTACAAACTGGTTAGAGACCTCATGTCTCCATTTACCAATGACTCATTAAATTTTACTAAGCTCCTAATATGTAAGAATACTATGAGAAGTTAAGAGGTAAGAGTAACTGGTAACAGTTTAGTTGAGTTACAAGACAACAAACATCAGGTATATGGCAGTAAAGAGAGGAGAACCCTTCAAAGAACTAGGGACAGGAATTTTCTCCATCGATTAGGTCATATTGTAATGGAGGCAAGGCCACAGGTTCAAGCCTCTCTTTACCAATTACCTTTATTGTATTTCAAAGACACAGACCAGGCCTGAGAGTTCTCAACATCTTACCACAAGATGAAAAGAGATTTGGGAAGAAAAGAGAGTGGCTGAACCCAAATTCACTTCAAGTGCTAGAAAATTAACTTACATTAACTCAGAGTGGATCAATACCATTGTCTTAGTATAAATCACAGTTAACGTCCAACATAATCTGTGGCTAAGTAAAATTAAGTAAGACATAGCATTAAATGAGAATTTATTCAGTCAACCTTGTAAGTTCCTATAATGCAAACGTTCTCACCTTTCGAATGGATATATTCTAATGTTTTGGTTTGCAATTAATTTGGGGCTATTTTGGATATTTCCTACATCATATGCACAATCTAAATACTTTTAACATGCAAAGATTAAAATGGACGAGGATTTGTTTGGCTGATAGGTTAAAGAAACAGTAAAACCACCAGGATTAAAGCATCTTGGCATGACACCTCACCACCACAAGTGGTCAACTACTGGTACTTCGTAACCACAGACCTAAGACATGCTGTTGCTTATCTTCCACAGATGTGAACTTCAGCTTTGAATGGCTCTGACACAATGTTTTGCTCCTCTCAGATGAAACATCCCAATAGAGCTGATAATGCCTTCTGAATGTTCTTTTCTGATAGGAATTTAATTCAAAATACATAGAGAAACTAAACTCACTTTAGTCATATTGGGACAAATCCCTCTGGGTGTCAAGGTTCTCAAATGGGGGTTGTATTAAACCAGTAGTGAACAAACTGTTTCCCAGAACCTACCCAGAGTCTAACAGACCAAGTAGGGGGACATTGAGGAAGAGGCACCAGGCTCCCTTGCACTCCTCTCAGCAGTTACCTATGTACCTTTACCAAAATGGCTCCAGGAGTCTCTTTCATTTGAAAAAATGGTGTCATGCTAAAATATTTTGACAGCCTTTACTAGCTCATTCCTAAATTCTGATAGCGCATTAACATTTTGTGTTCTACACTTCACCGACTCTACTGCATCTCAATATTTACTGCTTAGAATTTTGTTTGAAAATTATTAAATACTGCACAAATGGCAATATAACTGGAAGACAGATAGTTATGTTTTTTCCATTTCTGATATATAAATGTTGAAGAACTTTGTGCTAGGTACTACTACCTCCTAATTAGGATATACTTATCCTGAGGGTGGTAATAAAATCTTTATAGTCCTCATTCAGAGAAAAGACTTGGTGCTCCTCAGCCCCTCACCTGCAATACGGATCTCAAGATAAAAACAATACTAAACATCAAAAGACAAAATGTTGCAGATGCTGAAATTAACATCTTTCTAGAGTTTCTAATAATAAATTTTCAGTTAACTTGTTCAGAGACTACTGTTCTTGTGAAGGCAAAGTATATACATGTGTCTATGCCTGTGATGAATCCAGTGTTGCTGGGGGTCTAAGTAGGAACATAAGAAGCTCAAATCTGCCTTGTGGGTAATTCTGCAATGATTTATACTCTACAACAAAGTAATATGAAAGGCTGAGAGAGGAAAATATTCATTGAGTTATTAAATATACCAGGTATATTAGAAAAATTTTAATTTCTGATTCTGGAAGACAAGTAGAAGGGTAATAATATCTTTTTCAATGTCAGATAGAATTATACCTTGCTTAATTTAAATGGCAGGAAATCTCTGTTAGAAAAATAAATGTGTGACCAAATACATATGCTTTAGTCATAATTCTATGCCTAGATAAAACTACCAATAGAAGGGCTACCGTTTCTTGAGCCCTTATAAGGTTTTTGATAACACTTTCTCTAATATCCTTCCCCAACAAAGCTGGTTTAAGTGTATGTTGACTTCAGTTGAGGAAATTGAGGGTCAAAAGGACTAAGTAATGTGTTGTCAGTCAGATGACTGGTGACAGTTTGAGACTGTGACCCCCAAGTCCATCTGATTCCAATGCCACATTATTCCCATACAATAGGCTGTTGGGACAGGTCAGAACAATAGGCTTCTGGGGACAGGTCTTCTGTATGTTTTAGAATGCGTAGCTTAAAAAAAAAAAGAAAAAGGATAGCTAACTACTTCCCTCCAAATTCTATCCCTATGCAGCTTATCCTCTGACTATCTGATATTCTTCAATGCTAATTAATATTTATAAGAAGTTCCCCTGGATCCACAGATCCTATTATATACTGTAAGAATGGATGAAAACTAGGGTTAGAATCAAATTCATATGACAAGAAAAGAGTGGGGGGAATAATCCAAGGGGAATTTACAGGAAAGTAATCTTTATTCAAGAACCATATATTCGAACTGTCTACAAATTCCTAATTGCAAATTAAGCAGTGAGGAGCATGGGTAGCTTCATATGGTCGACACTCCAAATAACACAACATTCAATGGCCACAGTTTGCCCTTTGAGGGCAATGTTTGATTAGTCTCCTGTGAAAGGACTGAACATGATTAACAAACTAATTCTAAAATGGGGATCTGATGTGACATCGAAGGTTCAATGGTATCTCCCCATCCCCTAAGAAGAAACTAAAGCTATATTCTTCAGTCACTGATGTCTGCTGCTCCCTTTGCCCCCTTCTCTCTTTCTAGCAAGTTACTTCCCCCTTAATCTTCAAGACTAAATCCAAAGCTCACTTCTTGAAAGCCTTCTCAAACTCCATTCTCATATGCAAGCTCCATGTTACCCCTCACCCTGGAACTCTACAATTACCTTAATCAGTTCCCTCCTACTCCTTCTCTGGACAGTTCTTTGAGGCAATCTTCAGGCCTCTGTATGGTGCCTTCTCTTAGCAGATGTTTAATAAATGTATCCAGAGGGATAAATGAAAAATCAAACAGTCCAAATGGCCTAAAACAATTTCCAGAACATAGTGAGAAATTTTTCTCATTTAAAAATTTTTTTTCTCGTTTATCAGCAATTCCCATTACTTATTTATCTTCACATTTGCCTACATACGAATACATGCAAACATAAGCACTTAAGTATACATGCACACAGACACACACTCATCATTGTTGTCATCATCGTCTATTCTAACTTCCCCATGGACTTATCTTGCCTCCCTCATTCCCACTGATATTAAAAATAGGCAAAAAAGAATAACAAAATCTAAGAATCTCTGATAACTGCCACAAAAGTACACAACGTACCAAAGTCTTACCATGCGTTGTTGCCACTCAATTGAACAAATATTCACATACTGCCGTATAAAGCCCTGAAAGCAAATCAATTAAGACACTCATATGCAAGACAAAAAACATTTGAACATTATGGAAATTCAGAAAGGTCTAGCAAAGCAAAGTTAATTACTGCACTTAGTTAAAGCATACCCTGGAAAAGCACTGACACTACCAAAACAAGATGGCTATTTTAAACCAGAGGATGGCCAGAAACTCAACGAGTAACGCAAAGGGATGTAGATGTGGCTCACAGCTTTTGGATAGACAGTGAGAAAAAAAATAAACACACTTTCTCCTAAAGGGCATAGGTTTGTGGTGAAGGATCAGTGCCGACTTGGGTGGGATATCAGATGATAGTTTGATAAACAGTTTACCTTTAAAATGTGATTACACAGCATTTACAATGAACATGCTTAGAGAGTAGAGAATAATGTATCATATGTGCAGTAAAGTATAATATAAAATAATTGATAGTTTTTCCCTGGCAGCTTCCCAAAGCCATTACGGTGTGTTTTCCCCTTCCTCAGAAATCCTGGGGTTAGAGCCCCACCGCCAGAGCCAACAATCCTGAACAGACAGTGGACTGAGAAATGAGTCTCACCGAAAATTTCTGGGATCTGCACGTAAAGGAAACCTGTTAGAAGGTGCAACTTAGGAGTATTCAGGGTCAAGTACAATTCCTATGGGCGGGCTTGCAGCCTCTTTCCGCTAACACTTACGCTTTAAAAAATGGAAATAAATCATTCCACAGAATAATATGTATCCCAATTTCCCCCAATTTGGTAGTTTTGTAAATAATTAAACACAGATCTAACTTGAACTGATTCACAGTATATTTTTCTAAACCAGGGGGAGTTCACTGTGCAATAAGAATTCATTACTTTTAGAACCAGTTATTCATGCAAATGATAACGATTCATGGTTCAGTATCCAGGAATGGCTTACACCAGTCCATGTCCATACATACCAAAATAACACGTTCTGTATGAATACATAACTATTCATTAAAAATTAGAACTCTCTGTAAAAAGGAGATATCACATGATTTCCATTTTACCTTGAGTAAAACATGCATAAACCTGTTAATGATTCTGCTGGTATAAAGAATCTCATATAAATGGATAGTTTGGGGTAGAAATTACATAGGTACATACAGACAGAACAAAATTAGAGTTGACACAAGCTCCGTCTCATGTTTCATAGAAAGGCTAGGCTAGAGGTCGTGGGTCACTGAGAAAAAATATATCAAGGAAACTGATTTCCAACCCTCTTCATCATATAATTTTTTTATGAAGAACTGTCCAATCTGATCAGTATGGCCCCTAGTGGAGACCTGTATGTATATTCAAATCAGGTCAATAAATAAGTGTGTTAAAAAATACTTAAACAGGGGGTTGCCTGGGTGGCTCAGTCGGTTAAGCATCTGCCTTCGGCTCAGCTAATGAGCCTGGGGTCCTGATATGGAGCCTGCTTAGCAGAGAGCCTGCCTCCCCTTCTCTCTCTGCCCTTCCCCCACTTCCACCCCCTCACTCCTGCTCCCTCTCTCATTCTCTCTCTCAAATAAATAAATAAAATCTTAAAAAAATACTTAAACAGGAAAGACAAGAAATACTTAAATATGAGAAAGACAATTCAGCAAAATTCAATAGCATAAAATGCTAAATGCTAAAACCTTAAAGCCATTTTTATGAAAATGAGAACTTTGATAAGGTTGACTATCACTAACTCTTTTAAAATATTGCTTTGGGGGCACCTGGGTGATTCTTACTTTCAGCCCAGATCATGATCTGAGTCCTGGAATGGAGCCTGGCTTTGGGCTCCATACTCAGCTGGGATCTGCTTATCCCTCTGCAACCTTCCTCCTCTACCCCTATGTGGATGCACCCTAGTGCATGCTCTCTCTCTCTCTTAAATAAATAAATAAATAAATAAATAAATAAATAAATAAATAAAATCTTTTAAAAAATAAATAAATATAATATTGCTTTGATGTAAGAAGAAACTATGAATATACACAAATAGTCTTTACTTGCAGATGATAAGATTATATGCTTTGAAAATCCAACTCTAATTAAATGTTTAAACAAAAGAATTCACTAAGATGCACAGATGCAAGATAAGTATACCAAAAAAATTATTAATTTTGGCTCCACTAGATATTTAATTAAAAATATTATACAAAAAGTAGCAACACATATCATATGATACACAGGACAAATTTAACAACAACAAAATATAAGATCTATATGAAAAAATATCAATAAGGAATACAACTCAAAAGGAAGTAGTAAAGGTAATACTACAACTTTTTACAAAATGCATTGGAGAGTAAGGGCCATAATCTGCAAATGTTCTTTTCGCTTCAAAATGCCAGATTAGAAGTTTCCTGTAGGGCACCAGACTGATAATTATGTCTAGAATTTTACCTCTTTTTCCAATAAAAAGGAACATCAAAAAGCCTGAGCCACATGATGGTCGCTAGTCAGACAGGCCTAATCCAAAACACAAAAAATTTCATAGACCTAATATTAACCAACTATGAAGTCAAAGAGCCTCAACGTGCAGCATATTTGTTAAGTGACCACCTCCAGACAAACTAAGAGAACAGCAATATACACAGGCAGCAGAGGAGGAGAGTTTGAAGGCCAGGCCAGGCTGGGCATGCTGTTCACTCAAAAGGTAGCCTCTACTTGGAGGGATAATCTTAGTCACTGCTGAGGAAGGAAGCCAAGGTGCATTAATGAAGAAGCAGTTCTCAGTGTCAGGTCCAATGTACATAATGAGGTCGTGAAAAGCAAAAAGAATTGCTAGGTCAGACACAAGGAAAATCAGAAGCTAAAGGGTATGGAGAAAAGAAATCGAGTGCCTATAAGCAGTTCAGAACTAAAACAGTGAATACTGAGAGGCTGCAGGATTTCTGCCATACTGCTCCAGTTGCATGACACGATGTATTAGGCAGGCCTGCACCTGTAGACAATGAGCTGGGAAACAGGAAGAAAAGGGCAAGTTTCATGCCTTAAAGGAGCTAGGCAAGACCAACGTTCCAATTAAGTATTAACCACTAAATCATAGTTTCATATTGTCCCCTACTGAATGACAATTCAGAATTGCTTGTGAATAGCCACAGTTAAACTGATAGAATAAATTATCTAAGTGCAGAAAAGCTATGAATGTCATTAGGATCACATGATCGGAGCTGAAAGGATGGGCAAATTCAAGGCCACAGATGCACTGATTGAGAAAATATAAAATTATGAAGAGGAAGACATCCCAAGTACAATTTCTTGGAAAGATAAAATTTTTGTTAAGCACCGCTTAATTTTTTAATATGACAGATTAGGGAGTCATATGGAAGTTGGTCATGATATCTAAAACAAAATGAGAGTTAAAATACCCTCAAAATTTTATATACAAATTAAGTAATTAAGGCTACCATTAGTCATATTCCCTTTCCAAATCAGTTTCTAGTTTAGATACTTCTTCCTGACACTGGAAAAATTTAGCAATTAAACTGAAGACCACAAAACTAATTTCTTCTCCAGTACAAATACACAGCTAACAAAATGTAATTTCATCTCTCTTTGACCTAGATTATGCCAATTACTTTGGATGTTTTTATTTCCCATATGTACCAGTATGTTCGAATGATATATAGGCTTCTAAAAAGACTACATATCATTCCCAAATGGCACTCTCTCTGAAACAACAAACTTCACTTATTAATCATTCCGAAAACAGTATGCTCACAAAAAAGTGAACAAACTGGGAAGCAAGAATGTTCCAAAAATGAATGACCAACTGAATCAGATAGGCAGATTTGAATTTCTTTTTCATCAGGACTGCTGGCATGATTGCAGAATTTAAAAGACCCAGATGATTCTGTATAAATCTAACTCATCATCCCTCTTATAAAAAGTCCAGCTCTAATGAAGTCCATAATGATCTGGATAAAACACATTTAATTAGATTATAAACTGCAACATAAAACAGCTGCACCATGCCTTTCAACATTTCCCTCTCTGAAGATCAGAGGATTGAAAGGGGGTTATAAAACAGCCCATTCATTTTTGTCTTTTAAAAGGAGGAAGAAAGAACCATTAGGCACAACTAAAGTTCCAGGCAACTTTTTAACAAGTGAAATCCAAGTGTGCCACATTCTGAGACCTCATAAGCAAGATATGATAATGGTGTCAGGTGACCAACACATCAATGGGATCCTATGCAATTAAAAAACTTTGGGGAATTCTAATGATGTCCTATGGGGAATTCTAACAATTTCCTATGTGTTACTGATAGTTCAAGACCTATTTTCTGCTTGATGGTGTCTAGATGAGAGAGACAAGACAAAAAAAAAAAAAAGTATCCAGCCAATTACGATGCATTTCAGAGATAATCTTCAAATGACTTGCTAAGGATAAGCAAGTCCATCATGAGTCTGAGATGGTTGACTACAGACCTGTCTATCCTTCCATGGATGTTATCTATCTACTCAGATATTTATGTGTTTATTTTAGGTTGAGAGAGACAGAGGATGGAAACAGCTATGCAACACTTACTAAGACTTTCTTTAAATAATTATCTGTAGTTACTAAACATATTATCTTGACTACTAGTGACTAAGAACATGGCCTACCAGAGTCAGCAGACCTCTTTTAAATCCCAGTTCTAGTATTTATTAGCTCTGTGACTCTGGACAAGTAACTTAACCTTTTTCAGTTACAGCTGTCCCACTAAACATAGTAAAAACAACACAGGCTTCATAGGGTAATTATGGGGGATTAAGTGTAAAGCACTTTTCCTGGGCTAGAGTAGGTATTCAATAAATTGAGTCACAATCAGAAGAGAAAAGCACATTTGAGAGAAATTAAAAACCACTAAATAAATAAATAGATATATACCATATTCATAGACTGGAAAATTCAATATTAAGATGTCAAATCTTCCCCCAAGTACTCTACATTCAGTACCATTTCAATGAAAGTATCAGCAGGCTTTAAAAAAACAAAACAAAAAAACCCCCAAGAAAACAAAACAAAACAAAAAAACAAAAACAAAAACAAAAACAAAACCTGTTTCTGAAATTTATATGAAAAGCTGAAAATTTATAATAGCCAGATTGATTTTTAAAAAAGAAACAAAAACTTTGAGGGCATGCACTACCTGATTTCAAAAGATTTACTGAAGAGTTACACCAATCAACATGATGTTATTGAAGAAAGGATAGACAAGGTATAGAATCTAGAAATAGAGCCAAACTTATGACCTACTGATTTCCAACAAAGATGACATAAGACCTCATAAGCAAGATATGATAATGGTGTCAGGTATTATAACTCATTGGGGGAGGGAAAATCTCTTCAATAAATGATATTAGAACTACTACATGTCTGTATGAAAACTAAACATTATGCTATATCTCATACCATATGCAAAAACTCACTAAAAAGGATTATAAATTTAAATGTAAAAGCTAAATTGTAAAACTTCTAGAAGAAAATCTTTGTGACTTTCCATAGAAAAATATTTCATAAAAGAAACACAACCATAAAAAAATTGATAAGCAGGACTGTATCAAAATTTAAAAACTTTTACTCCTCAAAGATACCATTAAGAAAATAGAGACAAATCACATAGGGAGAAGATGTTTGCAATGCATGTCTGTCAAAGAACTTATATCCAAACTATATAAAGAATGCTTACAACTCCATAATATGAAGAAAAATAATGCAATATAAAATAGGCAAAAGACAGAATATTTTCTTTTTTTTTTAAATATTTTTTTTTCAATTTTTATTTATTTATGATAGTCACAGAGAGAGAGAGAGAGAGAGAGAGAGAGAGGCAGAGACACAGGCCGAGGGAGAGGCAGGCTCCATGCACCGGGAGCCCGATGTGGGATTCGATCCCGGGTCTCCAGGATCGCGCCCTGGGCCAAAGGCAGGCGCCAAACCGCTGCGCCACCCAGGGATCCCCTCAAAAGAAAATATACAAATGGCAAACACATGAAATCATGATCAACATCATTACCTAAGCAGAGAAATGTAAATTAAAACCATGATGAGTTACTGCTGCATATCTGTTATAATGCTTAAAATTAAAAAGATTAGCAATACCAAGTGTTGACAAGGACATAAAACCAACTAAAACTTGTATACTGCTAGTAAGTACATAAAATGTTACAATTGTTTTGATAAGTGGTTTGGCAGTTTTTCATAAAGTTAAACATAAACATCTACTACAAACCTAGCCACAATGCCCCTCAATATTTACCAGAGTAAAATGAACATGTATATCCAACAGAGATTTGTATATGAATGTTCATAGAAGGTTTATTCAAACTATATGCCCATCAGCTGGCAAATGGATAAACAAAATGTGATACCTCTACCCAATGAAATAGTACTCAGCAATAAAAAGGAGTAAATACATCCAACAGTGAGTGGGTGTATTACACCAAGTGAAAGAATTCAGATATAAGGGTGCATAGTGAATGATTTCACTCATATAAAATGCAATCTAATATACGGTGACAAAAAGGAGATCAGTGGTTGCCTGGGGTAGGGAACAGAGGAAGTGAGTGGTCCAGGTGCAAAGAAGATATACACAGATAGCCATGTGTATGCACAGGAAAAGAGGCTCAACATCACTAATAATCAAGGAAATGCAAGTCAAAACCACAATGAGATACCACCTCACACCCATCAGGATACCTATAAAAAACAAAAATATAGAACAGTAAATGTTGGTAGGATATGGAGAAATTGGAATGCTTGTGCATTGTCAGTGAGAATGTAAAATCATGCAACTGTTGCAGAAGACAGAATGGTTCCTCAAAAAGTAAAACATAGAATTATTGTACAATCCAGCAATTTTACTTCTGGGTATGCTGCCAGAAGAACTGAAAGCAGAGACTCAGTCAGATCTTTGGTGGGATTTTGTTGTTGTTTTTTAAAGATTTATTTGTCTATTTTGAGAGAGAGAGAGCACAAGCAGGAGGGGCAGAGGGAGAGAGAATCCCAAAGAGACTCCACACTGAGCACAAAGCCCAGCACGGCGCTTGATCTCACGACAACCTAGAGATCATGACCTTAGCCAAAACCAAGTCTGACACTTAACAACTAAACCACCCAGGTACCTCTCAAACAGATCTTTCTATACCAATGTTCATAGGAGCCTTAACATAACAAACAAAAAGTGCTAATAGCCCAATTGTCAGGTCAACAGCTGAATGAATAAAAAATTATGTACATAAAAACCATGGAATATTATTTGGCCATAAAAAGGAATGAAACTCTGATAGATGAGCTACAGCATGGAAAGACCTTGAAAACATCAGGCTAAGTGAGATAAGTCAAACATAAAAAAGACAAATATTGTATGATTCCACTTATATGAGATATCTAAAATGGGTAAATTCACACAGCAGGAAATTAGGTGAGAGGTTACCAGAGAGAATGAAAAATTACTGCTTTGTGGGTGCAGAATTTCTGTTTGGAGCAATGACAACTGACAGGGACAGATAGTGGTGGCTGCATGACACTGGGGATATAACTAATGAAACTGAATGATGAACTTTAAAATAGTTAAAATGGCAAATTTCTTCTTAGGTATATTTTATTGCAATAAAAAAATAGTATAAAAAAAAGTGGCAGAGGGAATCTTTTGAGAGTTAATGGGATTGTTCTGTATCTTGAATGGGACTGTGCTTTCACCAAAGTATAAAACTGTAGAAACTCATCCAATTAAATAGATTTATTTAATTGTATAAAATTATTGCTCAATAAAGTTGAGTTCCCCTTATCAACTTTAAGGGGAAAAGAAGACACCAACAAATTAGCAAGAATATAATTTATGCCTCTCCTCCCTCCCTTCCTCCAATTCATCCCACCATGCCTAGTTTTGTTTTCATCCCATAGGAAGCAGGAAGAAAAGGGAGCAAAGAGGAAAAAAGATGCATTTAGGGATGCCTGGGTGGCTCAGTGGTTGAGTGCCTGCCTTTGGCTCAGGGGGTGATGCTTGGATCCAGGATTGAGTCCCACATTGGGCTCCTTGCAGGAAGCTTGCTTCTCCCTCTGCCTGTGTCTCTACCTCTCTCTCTCTTTCTCTCTCTCTCTCTGTATGTGTGTGTCTCTCATGATTAAATAAAATCTTTTTTTTAAATTTTTATTTATTTATGATAGTCACAGAGAGAGAGAGAGAGAGAGAGAGAGAGAGAGGCAGAGACACACAGGCAGAGGGAGAAGCAGGCTCCATGCACCAGGAGCCCGACATGGGATTCGATCCCGGGTCTCCAGGATCGCGCCCTGGGCCAAAGGCAGGCGCCAAACCGCTGCGCCACCCAGGGATCCCTAAATAAAATCTTTAATGAAAAAGACTCATTTATTCACAAATTATTTGGGGAGCATCTAGTTCGTCTATTACTCCAGTGACACTGAGCATTGCAGGTTTAAGGACAAAGACATCAAGGTTTGCCAAGGTAGTCATTTATCGAGTAGACACTAGAGCTCAATGTGCAGCCACTGACTGTGGTCTGAAGTCTTTGCAGATGTGCACTGCAGAAATTTTCTCCTTGTCTGTGATCGTATGAGGCCTACACACAAGAGGGGAAAGGATGCACAAGCAGGGAAAAGTGGTAAGATGCTAAGCCATGACAACTGTACATTATCAGTCAAAACAAAATGTGTGCGAAACGGGTACTTCTGTTCATATCTTTTTAAAAGATTTTATTTATTTATTTATTTATTTATTTATTTATTTATTTATTTGAGAGAGAACAGGGTAAGGAGCAGAGAGAAAAAGATAAGAAGATTCTAAGCTAAGCACAGAGATGGACATGGTGCTTGATCCCAGGACTCTGAGATCATGACCTGAGCCGAAATAAAAAAAACAGACACTTGATTGACTGAGCTACCTGTTCACATTTTTTAAAAAAAGATTTGTTTATTTATTTGAGAGAGAGAGAGAGAGAGAGAGAGAAGCTTAAGCAGACTGCATGCTGAGTGCAGAGCCCAATGCAAGGCTCGATCTCATGACTGAGATTATGACCTGAGCCACAACCAAGAGTCCAACATTTACCTGACCACACCGGAGCCCCAACTTCTGTTCACATTTAAGGACTTCTTGTAAAGAGTTCAAGACATGTCTTTGGCATTTCTCCTTACTGAACAGTTGAGTACAGAGGTTAAGCACATAAGCTCCAGAATCACACTTCCCAGGTCCCACTCCTGGTTCTGTGACCTGATGTGATCTCTTCTTGCCTCTATTTTCTTGAGTGCAAAACAGAGATTATAACTATATCTACTACAAAGGGCTTTTGTAATGATCAAGAGAAAATAATGCATGTGATGCACTTAATATAACGTGGTGCACATTATAAGTTCTCAATAAATATTAGTCTTCTTTTTCTATAAATTCCATCTGTAATATATAGGTATAGAAAGTACAGAGTCACATGCAATAATGAAAAAGAAGGTGGCTTCCTGGGTGGTGATCTGGATTCATTGGTGTTTTCTTTCCTTCCTCTCTTTTTTCCCTCCCTCTGCCCCTCCCTCCCTCCCCTCCTTCTAATGCACTATTGTTCATCAAATGGAGTTCTGGCATTAAAAATGTATGATGGAAACTAGGAATGATAGAAGCAAACCTCCGTCAGTAACCTAAAGTAGCACATTATCTTATGAAAGAATAAATGATTCATTTCTCTCTGGCAGAATTAGGTCTTTTCCCTGCATTTCTCTTTCTGGGGAAATAAAAATTTTATTCTTTCTCAAAAACTTGGAAGATCACTTTTGAAGAGCCAGTATTCAGAAGCTTGAGGAAGTCTTTTTATAGCCAAGTATTACAGCTGACAGTCTGAAAGGCCATATAAAAACATTTCGCTCTTCTACAAATACAGCAGCTCACAACAGCAAAACCACTCTCACTGTGGAAACAAGAAAACTGTTGGAAATTTTCAAAATTTATATAGTGTAGAAAATGACTTTTAGTGTAATAAAAATAATGTAAAAAGAATTGTTTCTTATAGTTAACAAAGGTAGGTACCCATTTGCCAACTCAAGTCACATCTCTGAGAAACTCCAATTTCGCTAGTGGTAAAAGTAAAGGAGGTAAAGGAGCAAATCCTTTAAGGCTTATATTATATTCAAATTATATTCAAATCACAGCATACTGTGGCCAGCTCTTCCAGACTAGCCCAGTCAGAGATAATAAGAAGGGGAGAAAAGAACGATTCAAATTAAAATGATTGTAAATATTCTGTAACAACAGAAGAGCTTTTAAATTAAAATTCAATTAAAATTCACTGTTCTGAAAACTCAACAGGTACCTGTCCACCTGGAGGTAATACGTCTCCTACTCCACTAGCATCAGGACCCTTTGCTCACATTTTATTAGCAGGTATGTTGAGCTGGCCTGTGTTGTATCAGAATGTTGCATAGTTTTGTTTTGTTTTTTAAAGATTTTATTTATTTGAGAGAGAGAGAGAGAGAGAGAGAGATAATGCATGTGCAAAAAAAGAGGGAGAAGCAGACTCCTTGATGGATGTGGGGCTCGATCCCAGGATCCTGACATCATGAACTGAGTCAAAGGCAGACACAACCATCTGAGCCACCCAGGAGCCCCAGAATGTTGCATAGTCTTCAGAACCAAAACTAAATGCAGTATCTTTCAGAAGTTATAAAAAGTAATTTTAGACTTGAGGCTGAGGGATAAGTGGGTTGAGGGAAAAAAAACAAATCTATTCCTCTGCTTTTAAAGGGTCTTAAATTTCATAAGAAGATTCAAGAAAAAAAGCAAATAAGACAATTACTCTGTGGCATAGTAATATTTCATTTTCTGGAACTCAATTAGGAGAACTAATGAAGAAGAAATGTGTCTCCTGCTCGAAAAAGGCAGCTTAAGCTGGTAAGAACCTAATTACTAACAATATTTGTGAAGCAAGATTCATTTATGCTCAAATAAAAAAACATTTAAGTATTAATATGAAAGTTAAAAGACAAAACAGTACAGAATACTTGTTATAATTTCAAATGTGTGGGATCCCTGGGTGGCGCAGCGGTTTGGCGCCTGCCTTTGGCCCAGGGCGCGATCCTGGAGATCCGGGATCGAATCCCACATCGGGCTCCCGATGCATGGAGCCTGCTTCTCCCTCTGCCTATGTCTCTGCCTCTCTCTCTCTCTCTGTGTGTGTGACTACCATAAATAAATAAAAATTAAAAAAAAAAAATTTCAAATGTGTCAGTGTTAACAAATTAAGAAACTCGAGCAATCACTAAATATACTCCTTTTTAAACACCATGTATCTGACACAATGTGCCAAATATAAATATTTCATTTGAACAGACGGTTTAAGCGTTCTTTACATTTACACGAGGAACCTATCATAAAGTTATACCCTATCATCATCTTAACTCTGAATATTTGTATTTAACAACAAAAATGACATGACATTCCCAAAGCAGCAGGGTATCCTTCTTGATTTCTGGAGATAACAAAGTAAGAAATAAGAAAGAAAAAGCAGAGAAGAGACCAGCTGACTCTTGGTTCATTTTTAATAGATTTTTATGGTGCCTCAGTCATTCCTGGGTTGGAGCACATAATACTTTCTCTTCTGGGTATCATTTATATTGACCAATTTTTAGTTGTTAAAGTTGTTTCCATTTGCAGAAGGGGTCCCTAGATCTGAGCTCTGACATGAATAGTCAGTTCCCACCAAGAAAGACATCCGGGACCCACCTTACTTACCTTCAGATTATTTTGCTAAGCCAGGCCATAGAAGCTTGGGAAGGTGGTCTCTCTCAGACACTCCTAACAGGAATCATGGGCTTCGGGACATTACTGGTCAAGGCATCCATTCCTTTTTTTCATTCCTAATGTAAACTTGGCTTTATTCTGGTACTCCTCATTAGAAATAGACGTTTTAAACTCTCATAAATGTTTCATGGCTAAATAACAGGGAAAGATAGTTGCACCAAGAGGCGTAATGGGGGTTGGGTAACACCTAAGTGTTTAAGCACATACTTATCAACTGGAAAAAAATACACAGATTCATCCTCTTAGGACCAAAAGTGTGGTAGGGTAATCCACACATCAAGGCCAATAAGGTAGAAAAAAAAAAAAAAAAAACAACCCAACCAAATAAAAACCTCCAAACGGTGTGAATATACCTCACGATCCATTTGTAAGTGACCTAACTGGCTATGTTCCAGAGATTCGCATTGCCTGAGCAAGGGGCAGTGCTGCTCAGTTTTCAAACCACACACATTTATTATTTTTTTCATGGAGGGGGGAAAAAAGGTCATAACATTAGAATCTAAGTATCTGAAAAAGGAAAGCAAGCTGATTATTCATCTATTTGATAAGTTGGCTTATTTGGCTGGTATTTCTTTAGAATCTCAACAATCACAAGCCAAAACTCTTCATGCTTTCTCAATGCATGAGTGGCTCAGTCAGTTAAGCATCTACCTTCAGCTCAGGACATGATCCCAGGGTCCTGGGATGAAGCCTGGCATAGGGCTCCCTGCTCAGTGGGGAGTCTGCTTTTCCTTCTTCCCCTCCCCTGCTAGTTCTCTCAAATAAATAAAATCTTTAAAAAAAAAGAATCCACAAATTTAATGAGGAACTAACTGCTCAATAGGACTGAGAAACAGGAAAGATTCCTAGTTCATCTGCATGAACTTCACAGCAGTAACAGTGGTAATACACAGACTGGCGCCATTCCTTGTTTTTAGGTGAAAGAAACCATCTATTCTCTATTCTAGAGAAATAGTCTCTAAGACTATTTCTTAGAGATGACAAAGTGGCTAGTCACTGACTTAGGGGTCCTTTTAGTCCACCATTTAAGGGTGACGTGACCTCTCTAAAAGAAACATCCACGAGGAGTAGCTTGAAAACACTGTGCTGAATATGGGGCACATTTCGGATGGGGTGACCACTATACAACTCCTATACAGTAAAGGCTTGAAGTTGAGTTTTAAATACACTGTGACATCAAAAGAGGAGAAATGGCTCAAGTGATAATGAACCTGAGAGGCGGTACATCCATCCTAAATTGAGTACAATTTTCCCAATTTCATATGCTAGTCCTCTTGCCCATAAACTAACACAGGAACACTTAGGGTATTTTTCTTCCCAATAACCAAAATATTTACATATTGATATATTTCAACACTTCATTCCTGAAATGCATACTGTTATTTTTCAAAGGCAAATGTCTTATCTTCCCAGTGAAATAATGTCTTCGAACACACGACCCATATTCCTACACACTATTATGGCCTATGAAATGTCTAACCAGTTCCAAGCATTCAGTCTGGTTTTCAGCAAATATTTGCTGAATAAATTAATGAATGAAGGTATGCTGAAAAATAATTAGATTTTCCTAGTAAATCAATTTTGCAAAGGCAACAAAGAGTCGATAACCATACACTAGCTCAAAATGACTCTAATGAAGTCATACAAGAACTCAACTGGAAAACTTACAGTGTGGCTTATCACTGCTCTCAACCCCAAAGCTGCCACTCCTTTACCTCTGCATGATGTGCCACTACATCACGAGCCAGCCATTGTCAGAAAGAAGCCAAGAACACCCTCAGTTTGGATGATTCACACAAAAGACTCCCAGGACTCGGCACATAGTTGCACTCGCAACTGTCTGTGACTTATCACAGTGAAAAGATGACAAAATCAGCAAAGGGAAGAGGCACATGGTGGAAGTGTAGGGGAAGGAACCATGCACAAGTGTTCAAGGCTCCTCTCCCAGTGTAGTCAGGCAGCAGGTGCGCTGTTCCTCCAACTTGGAGTTAGGATAACACCTGTGGGATGCTTCCAGCCTGGGGAACATGCAGAGATTCAGGGCCCAGGGACTTCAGTGGGGGGACTGTGTGTTGACATGGGCAGCACCCAGAAAGGTAGCAAGTGTTGAGCAAAAATCACTGTGTTTGTACAAGCAGTCTGGGCACCGTGAGCAACTCTTACTAGATATGGGGAAAACCTTCCCCAAATCTCAGTTATCAGATGTCAGTCAAGGATGAACCTTACAAAACAAGTAGGTCTTTTCAATGACAGCAGTTAGGCCTTCTGCGTTACTCTCCTCTGCATGGTGACCACACCAAAAACCAAAGAGCAGCCTCTGTTCCTACTTCCTCGATGTTCCTCTTCTACTCAAGGCCAAATCCAGTCATCTACTTCTTGACCACCTCTTGCACCTGTCCCCCCCACCCACACAGTCACTGCTTCAGGCAGGGCTTCCACATCTCCCAGAGGCACTGCAGTGACTCCTCTCCAGCCTCCCTGCCTCCACTCCTCTCTGTCCTCACAGGTTCCTCCTTCCTTACACCATTAACGTAACAGAGCCTTTTCTCATGTTCCCTAGTCATGGTCTCATTTCTCAACACAGTCTGCCACTCGGATCTATGACACACAAGTCCCCGAAGGCATCACACTTTCTTGCCTCTATCACTTGGTCCAGGATACTTGCCCTTTCCTCCTGGAACATCATCCACTTTAGCCAGGGTTAAGGACTCCATATCCGTTAGCATTCAAGGCAAGGCTTCAACTCCTCCAGAAGCCCTCCCCACATCTGCTCCCTCTCCCAACCTGGATTAAGTCTCACAACCTTGAGTTTACCTCCCTCTGTGGAATGTGTTACATGGCATGTCAGCTTCCCTGTGCATCCTGAGTAATATAAGGGTGCGGTCCCTGGTGCCCAGGAGGGTAACCAACACTGCCTGAATTGAAGAAATACTTGTTGACTGACTGACGGAATATCCCATTTTTAGCAAAGTCTTCCTAAAGTCAGCCTCATCCCCAGCTTAGTTCTGGCACAGACGCTGGGAGTGGTGCATTATGTGCATCACTGGGTCTGCATTTGCTTTGTTCAAAAGCAAACAGCCACACGTATGATCTACCTCTTGGGAATGCAGATCCTCACGGCATGAAACTTCTATACCTCTGTACCTCTGATTTTTTACTTATTTTCCTTAACGTCTTATACTAATTACTTTATTTATTATTTTTTTGAATCCTGCCTTAAAAGAAAATTAAATTCTTTCTGGAACAAGGCAGAATAAGATCTGTATACAGTCCCGGAGATATGAAAACACTATACCATTTCTCTCTAGAGAAGGTGAATCCTCAGTGATTCTGGTAACCATCCCTGGCTAGATCCAAAGTGCCAGAAAGCAAAACTTACAAAAGGAAATATATTCCTTCTGTTTCTTCAGGTCCACTCAGCTCAGTTTGGTCAGTGGAATAAAAGGTTTGCACAGGTGTGCCCATATTTTCCTCACAGGATTTAGGAACAAGACCCAAAGAAGTGAGCCCAGATGTGTGCCTTGATTCAGTCAATGTGCTACTGAAAAGTTACATGTAAAATGAGTTGTGTAAACAGAATCAAAATCGAAATTTACTCGAGATGCTTGCTATATAATGGAATACAGCAAATCAATGAAGCGATTTGGGGGTGAAGCAAGCAATCGTTCCAAAATGTATCATCTCCTTTGTAATCCCAGATTTATAAATGGAGGCTATTTAAAAGTGTGCTATTAGAAACTGCCTTCTCAGACTCTCCTGCATATAAATACACCATCTTTTTAATTTGTTTACTCACCTCTAAACATAACTCAAGTTCAAAACCAGCCAGAAAAATAAAATTAATTTTAAATACAGAAACACTGTTATCACCAAATTCACACCAGAAATTATTAGCACCTTGAATGTGAGAATGATCTCAAAGCCTTGCTAATTCCCCACCTGGCCTTCCCCTTTGACGAACACTCCCTGACAGCACTATAACACATTTCCCAGGGTATCAAAGGGGATTCAGTGCAATTAAGGGACAGAGGGACAGTCCTTGCCCTCAAAGAACTTACTGCTTATTTAGTGAGCAACCTCATTCTGGTCCTTTCCCTGTCATTTCATTTTACAATAATATCTAACTATTATTGACACGAAGCATGTTTTTCTTCTTTGATCCAGGTTTTTATTTTTTTTTCCCCTTTATATTTACGTTTGCTTTATAAATTCCCAGGCTGGAGATGGTTTTCACTAATTTGCTTTGTGAGATTCCTAACAAATAACTACAAAGAAAAAGGAACATAGAAAGAAACTCATGCAGAGATGGAAAAAGTCCTGAAGAAGATCTATTTTATTTTTTAAGTCATGTCTACACCTATTGTGGAGCTCAAACCAGGATCCCAAGATCAAGAGTCACACGCCCTTCTGACTGAGCCAGCCCAGCGACCCCTGCAGAAGATTTAAAGCTCATTGCCACTTAAATATCTAAATTTAATATTAAATATTGCTAATTTGAATTACTATATGAAGACTCTTTCTGAGTTAATTACAGATCTGAATTTTTAACGCAATTCAGGTTAATTTACCTCAAGTACAAAGATAGTAAGTCAAACTTTGCTCATCAAAGGTGGCTTAGCAGACATCATGGGAGATTTAATTTTAATGAATCAATAGATTTGTGATTTGCTTCTCAATAGTTCAAATATAAACAAGATTTCAAAAGCTGTTCTTTCATGGAGGTTAAGGATCAGTCTTCCAGTATTGCTTACATTACCATTTTTTCTTCAAATCATTTCTTACAAACACTGAAAATGTCATTTTAGCCAATTTATGTCCCAAATTTTAACAACTTCTAAATATGTACATTCAGACTGAAACTACCTTAGAAATGGATTGGGGATGAACCCTGACCTAGAGCCAAAAAACAAGACAGTACCGTTTAAGCTGTTTGATAAAACTTGAGCTGAGCTCTGCATTTATAACCAAAGATTTCTCAGAACATCTGACAGATCAATGTTTTAAAGTCCTTGTCCAGTGTTTACTTTTCTTTATCATCTGTCACATTGCTCACAGGTATTTATGCTAATTCATGAGCTCCCACAGGGTGGGCAGGGTAACTTTATCATCTTAAGCACTGATGCATAGCTTCCTGGGTCAGAGACAAATAAATCTGTTAGTATAATTGCATGTTGCTTTACGTGCTGCTGTCCTGCTGGGAAAATGTTAAAATATTTAAGGTTTATTTTCTGGTGTGATAGTGGTTTTATAATTAAAGCCTGGGGTAGGAGGAGAGAATGGCAGAATTTAGTACTTTACTTTAGTAGGAATAATCTTTCTTTGAATTAGTAAACTTAGAGAGACAGAGGGAGAGAGAATCAATAAAAGTAAAAGTTCTAACAGATCAGAGCTGATAGAGTCCTTTTGAGATCACTGTAATGGCCATTTTAAGACAGTATGGTTCAATTAAGACAGAGCTAGGGAGATTGTACACGTCACAAAGACCATGATTATCATCAGTAAAAAAATAAACTGAACCCCATCATCAATGCTAAAATACACTACGCTCCAATATAATGACTTTTTACCTATCTCTATATTTGTCTATATACCAGCCAGCGGGGAGAACAGTTTTGTTCTTAATTAGCACACAATTCTGAGCTGGAGCTAACTGGCAAGTAAGCCAAGCATTCCTTCACCCCATCCCTCAACCGCACAGGCTCCTTTACCAGTCTTCTCCTCCCTTATCTAGTGGACTAAATGAGAAAAATCTAGTCAGTGTGGGGAGCTGGGGGGGAAGGTGTGGGTTAGAGAGAACATCTGGTTTTTATCACTTGGTGTGTCAGGATTTGCAAATTTCTTCAAATTCTAAATCTTTCAGTGTTGCTCTGCAGACTTGTGCTTCCTGGTACAAATAACAGCTACTCCTCCACTCACTAATACTCTCCATGTCCCACAGCTGTGGGGGAGCTCAAAACCATCGCTAAGGACAAATTGCTTGTGAATCTAGCAAGTGACATTATTTTTATTAGACAAGTAATTCTATAACTAACTTGATTTAAATATACTCTATCATCTTGTTTGAATGGAAAGCATATGTGTAACAACAGCCTGGAAGACAAATTGAAGATTTAGATGTATTTTGCTGGATGTGCCCACACCCGGGAGAGGTCTGGCTCCGTCAGCATCACGTGGCAGGAAAACCATAAGTAGTTCTAAAGGCCACACGCTCTGGTGCCCCTACTGAGCTGTGCTGCTGGAACAGGAGCAAATGCTCGTTAGCAGGATCCTATTTGGGGGGGCACGAGAGACTATGCAGAAGGTCTATGAGAATGAATCTGTGCTTTGCAACCAGCCACTCAAGTCTTAACATAAGTGAATCCAATGCAGGTGACTGTTTAGAAAACCAAGGACAGTTAAATCTCTCTTGGTTATTTAAGTGATTCTCATCTGGAGGTGTGGTTCACAGAAGGAACCTCCTGGAAACTAGGATCAGAAAGAAGTGTTTAGTGTGAAAAACTCAGTTCCAGATGATTCTGTTTATATGCTTTGTGTTTAAATCCAGACTATTAAGTCTAGACACTGGAAATTAAACTACAGGTCAGCAAAAAAAAGAACACCCAAGCAGCAAAAAGCTGTCACATCACTGCCTTTATTAAAAGGGTACGATCTGCTTTTTTCACATCAATGTTTTATAATTTTCTTTTCTTCATAACAAAACCTCTTTAGCTGATACAAACAACTGAAAAAGAAAAACTAAAAGTAATGATAAAACAAACTTAAATGTGTAAGCTTAATATGTCTGTGCTGATAAATGCCAGGCTTGAGGAGGAAGATATGACTGGGAAGGTCTCTGAAAGACTGTAGCAGAACAAGAGCAGAAGAGACGGAGCCTGAGGTGTCAGCAACTTGCTACCTGAGGACCCTTCCGCCAGCCAAATCCCAAGCCACTGCTTCTCATCTCTATCAAGAGTGTGGTAATGGACGTACACATACTGTCAATAATAGTGAACTAAAGGAGCATTTGCTACTGTTCTACTAATGAAAACCACAATAATTACTACTCTTAACTAGTATCCAATCCAAGAATCTCCTTCATACCAAAGCAGTGTAAATGATTCTCGGAAGGGAGCCAGTTCTGCAGGCATAACAGCCATCATCTGTAGTTATCCATCCGAATGACCACACATACCTCCAGCAGGGCAAAGGCCAATGTCTCATGTGCAGGTGAAAAAGTGATCTCCCTACCAAAAATGAAACCACCAAAACCAACAAGGGAAGAAGAATTACTGACTAGGCTATATTTAAGCAAGAAATGAGGTAGCTCCTATTGGAAAATAAAATGATGGCAATCAGCTTTGAAGAGCACCATTTGGATTGTTATCTCTGTTGTTTAGATACGTCGACTCAGGTAAAGTGACAGGAAGTACAATTGACCCTTGAACAACACAGGTTTGAACTGTGCATGTCCACTTAACATGGATTTGTTCCCCATAAATATAGTATCAGTACCATAAATGTGTTTTCCTGATTACTTTCTTTTTTTAATGTTTTTTTAATTTTTTTCCCTGATTACTTTTAATAACATTTTCTTTTTCTATCTTACTCTACTGTAATACACATAACACATAAAATATGTATTAATTGACTGTTTATGTTATGTATTAAACAATAAAAATTACAATCATGGTAATTATCCTTCTAAATTAGATAAAAATCTTTAAAGTAGATTATCTATATTAATCTGCTAACCTACAATCATGCCCTATATTTGTTTTGGCAAATAAACCATGCAAAGCATTTAGGGACAAAAATATTGCCAGAAATTAAATGTAAGACCGGTTCATAAATGCATGTATCATGTTTCATAATCATTTTAATGTTAATTAACCAAACAAATAAATACAACCTCAACTCAAGAAACAAAACCACAATAAAAGAGAAAGATGACATCTTTAAACTCAAAAAAATAGGACCTCAAGCTTTTTATCATGCAGCTTTCAAACTCATCTTGATTTCAACCCCCAAAATATGCAGGAACTGCTTTGTAGCTTCTTCTGAAAGGATCCAACACTCCCACCGGCTCATTCCTGAATCAGACAGAGGAAGCAGGATTCTCCTGCTCTGACCCCTACCAGAGCTGAGTTCCCCTTGGAATTAGCATCAGGCAGGAACTGGTCGAATTCTTCCCCTAGATGCTTAAGCAGGCAGTGGGCTATGGCAGTGACATCACTGCCCCACATCTTCACTCTGAGTAGCCTTGGTTGTGAGAAGTGAACCACAGCACCCTCCTCTTCCCTCTCCTTTAATGGATCCAATCCCATGGATGTGGTAGCCACTTGTTTGGCTTGAATCTTTGCTCAGAGGAAGGGCTCATGCTTTTAGAGTAGCTCACTCTTCTCTTCCTAATCCATTTTTAAGGCTGAAAGGCAGTGGGGACACATAGAATCACAAAGACAACTGAGGAGGCACAGAAAAAGCTAGGCGGGAGCCAGCCAATTCCTAAATCCATGGCAACAGCATGGCCCTCTCTGGCCATCTTCCTTCCTTTCCTTTCTTCCATCCTGAGGGCTGGACTGATAACATCCATCCCACCTCTTTGGGCAAGAGGAGAAAAGATGCCACAAGACAATTCAATTCTCAAAGGAGGAGATAGAGAAAGCAGTATTCAATATTGATCCGGTCCAATTACACTTTCTTGGTGTCTAGCCAGAAACACATGTGAGCATTTCTGTAGCCATCTATAAGAGATTTATAAATGTACCTATTTCAAAATAATGAGCTTAAGTTATCAGTTTTCTGATATATCCTTTATTAATTCCCATTTTATCTTTTGAAAATGATATCCAAAAGGACAAAAACTTCAGGCTATCAGAGCACCAAGAGACAAAGTCCCTGTATTCCTTTCCCTACTACCCAGGGATCAGCTCCAAACAGAGAACTCCTCACCAAGAGCTAAACTCCTTACCCAGGGATCTGTCAGTACTCTAATCAGGAAGTAACAGAACCAAGTGAAGTCGTGTGATAAAATGGGAAGGTACTGATTATGTTTAAAGTTACAAAGGCAGGGCACTAATTAGTGACAAATCTTGATTGTGGAATTATTTTAATGGCATGTACCTTTTACTGCTTTCAAAGGCATAGAGTAAGTCGAACAAGCTATGACTTTGTTAGATAATGAAACAGCTAAAAATTTATGTGTAATTGGTAATTTTAAACTAGCATTTAAAAGCTTTTTATATATCAGTTAGAAAAAACATTCTTTTAAGTCAGTAAGTGGCAACCATCAATTGTAATTCTGTTCTTGGTCTAATTATCACAAATTTCAACTAAGAAGGCTCCAAAACAATAAAGCTTTACTGTTTCAATTAAAAATACTAGTTGAAGGGTTTCCTATGAGAATTACAATAGGATAAATTAACTCTATCTACAGAAACACTGGAGTATAGAATATCAAATGTATATAGTAAACACAGAAAGATAGCTATGGCATAGTAGTAAGTAAAAATGGAGATGTTACAGATATATACACAATAAGATGCAACTTACCAAAATAGAACAAAACAATTCTCAATTTTTCTCACAGAGCATGTGTGTGTAATCTTATTTATTTATTATTTTTTAAATGATTAATAATTTAAAGTGGGCTCTACACCCAAGATAGGGTTTGAATTTATAACCCTGAGGATCAAGAGTTGCATGCTCTACTGACTGAGATAGCCAGGCACCTTTGTATGTAATCTTTAAGGTCACATACCAAAATGTTAGCAATGGTTATGTCTGGGAAGGTATGTAGAAAAAGTAGGAGGAGAGGAAATAGGGATTGGGAACAATGATCAAGTGTGATTTTAACTTTGTATGGATTTTTCAAAATAAAATGATTCAAAATAAAATACTTTTTGCAAATAAAAACAAGAGAAAACCTTGCCTTTCTTTTTTATTGGCTTTGCAAAAAAAAGGCTGTAAACATATGCTAGAAGCAATAGTTATTAAAAGTTACAATAAGGCAGGCACCTGGGCTGCTCAGTCAGTTAAGCATCTCACCTTTGATTTCAGCTGAGGTCATGATCTCAGGGTCATGGGAAGAAGCCCCACACTGGGCTCCTCACTCAGCTGGAGTCTGCTTCTCTCCTTTTCTGGGTCCATCTGCTCCTCCCCCTGCTCATGCTCACTCTCTCTCTCATAAATCAATCAAATAAATCTACTTTTTTTTTTTTTTAAGTTACAATAAGGCTTCTGGCAATGGTGAAGTAGCTCCTATCATAAAAACCAATCATATATAACAGCTATAAACTCTACATAAAATATATAAAGCAACTATCTGAAGGCGCTGGAGAGTAATGTAAAGCAGAGAGAAGCTAGAGGAGAATCAACACTTGAAATAAATGAACACCACTAGGTGAGTTTCTTGTGTCTAAGGCTTTTTGGCTGAATGAAGGTCTGTGCCACCTGGGACAACTAAAACTCGAAAAAACAGAATAAAGTGAGAAGAAAATATCCCAGTGAGAACCACAGAAGGGAAACCCTAAATTTACTGTGTAAGCAGTACCTGGATCTCTGGCTAATCCCTGAAATCCGCATGCATCAAGCAGATGCCCAGTAGTCAAGCCAAGGCTAAAGGAACTGAATGACTGCCCTTCACATTGGTAACAAAGTTTGGAGCAAGAGCTCAGCCAAGATAATAGCTTCCTAAAACAAACCAAATTTAATGGTCTTCAGAAGAATATAAAGAATCCAGAATCCTGGAACATCTTAAAAACATTCAGGATGAAATCCAAAATTACTAGACAATGAAAAAGTGACCTATTTTCAAGGCAAAAAAAAAAAAAAATGCAGCCAATGGAGAGCAACCCAAGGTTGATTTAGGTGTTATAATAACTAACTAAGAATGTTTTTAATCAGGTTTCATAATTATACCTAGGGGAAAAAGGATAATATGTTTGTAATAAATAAACAAATAGGAAATATCACCAGAGAACGAAAGAAAGAAAAAAAGAAAGAAAAGAAAAGAAAAGAAAAGAAAAGAAAAGAAAAGAAAAGAAAAGAAAAGAAAGAAAAGAAAGGAAAGGAAAGGAAAGGAAAGGAAAGGAAAGGAAAGGAAAGGAAAGGAAACTGGAAATTCTAAAACTAAAAACTACAGTATCCGTAATTTAAAAATTCAGGGGATGGCTTAAAAGAGCAGGTTATAAATATGAAGAAAAATCCACCTAAAAATCATCTAATCTAAAGAATGGAAAGAAAAGGACTGAATAAACCTTTAAAAACCCTGAGAGTAGGTCCCTGGGTGGCTCAGTGGTTTAGTGCCTGCCTTCGGCCTAGGATTCGATCCTGTAGTCCCGGGATGGAGTCCCACATCAGGCTCCCTGCATTGGAGCCTGCTTCTCCCTCTGCCTGTGTCTCTGCCTCTCTCTCTCCTTCTCTCCCCATGTCTCTCATGAATAAATAAATAAAATCTTTATTTTTATTTTTTTATATATATTTTTAATTTTTATTTATTTATGATAGTCACACACACAGAGAGAGAGAGAGAGAGAGAGAGAGGCAGAGACATAGGCAGAGGGAGAAGCAGGCTCCATGCACTGGGAGCCCGACATGGGATTCGATCCCAGGTCTCCAGGATCGCGCCCTGGGCCAAAGGCAGGTGCTAAACCGCTGCGCCACCCAGGGATCCCAATAAAATCTTTTAAAAAAATAAAATAAAAATAAAAACTCTGAGACTTCTGAGAAAATATCAAAGGTCAGACATATTTGTAATTGGAATCCCAGAGAAAGAACAGAAAGAAAGGAAATAGGGCAGAAAAATTATTTGAAAATTTAACTATCAAAACCTTCCTGAATTTGGCAAAAGATATTAAAATATATATTCAAGATGTTCAGAAATCTTAAGTAGTATGAATACAAAGAAAACATTTATGTATCCTACTCAATCTGATGAAAAACAAAGATGAGACTATCTTGAAAGAAGCCAGGAGAAAGTATCATATTGTACACACACATAATTAGAACAATTATTTTGAGTTCTTCTCAGAAACTATGGAGACTAGAAGACAGTGGAATAATATCTTTAAAGTGCTATGATAGGTAGAATAATGATTCCCCCAAAGATGTCCAAGTCCTAATTCCCACACCCAACGACTACGTTAAATTAAGGGGCAAAAGGCAGTTACGATTTCAGAAATGAGTGCACTAATCAGTTGACCTTGAGATGGGAGACTGCCCTGGATTATCCAGCTGTTCCCCGTATATAAAGAGGAAGGCAGAAAAGAGAGAGCAAGAGAAATGGTAGTAAAAAAGACCCAGCCTGATGTTGCTGACTTTGATGTCTGGGCCATGAGTCAGGAAAAGCAGGCAGCCTCTAGAAGCTGGAGAAGCAAGGAAGCAGACTTTTTCCTAGAGCTTCTGGAAGGAATATAACCTTGCCTGCACCTTGATTTTAGCCTGCTGAGATCACTTTTTGACTTCCAACTAACAGAAATGCAAGATAAAAAAAAAATCTGTTTTGTTTTATGTCACTAAGTTTATAGTAATTTTGTACAGCAACAGCAGATAACTAAAACATATTCTGAGAGGGGGAAAAAAACAAAAACCTGTCAGCCTCTAATTCTATATCTAGCAAAAATCTTCTTCAACAATGAAGGCAAAATACATTTTCATATAAAAGAAAAGAGAATTCACTGCCAGCAGAACTGCACACTGCAAGAGCTAAAGGATGTTCTTCAGGATGAGGGAAAAAATGGTATCACAGAGAAACCTGGAACTTCATGAAAGAAGAGCACTGGAAATAGTAACTATGTAGGTAAACATCAAAGACATTTTTCCCATCTTCATTTCTTCAAAATACATATGACTATTTAAACCAACAGCAAAACACTATATTACAGGTTTCTAAAGTATGCAAATGTAATACATACAATATTATACAGACAGAAGAAGGATTCTACATTTTACATGAATGGTAAAATTTGAATGTAAGTAGATTGTGAAAATCTAACTGTGTATATAGTAATCCCTAAAGAAAAAAACTAAAAAAGAGTATAAGGAGGTATAGCCTGAAAGCCAAAAGTTAGTATCTAAAAAAAACACAAAACAAAACAAAACAAAACAAAACCTTTTATATGATCAAAGGAAGGCAAGAAAGGAAGAAAAGTGGAACAAAAAAAAACAGAACTAAGTAGTAAAATGTCAGACCTAAAAGTTACAATAGCTTCAGTAAAATAAAGCAGTATTTCTCAAAATAAGTTAGGGAAATGTTTGTCTCCTTATAATTCATATGTTGAAGCTCTGATTTCTAATGTGATAGTATTGGCAGTGGGGAGGTGGTTAGGTCACAAGAGTGGAGCCCTCGTGTATAGGATTAGTGCCTTTGCAAGAACAGACACAAGAGAGAGGGTCTCTTTCTCTTCCACATGAGGACATGGCAAGAAGGCCGCCATCTGCAATGTAGGCAGAGGGCTCTCACCAGATGCTGACCCTACTAGGGTCACCTAGGATTTCGCTTTCCCAGGTTCCAGGACTGTGAAATAAATACTCGTTGTTTAAGCCACTCTAGTCTACCATAATTGCTATAGTAGCCCAAACTAAGACAGAAGCGTTATTTGAAAAAAGTGCTCTGCCGTCAGAGAAATTTAAGAAATGCTGGCATAAACAAAATTAAATAAGCCATCTTATTTTATTGTTTTTTTTTATTGTTTTTTAAATAAAATTTTTTACAGCAGAACTTCTCCTTTACTACACAACTGTACACTGCAACTCTCCGGGGTTTGTCCCATACAGCATTTCCCAAAGTCTTTCTCTTGATACCATCCCCTAGGTTTTCCACAGAAAATACTTTGGGAAATGCTACTGGGAAGTCTCAGTGATCATGTCACCTGTTCCTTGTTCATTTGCACAAGAAGCAGATTTCAACATGTCCAAAAACACCTAAGTCCATTAAAATGTCATTTCCTTTTTTTATTCAATTAAAAAAGAATGAAACCATAAAGAGAAGACTCCAGGAGGCAAAGTAACAAATCCATCTCTAGTTCTGCCATCTGCTCCATTCATAATTCTCACTGAGGAGAAAAAAGAAATATGCACCAGAGCTGGGACTTCATTTCCTACATATTTAGCCAAGCAATGATTCTTCAGTGTCACCCAACTGTTGACCCACCCATTGAAACATGTTGCCAACAGAAACACCCAAGGCAGAGAAATGCTAAGTTAGGTTTCACTGTCTTTCTAATATATCCCATTTTGTTTGAGGCAATCAAATTTGATTCAACGTAACTCCTCTGAGCTCTAAAAAAAAGTTCAAAATCTTAAGACTTTACTGTGTGATTAGCCAACATATAAACTAGTAATTAAGAACATTAATGGTATTGGCTGAAATATTTTAAAGAATAATTGTATGAAAGAGGTATGTCAGACACTTGCCCTTTTTGGTTCACTTAATACAACTGTTTCCACTAGCATCCTATCATTTTTGTCATCATCAAGCTAGATAAATTATTCAATTGTCTTCCCTTCAGTTAAGGTAAAAAACGCAACATACTTTGCTTCATAGTGAGTCTGCATTTATTGAATATATAGTAACACAGTATTTATTTAGAGATGATTATTTGGTAGATATAGACAGAAATAAAAGTGAATAAGACAACTTGTATTCCCTCAGACTAAAGTATAACAGATAAGCAAGCTAAAAACAAAAAAAGATATAAAACAAGTCTGTCCTACAGAAGTAGGAACATGTTCTTCCGTTGGAGAATCAGGAGTAGAAACAGAAGACAAGGGAGTACAGTGCACTGGAGGGAAAGGTGGGACCTGTGTGACTGCAGGACACATTTGCCACAGGTAAAAGCCACAAGTGCCACAGATGAATGCTCCAAGAGAGAATGCTATGTAATTTGGGGCCTTAGTGCCAAACTACAGAGCTTGGGCCCTATCTGACAGGCAGTGGGGTCCACTGGAGATTTTTCCAAACTGTGGATTAACATGCTTCATCATTTACCAACAATATTCTTTAAAAAAAAAAAAAAAAAGATTTCATTCATTCATTCATTCATTCATTCATTTGAGGCGGGGGAGGCAAGAGTCAGAACACAAGCTGGGGAAGGCCAGAGGGAGAAAGAGACTCACTGGGCAGGGAGCCCTACACGGGGCTCAATCCCAGGACCTGAAGGCAGATGTTTAAGTGACTGAGCCACTCAGGTGCCCCCAACAATATTCTCTGCGTGTCTGTAATGCACCAGCAACTATGCTCAAAAGTAGGAGTACAAAGCTGCATCCCACCACATCCACCCCCAAGAAGGTTGCAGCTGAGTGTGGCAGCTAAATGTGTAGAGAAAACAACCTGCAAAGCAGCAGCATGGCGAAGAGACCACACTGAGGTCCTGTCAGACACACCTACTGGCTGGGCCTGCCTTATCAAATTCCAGCCCTTTAGTCTACCTTATAATACTAGCAGAAGAATAAATAATTTAAAATCATAAAAAGAAACAAAGGGGTGATTAGAGGAATCCACTTTTGCTGTAATCAGAATACCCACCATCTAATAAAAGGTCATAAAATCATGCAAAATGACACCACTAGCCTGAGGGAAGAAAGATGATTTTTTTTTTTTTTTAGCAAAAATGAATTCAGAACCTCTTTTACAAATGCTCTAGTGTTCCTTTCCTGTTCTGGTGATATCATTTCAAAAAGATAATGGTTTGTCAAACGAGAACAAAAATGAATTATCTCCTCTTCTTTAAAGTTTCAAGGGGCACCTGGGTGACTGAGTCAGTTGGGCATCTGACTCTTGATTTTGGCTGGGGTTGTGTTAGATTGGGCTCCACAATGGGTGCAGAGCCTGCTAGTATTCTCCCTCTCCCTCTGTACCACTGCCCCTGCACATGTTCTCTCTCATTCTAAAAAATAAAAAAAATAAAGTTTCAAAATCAGTTCAAGTAAAAAATCTATTATTGCCAATGTTCAATAAAAGTACATCTTGGCAGCTTCCTTCAAAATGCCTTCCATTAAACAAGCAGAAGATTCATAGACACACTTAACAAAAAACTCTAAGATAATGTAATTTAAGCTTTCTCACTGTAAAACATCTGGACAACTTTTATCGGAGCCATTAAAACATTTTTCCCCCGAAAATACTCCTTATTGGACTACTGTTATCTCAATGTTACTCTTGGACTAAAGAAAAAAGGGAATGAAGTGAATTAATGAAGATGCCACAAAGGATCCAGGTGACCTTCATCCCCAGGGTCCCTAAGACAGTTAGAGCTCACTTCTAAGAACACCAGCAACTAAGTGAACTCCAACCTAGATAGCTCTGCTCTACCCTGCAACTATGACTCTCCTGTCTCTAATAGTATTCACTTCACTTTAGTCCTGTCTCTAATAATATTCACTTCACATGCAGCCCATCCACCTTTCAAGGTCACACTTAAGTCCCACTGAATTAGTCTTTCACTTATTCATTCATTATTTACTGCACGTATATACTACATGTGAGACTGATGTTAGCTTCCAGAGTTAGGAAAAAATTCATAAGATGCAGAAAAATAAGAAAATACCAGAGAAGGCAGAGAAGTAAAAGGCAATTTCAACGCCATGGGATAAGTACTCTAATTACAGGGAGAAAGAATCAGGACACTCTGGGAACATGAAGCGCGGCATCTTTCCCAGACCTGAGTGTCCAGGGAAAGCTTCACAGAAAAGGTAGAGCCCTGCAGGAAGGGCATTTGGGCATGTAGCATGAGTTAAAAAATTACCTTGAGGACAGAAATCATGGCAGGGTTGGAGAACTCCAGTGAGACAGCAACCTGGAATGCAAAGTGAGGACACACAGAACGAATGGAGTGGTCAGAGCGGACAAATTATGAAGGGTTTTATTTTATGGTAAGCTGAGGAGTTTGGCTCTTATTAGAAGCCAATGGGGAGTCATCAAAGGTCTAGAGAGGGTAGCTTTTCAATCCATTTGCTGTAGAAAGATCGTTGGCTGAAGGAAAGCAAAGAGACCGGAAGCACGGAAGCCAGGCAGGAGGTTGACTCAGGGACCACCATGATGTGGCTTGAAGTAAGGTGTTGGCAAGAGTGGTGGAGACAAATGCAAGAGGCAACGAAAGTGAGAAGGAAGAACTAACACACATACTAACTAGAGGTAGAGATGAGACAAAAATAATCAATGACAACTTTCAGGTGCCCTCTATCCAGTCATCCTAGAATTTATCTACTAAGCACCTCGTATGTTCTATAGTTCTGGGTACGAGAGACACACAAGCGAACAGAGGAAGGTTATATCCTAGCAAGAGAAGACAGACAAGAAATGAAGCTCCCCACGAAACCATCTCTGATCATTCTGGTCAATAATGGTTTCTATCTCCCTGGGTGTGCCAGGGGACACCTCACACGGTGACCCTGGGTGAAAGTGAGGAGGGTCACATCATCCACACACTCGGCTGGGAATCCTACAACACTTACATTAAAGAGACGATGGGCTGACTGGGTCTGAAAAGAGTCATCCGTGCAGAAAGAAGATTCGAATGATTTTAAGGATTTTTTTTTTCTGGCTTCTCCTAAAGAAGTAAAATATTGCTTGTACTTTTGGACAATTTAAGGGATTTTCAAGAGAATCTTAACTTTTTTTTTACATTAGGTTATAAGTTTCAAAGCTAATTTACTTCCCATCTCCACTTCTCAAGCAGTCATCAGTATATTCTTTGTTATTTTTCTCTAATTGAGTCACATGCATAAGTAAGCAAAAACTACTTCTGTAAGTTTCAAAGTCCTTTCAAACTCATGAAAGATGGAGCCCTGCCTTGCATGTTGACCATGTGCCCATGGTCCCTGGCGGAGTCCCAAGACACATATGAGATGCTCAATAAACATGAGCTGAGTGGAAGTGAAGAGGCTCAGTGTAGTACTTTATTGCAAATTCTTATCTCCAGTGCAAAAAGTAAAAAGAAAAAAATATGGAAGAAGGAAGGAAGGAAAGAAGAAGGAAGGAAGGAAGGAAGGAAGGAAGGAAGGAAGGAAGGAAGGAAGGAAGGAAAGAAAGGACACCAACAGAAAAAATCCTAGATGTTAGCAATAGAGCAAGTAAATGAAATTTGTCTCAGAAGAGAATTCAATAAACATTTCACACAAAATCATAAATTCTGATTTTAATTTTACATGACCTTTGTCAGTCACAGAATAGGATCTCTCTAATGATTCTCTTTAAACTCCAGAATGATTACAAAAGAGTCGGAGAGGTTAAAAGAGGGGAGAGAAGATCAATTGGGAAATGCACAATTTGTAGGGGCAATAGCTTAATTCCAGGCCCTTTGGGGCGATTTGGAACTTTGGAGCAGCACATGGCTCAACCTGACCACTAAATGGATCTCTTACCAGCTCAGCCATCAGTGCCCTGTGGGAGCCTTCCCTGCTAGGGAAAATCCTTACAGGAAACTGGGGGCTCAGAGGAGGACACTATTCCTAACAGTAGAGAACAATTTTTTAAAATAAAGATTTTATTTATTTATTCACAAGAGACACAGAGAGAGAGGCAGAGACACAGGCAGAGAAGAAGCAGGCTCCCTATGGGGAGCCCAATGCAGGACTCGATCCCAGGACTCTGGGATCAAGACCCAAGCCAAAGGCAGATGATCAACTGCTGAGCCACTCAGGTGCACCCAGAAGAGAATGATTATCACAAAAGGGGGAAAGCCTTAGGAAACCCTGAACTTTACTTCTGAGTCCAAGTCCAGCGTACTATTTTGTTACCTAACACACATTGTATTTATCTTGTTTGTTATCTGTCTGCCTGATAGAGTGTGAATGAACTCTGTAAGAGAGATTTTTTTTCCTGTGTGTTTCTTCACTGCTATCTCGCCAATACCTAGAATAATGCCAGACAAACTGAGATTGTCAGCAGCAGCTGCTGAAGGGATGAAAGATGAACACTTAAAGGACTAAGCAGCCCATCTGTGAACTGTGTGTATATTTTCAGAAGGATAATTAGTGTGTGTCACTCAAAAACAAGCCACTCTGACAGAAGACCATCACCCATGCAAATAAGTTACCAATTTGTTTGATTAGTATAAATTATAAAACAATGGGATCCACTAGGGGGAAAAATGTAAGACATTTAAATCCTATAACCTTAGCTTTGAAAAAGGAGAAATAGAATCTCGGCACAGTCAGCTGGTTTCCAACAGAGAAAGTAGGTTACCTAAAAATGGAGGTCAAAATCTAAACCCTAAGATCTAAAGGACATCTCTGCATTGAAGCAAGCATTTTCTACCACTCAGAGGGTATCTGCATATAAGCTACAAAAGATTATATCTCTTAGAAGCTGTAAGTGCAGTTAAATATAGGGCTGTTTCCTTCTTAAAGGAAAAAATAAAACAAGACGAAATCAGAGAGGGAGACAAACTAATAAGAGACTCAACTCTAGGAAATAAGAGGGAAGGAGGGGAGGGGGATGGGGTCACTGGGTGATGGGCATGAAGGAAGGCACCTGATGTGATGAGTAATGGGTATTATATAATTGATGTATCATGAGCTCTACCTCTGAAATCAATAATACACTATATGCTAATTAAATGAATTTAAATAAAAAAATTTTTAAAGGCTGTTTCCTTCTTTTCCTAGCTTCTATGTTTTAATTACTAGTGTGTCAGCTCAGAATTGAATACATCTTCCCCGCAGCTAGAGAACACTTACAACAGATATACTTCTCTCAGGCTGGCCTAAGGGCCACACTGAGCTGGATTTTAAAGAGCTCCCTTCACAGGGTTGGAAAGCTGCAAAACCTAATACACAGCTGCTCTTGCTTCAAGGAAGTCACAAGTCTCAGCCCCTTCCTTTACTGGGTCCCACTCCAACTCCTTGAGTCTAACAAATAACACAAAAACACACACATCACAATCTGGTATCTGCTTAAGAGCCATGTACGTAAGTATAAACCAGAGTCAAACTAAAACAATACCTTTTTTAGGAAAAATTATGAAAAAAACTGGAAGTAAGTCAAAAGGATAATTTCATGCCCTTTCAATGTCAAACTAGATCACCAACTGGCCCATCCAAGGATTATTTAATAGTTTAGGATAACGTGTGCTAACTTACAGATTTTTATCCACAGAGATGGAAATGATTTTTCTGTGGTAGAAAGAAAACCTCAAAGATTATAGTTATATTGTCTATAAATAATAACCAATTTACTAATCTTACAATCTTATTGCAGGATTCCACAAGTGCTTCCTCGTGAGTGTGTGTGTGTGTGTGTGTGTACGTATAATCTCTTGAATTTTGAGGGAACAAGGTTTACTTCTGTTGATTCCAACACTCATAAGACAAATTAACTTATGATATGTGTTCAACTTTATATCTGTAAGAGAATCATACTTTTATATATTTTTGAAAAACAGAGTTTGATACCTAAAGTTTTGATATATCTTCTTCTTAGACTCTTATAGAAGAGAGGAAAGGTAAATTGTTCTTGCTCTATCAGCAGCAACAAAAGAATGTAAATCGATTGCATTATTTATTCTTCAGCAGGCTGATTATTGATCTGATAGTGCTACTGTTGAATTATTTACTTTAAAAATCTAGTAAATAATTACAAGTTATCAGTGATTATTTGTATTATTTAGAGCACACTATTTTATCCCTAAAGATGTACATTAATATTTTGTGATTAGAGTACCCAAAAGAATACATAAACAAGAGTAAAATACTAAATGCTGCAAATACCTGTGTTTTCCTCTTAATGCAGCTATAAACCTGAACATACTAAAGAATACTGCATTTTCTCTTTAAAAACTACAAGATTTCATCCTTCAGCAAAGGCACTATTCTACTATCTGTAGTAACTTTTAAGTACTTCAATAGAGAAGTATTCTGGTGTAACTTATGTGTTTTGGTGAGTTTCCACTTAAAGTCTACTGGCATTAGTTAGCATCTCAAGTACCCCAGTAAAGAATTATTCCAAGAGTGGTTAGTGATTATCTCACAGGCTCTAATGATATGCCACAAAGCCAGAAGTAGCTACAAAAAGGTTTAAAATATCTTTATCTATGCCCCACCCGAAAGGACTTATTAATTTGCATTACAGCTGATAGAAATTATTTTTTCCTTGGATAAACAATGTGTGTTTAGGATTCGGGTATGTAAAAAACAGTAGATATCTATTTGCTTTGCATGAACAGAGTCAGAGAATCTAGCATGCCCATTGTCAGAAAAACCATAGGTTCTAATTTGCCTGGTAGAGTACCAGTTTACACCTCCTATCCCTGCAAAATTATTAATAGTTCCCTCTTTTATCCTCAGATGTATTCTGTTTTGGACAATAAATTATATGGGCATCCCACAACAGCACACACTATTTAAAAGCCCCCTATATTTAGCAGTATGATGGAAACTTCATGAACTTCTGTCAATCGACTGCCACTAGCCTAGAGCTAAATCCTGAAGCTGAAATATTATTCTATCTGTTTCAAGTGAGTGATTCCTCGCGAGGTACTTGTTGGAATACCTAAAGGACAAAGAATTGGTTATGACAGCTTTTGTGCCTGCTTGATGATAAATGTTTGTATTTGTGCATGATGCAGTCAGAGCCTTGATTTCATTATAATAAGCGCTGCCCGGAATGGGGCTTGCAGATGACAAGAACCTCAGTTCTCATCTGTTCCTAACTATTGGAGGCTACAGACAATATTTCCATACAATCAGTAACAATATAAATTTTCTCAGGTCAGTTTGCAGAAGATGTCCACCTCATGGATGTCATGACATTTGTCATCATGCACATACCTCTGAAAGCCATGGAAACAAAGCCAAGTAGCAAAACTAGTGACATGAGGGGACTGTACATTCACAAAACAGTATAGTGAGGAGGGCAAGAAATGCTTCAGCCCTTGAGACAATATGACAAGGACAAACAAAATGAATGAAAGACAGTGGCGGTTGGGGCACTGGTCCCGGCACAGCTGAAAGTCCACATGTAACTTTTTTTTTTAAGATTTTTTATTTATTCATTTGAGAGAGAAAACAAGCAAGACCATGACTGGGCTGAAGGGCAAACGGAGAAGGAGAAGCAGGCTCAATCCAGGACTCGATCCCAGGACCCTGAGATCATGACCTGAGCAGAAGGCAGATGCTTAACTAAAGTTAAACAAAGGCAGAAGCTTAACAGACTGAGCCACCCAAGCATCCCATGAATTGCCTATTCTTGACAGGAAGTCTTACTAATAACATAGTCAATTAACACACATCTTGTATGTTATAGGTATTGTGTACTGTGTTCTTACAATAAAGTAAGCTACAGAAAAGAAAATGTTATGAAGAAAATAATCAGGAAGAGAGAATACATTTACAATACCATGATGTATTTATTGAATAAAGTCTGCAGGGCAGCCCGGGGGGCTCAGTGGTTTAGTGCTGTCTTCAGCCCAGGGCCTGATCCTGGAGACCCAGGATCAAGTCCCACGTCAGGCTCCCTGCATGGAGCCTGCTTCTCCCTCTGCCTGTGTCTCTGCCTCTCTCTCTCTCTCTCTGTGTCTCATGAATAAATAAATAAATAAATTTTTTAAAGTCTGCGTATAAGTGGACCCGGGCAGTTCACTCCCATGTTGTTTAAATGTCAACTATACCTTACCAACCTCAACTCTTAGAATGAAATCAACCTCTGAGTTGAAAATCTTGTGATGATCTGGATAATGACAGCCTTGAATACAAAATTACTGCTATACAGCAGAACTAACAAGAATGTTCATCAAAGCTCTTCAATAGAAATGTAGTTTTATTCCACAAAGGCCCGAGCAGGTCTCTCTCTCTCTCCCTCATCTGTCTGAACAATATGAGAAGAGCAGAGCCAATGGTGCCACTGGCTCACTTCTCTTTACTCTTCCTCCTCACTGTTGCTACCTATGAACATGATGCCAACTGTAAGGATGTGTTTTAAAGGCAAAGGTAATAAAGTATTTTTTATGTCTATTCGAGCCTCCGTGTTCTCTAATGACTATGTTAGGTCTTCTTAGCTGTTCCAAATTCCTCATTTACCCCGCAGTCCCCAGCAGATAAGTGCTCTTCCCACATCTCAGCTTTCGGCGAGAAGTGATGTCAAATTCTTGCCACCAATTCTACAAATCCATGTGCCTATTTCCAGATCCACCATGTCACTCTTATTATAAGAGAATAAGCACCTCTTGCTACTTTTTATTACTTTTTCAGTATCTTTCTTCCAACACTAGGCTATAGGCTCTAACCTCAGAGATACTGTGGGTTGGTTTCCAGACCACCGCAATAAAGCACATACTGCAACAAAGCAAACAAATGAATTTCTGGGTATCCCACTGCATATACAAGTTATGTTTATACTATACTGTGGTCTATTAAAAGTGCAATAGCTTTATATCTAAAAAAACAATGTGAATACCTTAATTTAAAAACACTTTAGTGCTAAAAACTGCTAACCATCACATAAGCTTTCGGGGAATCATAACCACTGATCACAGATCACCATAACAAAAGTAATAATGAAAAAGTTTGAAATATTGAGAGAATTGCCAAAATGTGACACAGAGACATGAAGTGAGCAAATGCCATTAGAAAAATGGCATCAGTGGACTTGGTCAATGCAGGGTTGCCACAAACCTTCACAATCTGTAAAAACAAACAAACAAAAAACAAAAACAAAAACAAAAACAAAAAAAACAGTGTCTGCAAAATACAATGAAACAAGGTATGCCTATATAAGCTCCATGAAGTCTGGAACACTGTCCTGATTCATTCTTTCTTCTCTAACTAAAACAGTAGGCATGAGGAGTCTGTTACATTTTCCACATCCATAAATAATATATTATGATCTTCTATTTCCTAATATCTATTTTAATTATAAATGTTAGATCCAGAGATTTGCTATTTTAGAAAGGATGCATATCCAACTCAACCATATTTCTAGCCAGAAGCACTTAAACTGTCCCAGATCACTCAAACTGTTCCTTTAAGACCTCCAGAAAGGAACAGTTCCAGGCTCCATAAAACCTTCACTGAAGCTCGTTGAAGTTAATCAGGTTCCAAAAATATGTTTCACTTGATCATGGTTTACATCATAGATATCTTTTGTACACTAATGAAAATAGGTCTCTGACCATTTGACCAAGCCCTCTTGCAGAAAATTGCCCCTTCATTTTATTTATTTTTTTAAGATTTATTTATTTATTTGAGAGAGAGAGAGCACATGCAAGCAGGGAGAGGGGCAAGTAAAATTGAGAATTTGCATTGAATTTTCAAGTAAGGTTAGTAATTATCCATAGGATAGTCAAAGGGTTCAAACCCTGAAACTAACAACGTGGTTAAAACCCTTCTGGATATAGCATATGTGTACATATGTATGTATGCATGCACATATGTACATTCATAAAGCAGATAAGTATATAACCTTAAAGTAGGTGAGTATGGAAATTATATGCTTTTTTGTAATTACTAAAACGGCATGTAATATAGAAAGCATTTTATAGTCTATAGAAAGATAATTCTTTAAAACATTTTGGGATGTCATATTGAAAACAAAATAGGCAGTTATCAATCCTAGACTTACATTGTGAGTAAAATAAAATTTTAAATCCACTACTCTGTGGGACTTTTCTCACTCCTTTCAACTTTTAAGCCGGAAGGAATAAGAAATTGAGAACTCGGAAGGATTGTGTGTGCATGTGTGTCTTTGTTACATGGGTTACATTTCTGTGGCAGTTCTGGGCTTTGTCAGATGTGTATTTCCTACTGAAAATCTGTACTGCTCTTCCCTTGGATGGAGACATTCTGCACTGAATGTGGCAGAAATTAAATCAACTCATGGATCGAAGGAATCCATAAAGGAGCAAGAGCATGATGTTTATTCTTCCAAGCAGTGGCTGTTCTAACTTCTCTTTTCTGATGAGAGCTTAGAAAGTCAGTGCCCCAAACAGGTAAGAAATGATACTTTTATTTACATTTAAGTTTAGGGGCATTTAAGTTTAGTGGCTCCGTTGGTTGATCATTGGCCTGTTGGGTTCTGCTCAGGTCTTGATCTCATGGTTCTAGAATTGAGCCCCATATCAGGCTCCATGCTCAGCGCAGAGTCTGCTTGGGATCTGTCCTGTCTCTCCCTCTCCTACTGCGTCCTGCCCTGCTTGCATGTGCTCATGCTCTCTCGCTCTCTCAAATAAAAATAAATAGAATCTTTAAAAAACTTTGAATTTAAACATTTACTTGCTGTAAGACTAGTCAGTTGGAATTGAAGAGTGTTTGATTAACAGGTGGTGGTTCTGAGGGATGGGCTTTATTTAAGTCTTCATGTGGGGTCTGGAGTGGACCTTATCATTGCTATTTATGTAACCTTTAATCCTGGCAGTGTTGAAACCCTACTTTGCCAGATTGAGTTTTTATAATAAAAATTAAACTCAAGATGCACAAGCAGGTGCAGTCACGTCCTATGTGCAGGTAGACCAGATGTGTCACTAGATGAGAGTATAGAACATATTGCTTATTTTCAGCCAGTACCAGGAGTGCCAAGGAGAACAATCATCCAAACTTTTTCCTCCTGCAGCTTTTACAAGAGCCTCTACTTTGGGATTTTTTTCCCTTCTCATTGATTTCAAAAGGAGAAAAGCAACTATTGAAGTCCAGATGAGAAATCAGGAAATCTTTCTTTTATTTACTCATTTAACGAGTATTAAATGGCTTACTAATACATGCCATACATGCTAGAACCCAGGGATATACAGAGATGAGTAATCAGGACAGTGTTCCAGACTTCATGGAGCTTATATAGGTATATAAGCTTATATAAGCTCCTATAAGCTTATATCGGAGTCTATACAAGTAGACTCTCTGCTGAGCTTGATCACATGACCCATGAGATCATGACCTGAGCTCCAATCAAGAGTGGGATGCCCCTGCCCCCACTCCAAATGGGAGTGGCATCCCTGATGCCACACATACATATAATATCGCCTTATCCTCCAAACGGCTCAGAGTTTCCATGAGGCTGCTATTTAAGACCTACCTCGGGAATTAGCATTTTTATATGGGAGAGAGAGTATTCGTAGACGGCAGATTGGGGGAAATATGGAATAGGGAGAAAATTTCTTTCCAATTCCCAGTGGCCCAGACTTAAAAAATTTAGTCAGTTTATTATTCCTGCTCTTTTTTCCCTTGGTCCTATAATAAGCTGTCCTCAGGGTCCATTTCTCAGTCTACTATTATTAGATAAGGAATTATTGGGGTTCCTGGGTGGCTCAGTCAGTTAAGTGTCTGACTCTCGGTTTCAGCTCAGGTCATGATGTCAAGGTCTTGAGATCAAGTCCCGAGTCAGGCTCCCCACTCACCACAGAGTCTGCTTCTCCTACTCTCTCTGCTCCTTACCCTGCTCCCATTCGCACTCTCTACCTCTATCAAATAAATAAATAAAATCTTTTAAAAAGCCTATAAGGAATTATTTTTCCATCAAAGAAAAGGTGACACTATTTCAAATCCAGGCTTAAATTACAGATTGATAAAATGTGTAAATATTACAGCAAAAAAATGTAGAAAAATTCTACAATATATACCAACGGCTAAACTGACCAACATATAAGCTTTTTCAATGTGTCCTAAACAGGGGAGAAACCACATCTAGGAAAACAGTGAATGTCAGTACACTGGAGCTACTCTCTTCTACCCAGCGCCTGGTGATAGTGAAGTTGGGCAGTAAGTGGCACTAGGAAAACAGTACGGCATCCTCTTTCTGAACAAAACCCTGATGTCAGCCAAGATCTGAAATCAGTCCTGGGCTTGCACTGTGCAAATGTGCTTTAAATTTGCCTGTGGTTGTTTTCCCCAGTGGTCAAGGAGAATATGCTACTGATTTGTGCTTTGGCATTTCCATTGCGCACTGACAGGCAGCTTTTTTTAAACACATACTTGAATGATTTCGACAAAGCTCCCTATGACTGCAGCTTCACTAGAAATCCTAATAGTTCTTGGAAAAGTATGTGCTCACTAAGCTAAATATCGTGCCAACAGGCATGAGTAATTAGCTTGGTGCTAACTCTACATCAGGAATATTAATTATGTGTTTCAAATGCTACTTTTATCTTCAGTCTCAAAGAACAGCTATATAAACATTAATCTTTGTAATACCTGTAACTTTCTATTGGGCATGGAGGACAGAAGAGAGAGGAAAATAGGTCTCTTATTCAAGTTATCACTGTACAGCACCAGAAAAGCTGGTAGTAATCACAGCAACAGAAAAATCTGGATATTCCCTCTAATCATTTAATAGTTTTTTTTTTCTTTAAAAGTACATGTGGCTTTTACTCAACTGTATTATACAAAATTCTGTCCTAATTACGTGTGTTATCCATTCAAATGTTACTTCCAGCATAAAAAGTCAATTTAGATTAAAGGTTGTATGTGGTATTATACCTATGATAAAATGGGACTAATTAAAATGAATAACGCTAGGGTTAATCTTAATTGGGGGGGGGGGTCGGGATCATTGTAAATATTTGGTTTTCTCCAAAAGAAAAAATGCTGAAATGGCTTCAAAATTTGTATATGGCCAGTGCAAACTTAAACTGCTGTTTAAAATTATCCAAGACCTATCAGATAAGAGTAAACCACTGGACAACCAGGAATAAACACATTTCAACTTCTTGGAAAACAACCCTACACATTAAAAACTTAAAGCTTCAATGCTAGAAAACAGTATCTTTTGAGCGATAATTTTCCAGTTTACTTTTTAAATTCCAACAAAAATTATATTAGCATGAGGATAAAATTCTAAAATATCATCACAGGACCCTCTGCTTATCTGGATATATTTAAAATATAAATAAATCTCATTTTTTGGCATGCTCCCCTCTCCCTCCCCCCAGTTGTTTGTTTGTATTTATTTATTTATTTATTTATTTATTTATTTATTTATCTATCTATCTATCTATCTATTTATTTATTTATTTTTAAGATTTTAAAAATTTATTTATTCATGAGAGACACACAGAGAGAGAGAGAGGCAGAGGGAGAAGCAGGCTCCATGCAGGGAGCCAGATGCGGGACTCGATCCAGGGACTCCAGGATCACACCCAGGGCCGAAGGCAGGCACTAAACCGCTGAGCCACCCAGGGATCCCACTCCACCCCCCCCCCCCGGTGTTTTTAAAAGAAGAAACACATAATCTATATAAATAACCGGTTTACTTAAAGTTTCTTTGGTGTGTGCTCTATCATCCCCCATACCTTCCTCATTGGGACAGGGACAGGCCTGTGACAAACACCAAAATCCACCTGACCATTGGGAAGAGAGGATCCAACATACAAGGAAAGAATGTACTAGAGAGACAGCAGGGTTCTCACTACAGAGACTTCTCCAGGCCCTCTCACAGAAGCAACAGTGGAAAAGATCACTAGGATTATGCAGTGGTTTTAATATTCACATTTTTTCAGGACACCAGAAAATGGCCCAATAAAGTGAGGTGATAATCTTATACTGCAACTGACAATGACAAAGAGACCTCACAGGCCAAGCTCTGAGCTACAGGCTTTCCATACCCCATGTCCTTCAATCCCCATACCAACTTCATGAAGGAGTCCTAGCCATCTGTCCCAGGCAGCCTTTAAGAGGTTACATAACTTCCCTAAGCTTGCATAGTAGGAAATGATAGAGTGAGGACTGCAAGGCAGGCTTGTCCTTGATTCTGCTCACCTTACAACACTACAGCATTTACATTTTGCAAAATTATGACTTGAAGTGTATGTCGGGATGTTCTGTGCTTTCCCAGATTAATTTTCTACAGGGTGTTTTCACTCCCACAGTCTATACTTACCATACTTTCAGAGACCTTTGGGTTGTAAGGAATTCAAAGACTCATCCTTCAATGCATCCTTCAAGATACACAAAGGTCCAAAGTAATTGTTTTCTCTTTTTTGTTTTTTAGATAGGCTCCACACCCAGGGTAGAGCCCATCATGGGACTTGAACCCATGACCCTGAGATTCAAGACTTGGGCTGAGACCAAGAATCAGACGCTTAACCGAATGAGCCACCCAGATGCCCCTTGTTTTTCTTTCTTCTTCTTCTTCTTTTTTTTTTTTTTTTAAGATTTTATTTATTAACCTGAGACAGAGAGCACAGCCGAAGGCAGAGGCAAAGGGAGAAGCAAACTCCCCTCTGAGCAAGGAGCCCAATGTGGGACTGGATCCCAGGACTCTGAGATCATGACCTGAGCCAAAAGCAGACTCAACTGAGTCACCCAGGCGCTCCTGTTCTTCTTTTTCTAAATCAAAACTTATTGAGATCTTCTGGCTCTCTCACAGGGCTTTAAAGTCATATACACCATGGGAGCCACACTTAGTTTCTCCAGAAATGGCAGAAATTCATATCACAACAAACCTAACACTTATCATGATTCCCATTTTTCAAATCTATTCAGCACCAAAGTCAGTTGACTCTGTCTCTCACATTGTTGGATCTGGCCCCTCCTTCCCACATTCAGCTCCCTGCCTTGCTTAGACCCTCTTCTTCCTTGACCTCAGTATATGTAGGAAGTACAGGATTGGTGTGTCTCCACCTCTTCTGGACAATGGCTTCTCCACATCACAGCCAATGATCCTCTTCCCTCGGGCACCATCCACTCCAAACAATCTTCTCTGGACCCTTGGGCTAGACTGGGGGGGTCCCTCCTCTGCCCTCCCCGAACCCCTTGCGCACATCACTGTATCACTGATGCATAGTACCAACATATGTATCCTTGTCTGTCTCTTTCTCGAATGGGCGAATGGGTTTCCTGGTAGCTAGCACAAATACAACTTTTTGAGTCTTTCCATTCTCATACAAGTGTGAGAATGTCTTTCCATTTGAGTCTTTCCATTCTCATACAAGTGTGAGAATGTCAGAGGAGGAGGAGAGACCCCCATATTCATTTCGTATCTCTTGGACTTTTGCAGGCTTTAGCTATCTAATAGTTCATTTAACAAATACTGAACTTACACTGGGCTCAGCACTAAAAGTACAGAAATGATTAAGACACAAGGGCTCCTAAGTGGCTCAACTGGTTAAGCACCCGATTCTTGGTTTTGGCTCAGGTCATGATCTCAGGATCCTGAGATCAAGTCCCAGATCAGCCTCAAATAAATAAATAAATACATAAATACATAAATACATAAAAAAATAAAATCTAATAAAAAAGACACAGTGGCAGACAATAAAGAGGACCCCCCCCAAAAGAGGGCCCGACAAGCAAACACAACTATAAAATGATAAGCATGGGTTCTGTGAGAACACAGATTGAAAGGACAAATCACGCCTAAAGATTTGGAGGAGACTGCCCCAATGCCTGAGCTGAGGACTGTCATTCAGCAGCCAGAGACACAAAGGAAGGCAGCCCAGGCACCAAAGTCACCAGTCAAAATTCCAGAGCCTGAAGACCCCCCTCGGTGCGAGAAATAACCTGAAACATCACCTTCACTGCCATCATTCCATTACTTCCATACATCAGGACCATCAACAATCCTTTTAAATAAGCTATTCACACAAAGATATCTTCTATCAGACCATGATGGAGGAAGCATCTCCCCAACACTTAATGGAAATTATATAAAATATTTTCCCATACAAACACTAGAAAGGTAATTCCATGAAGCTGTTGTAAGTAAACCTGGTAGATATCCAACACTACTTTCTCTACAACCGAGAAGTAAGCAGATGCATCTTTTGTTTAACAAACATAAAAAAAATGTTAAGAAAGAATGTAAAATAGCTTGCTGCTGAGCATATGCATGCACTCATGCTTATCCGTATTAGCTCAAGTGACTAGACCTTGCTTTGTGTCTAGAGCTTGCCTTTCTTCAACCAGCAAACTCATAGCAAGCAGAATGGACTACCTGAAACGCTATATCCTTAACTGCCCTTGTCAGGGGGCAGTTGAGGGCTTAGCAGCAGCTCTATGAAGACAGTCTCCTATTACCCTCTTGTCCAGGCCTCTTTGCTGGCAAAAAGCACAACTGAATAAACAGAGACAAGATCTGCAATGCATCAGCACTAAGTCAATTACGACAGTGGGAAGAATGGTGATCTAAGGTCTCAATCTTTTAAACAGTAATCATCTTTTTCACCTAAGAAATCTGGCAATCTCAGTCCACTGTATTTATGGAAGTACTTTTTAGAATCTCCAATTAATACAAGAACTCTGGAGCAGGACCACAAAGACCCAACCAGAGTATACTGTGATTCTGAGCTTGGTTCCCAGACAGGTTAACAAGAAACTACCAGCCTAGGAAAATCATATATATGAAAAAGATACCAGAACTAGCTTGCATTGAACAAAAGGATTCATAGCTCTTGCAAGTGTTTATCATCTTCATTCTATTTCCAACTACATGACAACAAGTAGAGTTTATAAGAAGAGACACTTATAATAACTGCCAAATGATCTGCCCATCTTATCAAAGGCAAGGAAATGATAGGCTCTCTGCTTGTGCATGAACAATTTCTTTTCCAAGGCTTTAATTTTACTTGTTCAAAACACCTTCTCATAGAGAATCCAGGAATCTAAAGAGTTTTGTAAACACTAGGCATAGATATATAATTTAAACTTGCCCCACAGAGCCTGTTAAATGTTCTTCCATTACAAAGTATGCATTTCTTGAGTTCTTAAATATTTGGAAAATGTGTAAGACATATGAAAAGGATAGTTTTTAGAACAAAGATCCATTACTCTGATCTTGTGTTTCTCCCCCAGAAACAGAATGCACTTCAACCCATCCCCTTTAAGTGCATTATTTTCCTAGTCTGTAGAAAGCACTGAACAGAGTTTGGAGGAGGTAGTAAACCATGTTGATTCCCAGTGTATACCTTACTCTGGGGGAACCTAGCTCGCTGAAGGGGTAGCAGAGGCAGTAAGTACACGGTACACAGCAAGCTGCCTACATGATTCCAAGTCAGCTCATACAGGATCCCAGAGAGCCTCTCCACTGTTCCCCGGCCATGGTCCTCTCCATGTAATAAAGGTTCCTCATGATTCCCAACATGCATCTGCAAACTACACTGGCCTGATCAGAGGGAGCTGCAAAATCAGAGACTTTTAGGACTCCACTGTTCTCAAGAAGACATGTCTAAAAACCCTCTGCTCCTCTGTTCCAACATTTAATTCTAACTCCCTACCTCTGCTCTCATTTCACCCCAGTTTCCAACCAGTACTTTCTACTGGGAGGGCTATACAACTTGGGCAGCCTTCTTACTTTCTGCCCAAATCGGAAATAACCATCCACCTCCTGACCTATCACACCAATAGGATGTGGAAAAATATTTGGGGTCTGAGACCCAGGTGACCTCATTAGGCACCTGCGTTACCTTTCTGAGTGGCAAATCTGATTTGAGATGGCTTTCTTCAAGACTTTGATGTCTTTTTCCAGTATGCTTCTGTGATTGAAATTCTGTAGAATGAGAAGTTTCATTTCTACTACCTTTTATAGACAACAGCTGGCCTTAAGTTTTCACTTGCTTTCCCACCATCCTTACACTTTTCTTGTAGTGTTTGCTTCTCTCTTCTTCCTGTGACTACTTATTTCCCAAATATGATTAGACTTGTTTTTATATTTTATTTCCATAAAAATTAAAAGTAAGATACAAATACATGCCCTCAGAAACTAATAAGCAATTGAGGGGAAACCGTATCTATACATGTACCCAAACAGACACTGTAATCCAGTGCAAAGGTGCAAATGGAGAACAAGAACAAAGATGGGATTAGTTCTCCAACTACTTACCTTCACATTTATCTATCTATTCAATGCCAATAAGTATATTTCAAATATTAGATCAATGTCAACCTAAAAAAGCCCTAAGTTAAAAGCCCTCTGCAGGTATCCAGTGCACTCAAGAACCTGCTATGTTAAGAGAGTTCATGAATGTCCAAAACACCAACTATACACTCTAGGAGAAAATATTTCATATCTTGTGTATGTAGAAAGAGCTCACTGTTTGAATGTTCAATTGTATAAAGCCAAGAAATAAGGAGCTATTGTTTTCTTTAAAAATACCTTCTCAAAATTGTCCTCTAATGTTTTATTACATTTGCAAAATAAATATATCAAAATATTGGAAAAGTTTTCATGTTGGGAGACTTATTTTACCTTTACTATCTTGAATTTTACATTAAAAAAGTATGTTCAGGGATGCCTGGGTGGCTCAGCAGTTGAGCATCTGCCTTCGGCCCAGGGCGTGATCCTGGAGACCCGGGATCGAGTCCCACATTGGGCTCCCTTGCGTGGAGCCTGCCTCTCCCTCTGCCTGTGTCTCTGCCTTTCTCTCTCTGTGTCTCTCATAAATAAATAAATAACATATTTAAAAAAAAGCATGTTCATCACTTAGAATAAGGCATTGTAATTCTTTTTTTATTTTTATTTTACTTTTATTTATTTCTTCATGACAGATGCAGAAAGAGAGGCAGAGACATAAGCAGAGGGAGAAGTAGGCTCCCTGTGGGTAGCCTGAGACAGGAGCCGGATCCCAGGACCCTGATATCATGACCTAAGCCAAAGGTAGACGCTCAACCACTGAGCCACTCAGGCACCCCAAGGCGTTGTAATTTTTGAGATAGTAAGGTTCTCTTGTCCTATTAAAGTGGTTTTTAAATTATAAAATTTTTATACTGAACTTTTCAGAAACATTATTATATTAAGACAAGTATGTCTATCTGTTGGTGTGTATACACACACTTTAATTCTTTGATTAACACATAAACACATTAAAAACTTTATACATAAATACATGTTAGAACATTGAAAAGAAGTTCCAAAAATAACTAAAATGGCCATTTTGCCAAACTATTTTCAGGCTGTCTCTAAGCAAAGAAGAGTGGAATTTGAGTCAACCCTCCCAACCAGACTCAATCTTTAAATAATACTGGAGACATACAACAGTTTTCAACTACCAGATTTGATCTGCTTGGTTTTGTGGGACTGGTGAGTTGAGAACAAAAGGTCATAGCCAGACAGTCTGCACAGTGTGATGCTTATGGAGACTGCTGTCCAATCTTCATCCAGTCAACAATCTTGAATTTAAAAGTGGCACCAAGGGGCGCCTGGGTGGCTCAGTCAGTTAAGCATCTGATTTTGGCTCAGGTCATGATCCGGAGATCCTGGAATCGAACTGCACATGGGCCCCCTGCTCAGCGAGGAGTCTACTTCTCCCTCTCCTTCTGCCCCTCCCCTCACTTGTGTTCTGTTTCTCTCTCAAATAAATAAAATCTTACAAAAAAAAAAAAGTGGCACCAAGTCTATGCTTATAGAATGTCTGATAAACTGCTTTTCAAGATCTTTATTGATTTGAAAGAGAGTCCATATTCACCATCCACTGCTTGATAAAGTCTCTTAAAAAGTGTTGATGGAACCTTTGAATCTAGGTCCAAAACAAGTACTTAAGACTTCAACAAGAAGTATTTCTTATAAAATTCTTGGGCCTAATATTATTTTGAATGTTCTTCAAAATAATATTCAATTTGATCATTTGTTTTGACACAAACAATTAGTCTGTCCCATAACTGGCTGTGAAATAAACAGCTTGCTCTGAGTTAGTAGCAAAGGGGCAGAAAAATTCAAGCATGGCATCTATCCATCTGCTCCTCTGTGACAACAAGCTGATTTAGGAGCAACATGTGACCACAGCGAAGCTGTTTGTTCAAAAGAAATGAAGCAGTGCCTTCAAGAGGCAATGGAATTAAGCACTCAAAACAGGCACCAATATCTAGAATAAGAAAGTTTTAAACTCAAAAAGAAAATCTAAAGCCGATTCCAGTTTAGTCCCAATGGGACGAGAAAAGCTATTGTCTTCTATCAAACAGCAATTCACTGACAATTGGAGGGAAAAAATATAAATTCCAATAATTATGAAGTTAATAATAATCTCATAGGCAGCAATATTCAGGAAGTTGATTAGATGATCATAATGGGTGATTTAAAGTGAAAGGAAAAACACCCTTAGCATAATTTAATAAGAGCTTCAGACTGAAGCATATTCAAGGGTTTCATGAAAGACCTTCTCATGGCCTTTTAATAGCTCTTTCCAATTCCAATTAACTTGTTAAATGCCAATTCTCACTACCTCATCAGAAATCTAAAGCCAGCCCCTTCTGATTAAATCATGAAATTATTATTAGCAGCACAATGCCTATTCATGGATGGGCCGGCACAGATAAGCAGCTCACAATTCTCCATGCCAAGAGGAAAAAACAAAGAAACAAAAACTGGAGTGGGTAATTAAAAGTAATACATTTTATTCATCTTTGGGATGCTTAGCGTGAGGTTTACCTAACAAGTCACCCTTCCTAATTGTTTCACTAGGGTTAGTATTTAGATTAGTATAATCTTTTTGTAGATCCTCCATAGACAATGCAGAAATGTTGACTGAGTGAAAGTTCATTTACATGAAAAAGCCAGATTAGTACCTAAGGAATCAGAAGGCACTTGTCAACTGGGAGCTGTGCTGCTGCCAGTGTGAGGAGTCACATCACCCCATTCCCCATCACTCAAATGTCTGCAGACTTCTCATGGGCAAGCCCCACACCCATGCGTGCTCCTATTCACTCTCACAGTAATACCGGCACTCAGCTGTTTCCAAACATCCTCCTGCAGGTTTGGCTTCCCCCACCCCCCACCCCACTGCGGGCTGCCCCTGAGGACAGGACATGCCTGACTCAAGAGGCCAGGGAGCATATCCAGGTTCAGAGTTCAAGGCTGCGCACCCTCCCAAGTCAGGGGACACCTGCCCACTGAGCTGTGAACCCGTCAGCTTTGCCACATCTTTCCGTAGACTTGGATTTCTTATATTCCTGAGTCTAATATTCAGACAGCAGCCCTCTGAGAAGGTATGAATTCCCAAAGGAAAGTCCCCAACACTGCCTCAGCTTTCAGCGTGACACAAAGACTCCTGTGCATATTATAGTCTCTTTTTTCATTCAGTCTTACAAATATTATCATGGGAGAAGAGATGCTTTGACGTAGAAAACAAAATAAATTGAAACAAGATCGGTGGGCAGCCGGGGTGGCTCAGCAGTTTAGCACTGCCTTCAGCCCAGGGCGGCATCCTGGAGACCCCCGGGATCAAGTCCCTGCATGGAGCCTGCTTCTCCCTCTGCCTGTGTCTCTGTCTGTCTCTCTGTCTCTCTGTCTCGGTCTCTCATGAATAAATAAAATCTTAAAAAAAAAAAAGAAACAAGATCGGTAAAAACAACCATTTAATTTACATTCTAGGCATTATTAAGTCATCTCTTCCAGAAACCAGATAAACTGCTAAAGAATTATTTCAATGAATATGTTACTAGTAACATTTTGATTTTTTCTATGAATTAAGGACCTTGAAACGTGAAGTTTGGTCAACTATTTTGTGAGATGCTAGAGTTGGTTCTGCTTAGTATTTATTATGCTGAGTGAAGTAAGTCAATCAGAGGACAAAGATTATATGGTCTCATTCATTTGGGGAATATAAAAAATAGTGAAAAGGAATAAAGGGGAAAGGAGAAAAAATGAATGGGAAATACCAGAGAGGGTGACAAAACATGAGAGACTCCTAACTCTGGGAAATGAACAAGGGGTAGTGGAAGGGGAGGTGGGCGGGGGGGGATGGGCTGACTGGGTGATGGGCACTGAGGGGGGCACTTGGCAGGATGAGCACTGGGAGTTATGCTATATGTTGGCAAACTGAACTCCAATTAAAAAAAAAGAATTATACTCCTCAGAGGCAGCCAAATATAATGTTTGTGAACAAAAATAATTGGAACGCTAGTGTGACTCTGTATCCTCCAGCTAGGGATGAAAGTCCACAAACAAGAACGAATGTAAGTGTCACAGTCATAGAATGGATTGGTGAAGACAGGGTTTTATCCTTAAAAAACTGCCAAAAATGTTAGTAGACTTTGCCTATTTATCCCTCCCTCTCCTGCACAGCATCTGGCACAACGGCGGTGCTCCCAAAATCTGCCCTCTCCAACCATGCTTCCTTCAAGCTGGCATGGGATTTCCCTGACCAAATGCTACCCATAGTACTTTTACCTTATTCGACCTCATCACAGTACTTAGAAGCTTAGTTTAGAACTAACTGCATCACACTTTAAAAAATATGGCTTACAGAAATTTCATACAGGGACGCCTGGGTGGCTGAGCAACTGGGCGCCTGCCTTTGGCTCAGGTCATGATCCTGGAATCTGGGATCCTGTGGGGAACCTGCTTCTCCCTCCGCCTGTGTCTCCACCTCTCTCTCAGTCTGTGTCTCTCATGAATAAATAAATGAATCTTTTTTAAAAAAAATTCATAAAAATTATTTCAACATAAACAGAAATGACATTTTTATGCATAGGTTGTATTAATATGTTGTTCCTGTTATCAAATTATTTCATGTTCTCATTTGTTATTTCTTCAACTAAATAGCTTAAGGAAAGGAGAGGTTCCCCACTACCACTATTTTCATCTTGAGCAACTCTGTACTCTTCCAGTAGATAAACCACAGATAAACACCAGCCAGTTACACTTAAATTGGCTTCTTTTGACTTTTGAGGTCAATTCCCTAAAATCATCCTTCCTATCTTTAATAGTTGTTAGGAAATTTTAACTACAGATGGTGAATGGATGAAGTTGTTTGAAACTGTCTCAGCTCTGCCGATGCCAATTCCTCTGTCGATTTCAATGATCCACTCCTACCTCCTGATGACACAGTCCTCCCTGGCCTCAACTTCCCTGAAGTACTCGGCACATGAGTATTTAGCCACCTGCTAGACATCTCAAGGGGGTCTGGTTTGGTGTCTCTGGCTGAAGTCCTCATCTTTCTGCCCAATATGGTGGCCCCACCATTCAAGTAGCTCAAGCTTGACCCATTGTCATCTCACACCTCTCTCTCTCTTTCGCCTTCTGATCTGAATCAATCTCAATGTCCTGGCAATTTGCCATGTTTCTAATACTAACTCCTTGGTCTATGCCCACTATTGCTTACCTGATTCAAATCCCAATAGTTTCTCACTTGAATTCCCACAGCATCTCCCAGCTAGGCTCCTTAATTCTACTCTTCAGGGCAGAACTTCCACCCCACCCTCCACATGGTGACCAGTGCAATCTACCTAAATCTCAAATTGCTCCCTTACTGCTTCCACTTAAACCCTTCTTGGGTTCTTCCTCATCCAACCATAAATTGTCATGTGCAACAGTGGGCCCTTAAGAATCTGGCCCCAGCCCACTTCTCCTCCTATCTTCCATATTCTCCATTTCTTTTCAGTTAACATGTACTCATCTCCTAAGACTAGGAAAATTTACCTTCTCCAGTGTTTGTCATGGCCCCACAGTGGCATCAGCAGGCTTAGGCATCACCCCTTGAGCCTACCTACCCAGACCATATGCTCTGTCGATGTGTCTGTCCTCCATATTTAGCCAAAGGTCTATACCAGAAAATGGTAAGTCAAAGATCTGAGGTGCTAAAATACAGAAAACCCTGTTACATTCCCCAAGGCAAATTTGTATTCTTTCCATTGTCATCAGTTTCAATGCTTACAATACTTCTCATATTCCTGAAATAACTTCAATTACTTTGAGACTATCAAGGCTAGTGAAAGCAATACCCCTATCCTCTCTCCTCTTTGTGACATATTATTTGTATCTTCATCTGCAGGAAAACCTGTCCCTCTGTGATTCAGTTTATCCATGTTAATAAGCTCCTGGGCCTCCCCCAGCACCTTTCTTCTTGCATTCCACTCCTTACTTTCCAAAATGGTCCTTAGATTGATCACCTCGTCTAAATTCACAGAACCAGGTCTTTATCATCTCTCATGTAGATTATTTTAACAGCCTCTTAACTAGTTTCCCCTCCTCTGGCCTCCCCCTTTAATAATCCAGTCTTCATATTCTCTGAGCCCTAACCACAAATCTGATTGTGCCTTGAAATCTCAGGTGAACAAGGCAAAGTTTAAACATCTTAGCCTGAAATTCAAGGCCCTATAACACCTTGCCCCACCCTGCCTTTTTAATCTCATCTTCCTTTGTATATTCCAGGATCACACCAATCTGCTGATTACTGATCACTTCTTATTAAGTCTACCACATTTCTCCAATCCTGCTCATGAAGGTTCTTTGACTTTATCCCTCTGGCAGTTTGAAAAATGCCTATTCATCCTTCAAGAAGACTGACTTCAAATAAGCTCCTACTCTATAAAAACTTCAAAACTGCCCAATTACATACAAATCATGGCTACTTTCGGGGTTTCCAAAGATTTAGTGTTTACACCTGCTATGGCACACATGATACTGCCTCTATCTCCATTATAAAATGGAAACTCCTTGAAAGAAAACTCTGTGAATTACACATCTTCGAGTATTCACTTTTTTTTTAAGATAAAGTCTAAGGCAAATCAAGTGCTCAAAAGAAATATTTGTTGAATTATGTTGCCTTCATTACATAACAAATTCTCAAAGGCAGGAACAATACTTTATTCATCTCTGTATTTTTAGGAGCACCTACCATAGCTCCAAGATCAATATATCTTCGTGAAATAAAAGAATGACCCTTCTTTGGGGGCAAATACACAGAACAGATAAATGAGCTAATATGAAATATTTTTTAAATGTAAATATTTCGGGGCACCTGGGTGTCTCAGTTGGTTAAGCATTGCCTTCAGCTCAGGTCATGATTCCAGGACCCTGGGATTGAGGCCCCCCTGCTCCGTGGGGAGTCTGCTTCTCCCTCTCCCTCTGCCCCTCCCTGTTCTCTCTCTCAAATAAATATTTTTTTAAATGTAAATATTTCCAGACTGATTTAAACATTTTTATTATGAATCACTTTGGCAGACAAAGACTAGAGCATGGCTACTCAGAGTATACCATTGGCCTGGAATTCTGTTATGGGTCCCACTGTGAAGTAAGAACTGAAATAAAGAATAAGCATTTGGAAACTTTTATGCCAACTTGACAAGGCCAAGACATCCAAACATACCATCATGGACTTGTCTGATGGAAGAAAGTATTGGTTGGTGTTGGTCTTGGTGAATACATGTCCTAACGTGGCATGTAGGGCAAGAACCACAGGCCAGTCATGGCTCAATGACCAAATACTGGTCTCTGATACACTGGAAATGATAAGAAAAACAAAAGGTGTTTCACCAGAGACAGTCCGGAAAACACTAGCAAAGGAGAATAATATAACAAACTCCCGTGTTCCACAACCCATTTCTCTATATTTACCTTCCATATTTGCTTGAGACATTTTTCCCCCATGAAATAAAACATTACATATAGGGGTAAAGCCACCTTTGTGCCGTTCCCCAGCCCTTGTGTCCTCCTTCCCTCTCAAGAGACAGCCTACCACTGACTTCTTAAATAAGCGACGAAATCCTGTTCAATAATGTGAAACTTTCCTGCTGAGGCTTTAATGCAATTAGAATTCCTTTCACCAAAATAATTAAAATTTAACAATGGTAATAAGTGTTATTTTGAAGACCCCTGTCTGTTAGTATTTTTTAAAAATATTTTTATTTATTTATGATAGTCACACAGAGAGAGAGAGAGAGGCAGAGACATAGGCAGAGGGAGAAGCAGGCTCCATGCACCGGGAGCCCGATGTGGGATCAATCCCGGGTCTCCAGGATCGCGCCCTGGGCCAAGGGCAGGCGCCAAACCACTGCGCCACCCAGGGATCCCCCCTGTCTGTTAGTATTATGTGAAAACCTGTCTTGTGCCCTCTCTGTGACCCTTCAGCAAAGACAGACAGACCTGAACTCCACAAGTAAAGGGACGTCTGCTGCCTCAATCTACAGAGGGAGAAAGCACATGTTGCCTGGGTGTAAAATGAAAAAGATTCCCACTCACTTGCACTAATAAAACAGGCTTTCCAAGAACATGGAGCTGATTAGACTTAACTACAAAAGATACTCACTCATGTCAGAGGTCAGCATGGAGAAGCACAAGAGAGGAGAAATGCTAGAAGTGGCAGGTAGAAGCCACCGGCTTTCCATGGTTAATCAAATGGGCACAGCAATGCCAACACACCTCCTGAAATCCAAACCTTCTATGTCTGCATTACTGCCAACTAATTTCTAAAACCTCCACTGCTAATCAAACTTGTTTGGCTGCCTCCTTATCGAAACTTTACAAAACTTTAATTTCAGCCTCATGAGCCCTGCAGCTGTAAATTAATTGAATAAAATTTACAAACATTACATAGTGAGATAAAGTACTTTCAAAGGCTTTTCCCTATTCAGCTGACTTAGCTGCCTAGCATGCCAGTTTTGCTTGACATGAGTTCAGAGGCCTTGGAAGCCATCCTAATCCTACTCGCTAGGCCTTGTGCCTATTCACAGAACCATGTTAACCCACATCCGGAAAATTAATAAACCTCAGATGGGTGTAAGCACTCAGAAATACTCCTGATACTTCTTGCCATTTATTATACCAAGGCACTCTTTACAATAGGAGAATCCTCCTCAAAAGACCAGAGGGGCAGCAGATAAAATCCCTGAGGTCATTCGCATGCAACAAAATACCTCATTGAAGATTGCTGTGGTCTAAAGCCAATGCCAGGAATTAAATTTACTGAAGGTGAAATCCCCTATGCTTCGGTGTAATAAGGATATTCCCAAATGTTTATGAACTCCTTCCATTTTACATTTCTCACAATTTTTAAACAGCAAGGGGAGTAAAACTGATTGCTCTCGTGTCTGCCAACTGTACCACGTGAGCCAGCTCTTCAGTGGTCACATGTCCCCACATCACATGGACAGAGAGAAGACAAAAGACTATTAATTTCTCAAAATGAGAAGTCCTAATACACGGAGGTGCCGTAATTAATTAATGATCTCCATGGTTACCAAGGAAGAACTGAAATGCCCCAGTCTCGATGGTTTTCACAGTGCAAGTCTATCAACTTCTGGGTTCATGAATTCTATCAGCAGGTGGAAGCGCTCTGAGCCCATGTGGAACTGCGGAGGCAGAGGCTTCTCTCCAACACATGAATGCCCCTGCCTTCTGCAAAAGACCCAGATTTGAAGCAACTGAGGGCCAAGAGAGTTCTGTAGATTTCTTAAGCTCTCTGAAACATTGTGTTCAACTATAAAGATAGGGTTCAAGGAGGGATAGTGTGAAGGTGAAATTAGAAAAAGCACCCCAAAAGTTGGGCGTGTAATAGCCTCTTATCAAGGAAAACATTTTTAAATGTAAATTCATCTATCTTTTCCTTCTTTAGAAAAAACAAAAAGAAAACTAAAAAATACAGCCAAACATATCCCACTGACAATTGTTCTTTAGATATATGGCTTTATACCAGAACCAAACAAGATCACAAAGAGATGCTTTCTAAAATTTCATCACAGAGAAGATCAGAAATATCAGTGCTTGATGGCCACGAAAGTGACCAATCTCTTTGGCCTTGCCCCCCACCAAGCAAGAGAGGGATATAGTCTCTGAAATAAATGCTCAAGTTTTCCCTCAGTAATTTGGGATAGTGGGGAAAAAAGCTGATTCAAACAAAGTCCATTAAATAAATAAAATCCCAACACTTGGTTCTTTAGACAAAAAGCAGATGCTAACAATACAAAAGACTGCTAATGCTTTGGCAAACTAATCATTCTTCCAAATGCCATTTACAAAAGCCCACCAGACCTCCAGCTGTGAGGATGCCATGGGAAAATTCTGTGGCAATTATAAGTGTTTTTAATGCAAGACCAGAACCAGAGTATCATGAATGAATGAATAAAAGTTCCATATAAATAAATCGAGAAATTATTTTTATCAGAGAGCCATAGGTCCAAAGAAACAAAGTTAAAGAAAAAAAAATATATCTATCACCTCTTTATCATTGATCTCAAAACAATAAGAACTTAGTGAGTTGCCACCAAGGAAAACTGTCAAATAGAAGCCTGGGTAGTTTCAGAAAATCAAAGTCCAGCTAAATTTGCTCAGACAATGAGAATGACTTTGAGAGCTGTCTAGTCTTATTTCTGACAAGAAAGAACCAAACACCTCGTTGGATCAGAGGAAATCCTTATGTAGATGGCTGGAGCATTCATCCACACACCCAAGTTTTTACTTGGTACTACCTACTTACTACATACCATGCATTTGTGCCAGGTGCTGAAATAATGACAACAATAACAAAATAAAACTTGTTCCTGACCACAAGCAGTTTGTCGTCTGAGTAAGTCACTGACAACTACAATACAAAAGTACAAGAGTTGCACTAGAGAAAGCCAGAGGTTAGCTACGAATGAATATAGATATCCCAGAAAATACCCTCAGCTACAATTTCAACAATGACAGATGATGCCTTCCCATGTGTCATGCTGTCAACATTCACCTAGTCCCTAAAGTTCACTCTCTAAATTCCTTGCTTTACTGAGTTTTAGACATACCTCTAAAACATCATCCAGATTGATTCTTACCTCACAGTCATGGCCCGCTGCTTACCACCTACTGGACACCTTCTATTATACATGCTTCCCAGAACCAGGGTCCTCATTCCCAGTGTCCACACCCTTCATGAATTATCACTCAGCTAATAAAATATTTCCCACCACCAAGAATCTGATTTCACTTCCTTTCTTAAAAACCTCCAAAAAAAAAAAAAAAAAAAAACCTCCAACAGTTCCTGTTGGGTAGAAGATGAAGTTCAGAGTACTTAGCACAGCCCAGCCTAACCAGCAAAGCAAATACTAGCTTTATGTTCCCTGCCCCTTAAGCAAGCTAAGACTGACAATCACACTGGACTTGGTGTTAGGGGGCTGGTCATGCTGGGATACATCAGAACCGCCATGGCTTTGTGTGTGATGTTCTTCTTCCAGAGGGTCCTTTCCCCTTGGCCTTGCATGGACGGTTCTTTCTCTTCCTTTGGATGCACTGTGTTCCATGTAATAACCTTCTTTGGCTGCAGGCACATTTGCCTCTAGGCGCTGACCAGCTATAACACTGTATGCCATAAAACTGTATTCACTGTACTGGTGTGATTTTGTCTTTTCTTTTCTTAAAAAAGGACCATTTTTTAATCGTCTCTCAGAACCTAAGCACAATGCATGACATGAAGAATATTCTTGATAAAAATTTGATGAATGAACTAGGAAAATGACTCATCCACACTAAATACAAGTCTAATAAAGGAAATTACTACCTATTAGGCTGGTACTGTACCACCTTACAAAGATAAAATTATTCTGAGCTTGATTAAAAAAAATTCTGTTCATAGTCCTGGAAACAGCCTGAATGTAAGGTTATTTTTGTAAATGGCTTCCTTACCATTCAACTGTACCAACCTACTCACGGGTGGTACTTTTGCAACTTGCAATGTATTTAAGGTTCCAGCTGAGCTCAAGGGAAAACAAGATTGGTATCTGACACACTTATTTTAAAGTTTGAGGTCAGATTTTATTAGAAAAAATAAATACTATGTGTCTCAAGAATAAGAATTTCTTTTTCTTTTTTTTTTTTTTTAATTTCTCTCTTGCAGATGAAATCTCTGTATGGTCAAGAAAAACCTTAATCTCTGGCTTGCTTCTGGCAAAGTCATTAACCTGCATTTAAAAATTCAGGTTAGGGATCCCTGGGTGGCGCAGCGGTTTGGCGCCTGCCTTTGGCCCAGGGCGCGATCCTGGAGACCCGGGATCGAATCCCACATCGGGCTCCCTGCATGGAGCCTGCTTCTCCCTCTGCCTGTGTCACTGCCTCTCTCTCTCTCTCTCTCTCTCTCTCTCTCTCTTTCTGTGCTTATCATGAATAAATAAATAAATAAAATCTTAAAAAAATAAAAAATAAAAAATAAATAAAAATAAAAATTCAGGTTACACCAACAGCCTCACACATCCAGCTCTCATTGGTAAATGAACAGAAAGCCTCTGACCAAGTTCTGACTCACTACCAAACGACTGATTACAGGTCTTGTGGTCTCCAGCTTGCTTTGTTTCACTAAAATAGAGTCCTCCCAGGGCAGCAGGTGCACACGAGGGCGCCGCTCAGTGGAAACCAGAGGAGCCCAGACTCACGGTGAGGATGTCAATTTGCCATCTTGGGGCAAGGGCTCAGGAGTGAGGGCCTTCCTTACAGGCTCCCAGGCACTCCCATCTTAAGCTACAGGAAGTCCAAATCCTTGGGCTGGAAGTAGGAGTAGAGATAAGCAATGGTGGTGTTGGTTAATATAGTCAGAGTTGCAGCTGTAGCAACCATGGCCCACATTATCTCAAGCTTTTTCTCATTCAGCAATATATACCTCCTCCCGGGTAGAAACTGTCTTAGGAGCAGCAGACCTTGGCAAAAAGTGAGTGGAAACTAAAAGTTACATGCCCATGAGTAAGGGTCATAGGTTTAGAAATCACAAGTCAGGTTCTCTCTTGGCTGACTCTCTGGCTAAAGGTGTAGCCTTGGACAGGTCAATTAACTACTTTAGGACTCAGTCTCTTTGACTAGTAACGTAAGAACCTAATCAGATTACCTCCTAAGTCCCTTTTAATTCTAAACTTCTATAATTCCATGTTCTAAATAATAAAATTAGGATATTAGGTATTTTTCAAATACAAATTTCAGAGAGAAGACTTCATGAGGATGTTTCCTCTTTCATTGTCCATGAGATAAATCACCAAATCCTCTCTAAAGATAAACAAATATAAAATTCAACAAAAATGACAAGTAAGCTTTACCAAAGACCCTGGCCCAGACACAGTGAACATAGCATGACAGTCAAACATGATATTCACATGATAGAAACACACCTGGGCTTTCATACTCACTCTTAATAATTCACTAAGAATTTCATCCTTGGGGCACTTGAGTAGCTCAGTCAGTTAAGCATTTAACTCTTGGTTTCAGCTTAGGTCATGATCTTGGGATTGTAAGATGGAGCCTGCATCAGGCTCCATGCTCAGCATGGAGTCTGCTTAAGATTCTTTGCTACTCCCTCCATCCCTCCTCTTACTCTTCTTTCTCTCTTTCTCTCTCTTGAAAAAAAAAATATATGTAAATAAATAAAATCTTGAAATATAAAATAAAAAGAATTTCATCTGCAGAAGAAGGCAGTTCACACACTTAACATTTCTCTTAGTTAAGAAAATCCAGGTGTTTTTACCATGGATATACTCGAAGGGATCCCAAACTAAACAATTCTACCACTGCTAAACTTATCTTAAAGTCTAGTAAGTTTCATGTCTTCCCATTTTGACTCAGAGTCAAATGATCTTGACAGTAACCCATGTGGGCCAGAGAGGCTGAAGAAAACCTTACTAGGCAACCAGTGGTGATCTGTCCTCTCAATGCTATACCACCCAGAAATTCCTATGGTGACAAAGTGCAGCCTGAAGAATATTTTGCTTTGCCTTCCTTCCTCTTGATATTACATTTCTGTTAGCAGTGGTATAAGTTCAATTGTAGGCCCTGTGGGGAAAAATTGCATAGCATCCCCAAGAAAATACCATCACCATGCTGTCATGTGGCATCTTGTGGGTATCTTTGCTCAAAAAGAAGTTTGCTTGAGGTACATATCTATCATTCCTCTATATGAGCTCCTCTCTACATCAGGAGGAATGGTTTTACTCATATGGTAACGTCTCCTCACATGACTAAATTGTATGAGCCTTCCCTCCAGGTTCCTCTAGATAAGGAGGAGTGCCCAATATTCACCAAAGAAGTTGCATCCCACAACATTCTGCTCATTTATATAATATCACAATTACAGGCACCCATTTGGAGTGGACCCATGAGAGTACGTTTTCCCATGTTACTTTACTGTGTGGGGTAAATGGTAGTTAGCAATAGGTCTGCTCAGCTTATGGCTAGGACAAGACCCAGGTTATGACAGATCTTTAGGAGCTGCTCATTATCCAGTTAATTTACACAAATAGGACATAAATTATTTTTTTTTTTAAGATTTATTTATTCATGAGATAGAGAGAGAGAGAGAGGCAGAGACATAGGCAGAGGGAGAAGCAGGCTCCATGCAGGGAGATGGATGTGGCACTTGATCCCGAATCCTGGGATCAGGCCCTGAGCTGAAGGCAAACTCTCAACCGCTGAGCCACCCAGTCCTGAAATTAGTTTTGAGGAACGCTACTTATATCACACTCTGCTTATCTACGCAAAACATTTTGTTGTTTTAACGAGGGCTGTTTACCCTGGATAGAGTGGGCTGCATACTCCCTACAAACTTAAAACTATTAATTGTTAAGTCATTCTGGGATTAAGGCCTCACTGCATGTCATAAGTAAACTCAAATTTACACTTAAGAGTTAATTCTTCAAAAGATAAATGATCAAGCAGAAAGAAAAAGCCAACCCCCATTTTCTTCTTTTACCCAAATCTGAGCTGTTTTTCTAGAATTTCCATCGACTGTTCTTTTTTTTTTTTTTAATCATCAACTGTTCTAAAGAAAACTCAATCTTATATTCTAACAAATCCTAGGTTAAATTTTTGGTTATATAATGACTGCATTGCTTTGATTTCCCCCAAAGCAGTTCTTTACTAGAGACTCTTTAATTAGTTTAATAATGAGGTTTCTTTTTTTTTTCTTTTAAGATTCAGACTTAAAATTTTTAAGATTCAGATTCAGATTTAAAGTAAATTTGTTTATTTTAGAGGTGGGGCGGGGAAGGGCTGGGAGAGAGAATCTTCAGGCAGACCTCCTGTTGAAAGCGTTTGGCCCAGGGGATCAGAACCTGAGCTGAAACCAAGAGTCTGATGCTTACCCAACTGAGCCATCCAGGCGCCCCTTGAGGCTGCTTTAAGAGAAGTCAATGATAATACACATAGATTTCTACCAAAAAGAGAAAAAGAGCTACCAAACATTTAAAAAGAGTGAATACTTATTCTCCTCAAACTATTCTATAAAACAGAAGAGGAGGGAAACGTCCAAATTTATGCTATAAGGCTAGCATTACGTAAATACTGAATATAGAATTGCTGAATCACTATATTGTACACCTGAAACTCATATTGCATGTTAATTGTACTTCAATTTTTAAAAAATGATCAGAGCTAAATCGGTCCAGTTTTTCTTCCTAGTGCTACTTAAGAGAAGGCTACTGAAAGATTTGCATTGTGAATTATGTGTGTTTTGGAAACTCAAATTTTGAGAAGTGACATTTTGTTTGTTTTGGTATTAAAATACAAAACAAAGAAAATTAAAAGCCATGTACAGTAATGTTCATTTTCAAATATACTTAGAAACTATTTCCTTTAATGCTACCTTGTAGAATACTGATGCATCAGTAATATATTTTTACAGAAAAAATTCTGCTTCTGAAAGCATAGATAAAAATAGTAATGAAGATCAAACTTTTTCACACTTGTTTTTAAAAAAAACAGAATAAATTCAGTAAAAGCAGACAATCCTATTTTTCTACTAAAATAGCTTCCAAGGGAAATATATATTTTAAAAATCAGGGCTTAGAATTGCTTTCCATTTGTTAAAAAGAATAAAACTGTCACCAATCTGAAAAATTACATAAACAAACAGCAAATTCTATTTAGGTGGCTACAAACTAGAATATCAATAAAAAGTGTCCGTTGGAGATAAAATCAGTCTTAGTAAGAAAAAAAACGTTTAAAATATTTTTTTTGCTTTTTAACGGTTGGTTGAGAGAGAATACAATAAGATGATTTTCTGTTCATAAGGAAATCCAAAGTACAAAAAAGCACCCAGATGGTATTGTTCTGCTTTTGCTAAAATAGGACAAGGAATGACAGAGAATGTCCCTGGCTCCTAGAAGTCTTTAAGTTGGAAAGCCATAGCTTCTCAGATTATATTATAGTTTTCTATTTACATATTTGCTTCTCCTTAAGACAACGAGCTTCCTGTGGGCTGGGATATCATCTTGTTCATCCTGAGACTTCAGTATTTGTCAGGCCATGACACACAGAGACTTTAAAAGAATGTCAACACATAATTTCATCTATGTATGTACCTTTTCAGAAGAAGGTATGGGGAACTTTAAACATATCTGCTGAGAAATGACTATGTTATTTAGCTCTTCTTCACACTGCCCACTCTGACAAGTCACCAGCAAGAGGAATAGGTCCATAGTGATCCAAAGGGGCACCTGCACTCCAATGTTCATGGCAGCAATGTCCACAATAGCCAAACTGTGGAAGGAGCCAAGATGTCCACTGACACATGAATGGATAAAGAAGATGCATATATATATACATGCAATGCAATGCAATATTACTCAGCCATCAGAAAGGATGAATTCCTACCATTTGCATCAGCATGGATAGAACTGGAGGATATTATGCTAAGTGAAATAAATCAATCAGAGAAAGACAATTATCATATGATTTCACTCATATGTGGGATATAAGGAACAGGGCAAAGGACCATAGGAGAAGGGAGGGAAAACTGAATGGGAAGTAATAGAGGGAAACAAACTATGAGAGACTCTTAACTCTAGGAAACAAACTAAGGGTCACTGGAGGAGAGGGACATGGGTGATGGGGTAATTTGGTGATGAGCATTAAGGAGGGCATGTGATATGATGAGCAATGGGTGTTATACACAACTGATGAAATATTGAAAATCATATCTGAAACTAGTGATGTACTAGATGTTGGCTAATTGAATTAAAAAAAAAAAAAAGAGTCATAGATCCAGCCATCCTCTTAACACTCCCTATAAACCTGTTTAGAAATCCACAAAAGGACAAGATGCCACATGACAGCATGGTGACGGTATTTTCTTGGGGATGCTATGCAGTTTTTCCCCACAGGGCCTATGATTGAACTTATACCACTGCTAACAGAACTGCAATATCAAGAGGAAGGAAAAGCACCAAATTCAGATGGGCTCTGAGAGGGGACAGCTTTAGGATTTAGACAGAGACACCTGAGCTACCAGATAAAATGGAGTAATAAGAATCAAATTTACCCTTCCATACAAAACCACCAAAAACCTGACAAAGTATCTGAAACAATAGCTTTCATGATACTGAATATCAGGAAACAAAAACCAATGATCACTGAGAGAAATGAACAAAAAGCCTGCCCAAGCTTACTGACTTAAGAGTTTTCTAGACATCAGTATAGGAAGGGGGAAGCCAAATGAAGCCTGGTGTATTCCCCGAGTTAAGGAGTTGCTGCTTAGAGTACAGGGGGACCAAGTAAGTCAGAGTTCACTGGTCAGAACAACAGGGCAAAAGAACTGAATTGAGACAAAACTGCAAAAATCTGCCTATGGTCACCCTTAACTATTTAACAGAGTGGTGATCAGGATGTGCACAGGAAGACAGTAATCTAGCCTGAGGAGCAAACCAATTGAAATAATCAGAGGTAACAGTGCCAGGTACTCAAAAACAGGCCAAGAATACAGCCTGTTCCCATCAGCAAGAGTAGAAAAACTCCAGATTCACAGGGCACTGAATAGCAGACTCAGAGAGGCACCTGGGTGACACAATCAGTTGAGTGTCAGACTCCTGGTTTCAGCTTGGGTCATGATCTTGGGGTTGTGAAATGGACCTCTGTGTCAGGCTCCGAGCTAGGCACAGAGTCTACTTCAGATTCTCTCTCCTTCTCCCTCTACCCATCCTGTTCATTCTCTTTCTCTCAAATAAATAAGTAAATCTTTAAAAAATAATTTAAAAAATTAAAAGAGAAAGAGTGGGGCACCTGAGTGGCTCAGTCGGTTGAGCAGTCAACTCTTGATTTTGGATCAGGTTGTGATCTTAGCATCCTGGGATTGAGCCTCAAATCAGGCTGTGTGCTCAGCAGGGAGTCTGCTTGAGAATTCTCTCCCTCTTTCTCTGTCCCTCTCCCTTTTCTTTCTCTCTCTCCCCTTCAAATACATAAATGAATCTTTACAAAGGTGGAAAGAGCATCAGTGAGCTGTGGTACCTCTTCAAAGGGCAAGAACACCTGCAGGGAAAGAGTAGTATACCTGAGCACAATTCCACTGGACAGTGGTCCCGTGGTGTGCACAGAGATGTGGTCTGGGGTCATACATGACAGCAGAGGTAACTGTTTCTTGATGAGATCAAACCCATTATTTCTGTACAGTTAATGCTTACCAGCCAACACCTCCCATACAAGGAGAGAATGGGAAGGACCAGAGTCAAGAGGAGATGGAGGAGATGAGCCATGAAGTGCCCTGTGTAAGAATGAACCACAGTCCTATGTGTAGAGCACCTTGAAATGGACACACACAGGCACACACATTCTGCTAAGCACTAGGCCACATTATCCATCACTACCATCAGAATACAACTAACGCTTAACCTTCTCACTTTGTAAATCACATGGAGGCCATTTATTTCACAGCTTATCTTATAAAATAAGGCTGTAACAGAGAAATCAATAGGTTAAATTTACCACAATATAAACAATACACATGATGGATTTAGAACAGAACTGCAGCTTTATCCTCATTGGTTGCTTTGCAGAGAAAAGACACATTATGACTTTAAGATTCCTCTTTTCACTTGTAGAGATCAGGGAAAAGAAGCATTAGTTATGTGTTAAGCACTGAACATTGATCTTTATCCTAAACACAGAATATATCAAAATACCAGATTGGTTTTCAGAGAGAATCCCTTAATTATGCTAATCTACTATCCTGAATCAGAGGAAAAGAAATACTGAATATTAATGAGAAATTAATGAGAATAGCTTTCATACATAGTAAATAAAATTAGTTAGCCAGACCCATCAACATGATTTAAGCTAGCCTTTACAAAAAAAATTGTATTGCTTCAATTAATTAGGTAACACATTTTCAAAGGTCAAAAGCATGAAAACAATCGACTTGCTTAGATTACATTCCTTTCAACAAATTGGAGGGAAAATTTACAAAGGCAATATCATAAAAATAAAACAACAAAAAAGTTAGAATGTTAACTTCAAAACCAAAATTCAGTAAAAAGGCATTAAGTTCCCTTTGTTTTAACAAGAAATGAAATGGTTTTCCTTAGAAACTCCAACTCTGATGGATAAACATACTACAAGAAACCACAAAAACCCACTGCCACATTTGCTTTTCTATAAACACACAGGATATCTTCTGGAAAACAAGGCATATTGAAAGCCTAGCTCCATTAAATAATCCACTCTACATTTGCTTGTCAGATCTGAGAACAACAAAACCCACAAATATTATATCCACTTTGCAACATCTTGTATAACTAAGCCAAAAACTGACAAGTAGAAATCCAAATCATGTTATTTTAATTTTTTCTAATAATTTTTAGGTTTAAATAAATAAAAAAAATATTAATTTCAGTTTTCATTTCCTTTAGTATATTTATGTTACCCAATTGCTTCCATTAGGATGAAGCAGCCTCATATATTGACTTTTTTTCAAATGGGTTCTCTGCTGCCCCCTTCTGCCTAAACAAGACACAGGAAGTGGGTTCCCCAGATGTCAAAAATAACTCAAAGCCAGGCTAACAGAATACAAAATCCAGACTGGCATGAAGACTTGATTATCTTGTTTTTTTAAAAGAAGTTTTTCACTTTGCAACAGAAATCATTTTGTGTGTATCCTCAAATCTGATCCATGTGTCAGGTTTTGCAAACCCAGTGATGACAAGGGAAGGCACCCCCTCCCTTCTGCTTACTCTGCTAAGTAGGAAGCAATTTAGGAATCCCTTTTGTCATACATGCAGCCAGCAATCTCAGGTTCCTGGTAAAAACACATTACGACTTTAAAATTTGGGTTCCTTTATTCTCAAAAAACAATGGAATAATATTACTTCTCATCACTGGTCAAATGTACATATTCTCACTATGGTGGAATATATTTCTGTTAGAAAATATAAAGTAATAGTTACAGTGTCATGATTATTGATGTACTTATCCATCTCACTAGCACTGCAATGTAGCACAAAGGACATACATTCCTATGAGGCAAATAACAACAGCTACCCAATCCTGATAGTGAACTTTTAAAGGAAAGGGACTACAAGAAAAACACATGGTTCTATATAAATGCCTGTATATTATCTTATCAATAGCCAAGTATATAAGCCCAAAGCACGATGAAATTTTACAAGTAATTATTTTCTTTAGTAAAAGGCAAAATATTTATGCAATCTAAGGAGAAATCAGAGTATACAGATAATTATTTCAAAATTCAATAGAGAGTATATTTAAGGAACAAAAAGTAGCAGAACACAACTCTGCCTTCTAGTTTATTTTCCCAAAACTCAAATGTTAGAGAAAATTTTTCAAAATAAAAGAAGCAGAAGACATCATAAGTGCTCCCCTGAAAGCCACTGAAAGGGCAAAAATTGTTTTGTTTTGTTTTTTTTTAAGGATTTTATTTATTTATTTTGGAGAGGGGGGCAAGAGTACAGAGGGTGAGGGAAAGGGAAGAGCAGACTCTTCACTGAGCAGAGAGCCCAATGTGGGACTTGATACCAGAACCCTGAGATCATGACCTTAGCCAAAGGCAGACCCTTAACTGACTGAGCTACCCAGGCACCCCAGGGTAAAAATTGTTTTAAAGACAGACTAGGAGAGGTGCCTGGCTGGCTCAGTCGGAGGAACTTGTGATTGTGACTCTTGATCTGAGGGTCATGAGTTTGAGCCCCATGTTGGGTGTAGAGAATACTTAAAGAAATAAACTTAAAAACATTTTTTAAAAGCAGCCTATGAAATTTTTCCAAGTAGAGGATCCAGTAAAGCATATAATCTCAGAAGATATAACTCAATTCCATCCTATGTCTCAAATCCCCTGAAGACTCACAGAAGTACACCAGACACCTGCATTAAACCCACAGGGGAGTTATCGATGCAGGTCCATGCAGAACATAGTCCACCTTTGTCCAATGGTCAAATGAACCAGGTTAGAACTATCTCTTATGCCTACTAAGGAATATCAGTGATGAGAAACATTAAAAAAACAAACAAACTGTGGAGTACCTATTTCTGTTCATTTCATGCTGGCTTTATTACTGCCCTAACGAATCCTCTATTTTCAAACACTCATTCTCCCTCCTTCGTTATGAAGAGATCTTTGCCTTAAAAAAAAAATGCATGAAATGTCAGTGTTGTGTGAAAGTGAAAAGGAGCTTTATAAAAGGCATAAGTCATATACCCACCCTGGCTTTTCCAACTTTCTGCCTTCTTCCTCGGTATAGGAATGATGGCTGATGCTCCATAGCTGCTTTCAACCCTGTGGGTAAAGGTGAAAGCCAGGTACAGCACAACCAAAAGATTGTAGTTATTCATTTATTTTAGAGAAAGAGACAGAGATAGTGTGAAGGGGTGGGGCAGAGGGAGAGGGAGATAGAGAATCTTAAGCAGACTCCATGCTCAGCACAGAGCCCAACACAGGGCTTGATCTCATGACCCTGAGATCATGACCTGAACCGAATTCAAGAGTCAGACGCTCAACCGATGGAGCCACCCAGGAACCCCTAATCTCTGAGGACTCATTAAAGCTGCTACTCCAGCCCCAGAACCCTCATTTCCAGGCTTCTTCACATGAGCATATAAACTTCTGGATATACACCGCTGTAGTTGGTCTCTGTTCCTTGCAGCCAGATATTAGTTCTAATTAGTGCACTAGTCTTGTACAACTCTCTACCAGCCATCATATGACCAAACCCTGGTGCCTTTACAGCTTCACCTCCTGTCACACTATACCACCTTTCCTAAGAATGCTCTTCCCTAACCTGTCCTTAAGGTTCACAGATCAGAGTCCTCAGCCTGAAACCAGACCTCAACCCACCCACTACTGACTTATTAAATCCCCAGCCCCACAACCTAAGCTCAAGGGTCATTCCTGTGTGGTCTTTGCGGGCCGTCCCTCTCCCAGCCCAAGTAAGGATCTCCTGTGCTGCCTCTTTTCTCTCCCTCCATCAGCATCTCATTCTCAGCTCTACTCATTGGATTTTAATCATCTGTATGTGTCTGGCTTCCACAACCCTTGTGCTTGAGAGCAGGACGTACATCACATTTTCTCTATTCCCTTAGTATTTGGTATATTGCCTGACTCATGGCCTTGATGGGATGGCCAATATTTTGATTTATAAATAAATAATGGATCACAGGCCAGCCAAGCTTGAATGTGATTTGTTCTGTGAAATCATTATCAGTAACCCAACCTCTCCCTCCTGTGTGCCTCCAGAACGTTCTGTACATACCACTGAATAATGTACTATTTACGCACTTGCCTCTTCTGCTAGATGGTGAGATCCAGACGGGCAGGGACCATATGTTGTAATAGCTGGTATCTCAACACCAAGTACTGAGCCTGACTCAACCATGCTCAATAAATGTTTACTCAGTGTTAACAAAAAAGTGACTAAACAAAGAAGGGCTTCCTTTGATCTCACATTCATCGCACAGTGCTACAGCAGGGGTACAAAATGAGTAAGATATAGCCCTTACTTTGAGAAGGCTATGTGGCTATGTGTAATAATGATAGAAAAGTATGAATACGCCTTTTAAGACAGAGCATCATGCTATATCTGCGATCTTTAGCCCCCTTTATGTTCTACTCTTTAAATATTTTGTAATACTTAAGACAAAAGTAATCTTTTATAATAGTATAATCCTAATACATGATAGTTCTTGTTCTATGAGTATTTTAAAAAACTCATCTAGGAAATGCATAGCAACAAAGAACCACATGGAAACTTCCCTATGTTGCAAATGGAGTCAGAACATGGCTAACTGCCTTTCTTCCTGTACGTTTGTTTTACTTGACTTTCCACCATTAGGGTGAATTTTGAAACCCCATCCACTGTGCCAAGGACACTGCTTTCCTAATTATTCATCATTTTAATTGTAATCTTTTAAAAATAAAAGAGCACAAAATTCCTCAAAACATGTGTGTTAAAATAAATAGAGGTTAGTTTGAGATACTTTTAGTCTAGATATATTTTTTTGGCCAAGATATTTAATTTTCAGTTGTTCCCAGACAAGTAAAAATGTTGATTATTTTTCTTTCCTGTCCTAAAATTAATAGCAGCTAATGCCAGACTCTTTTAAAGAAGAATAAAGACTTGCCCTACAGGGCCATAACAACAAAAAGTAGGAAGACTATACTATTCTGGAAACTAGCCCTAAAATGAGTAATCAGTGATCTCATTCTGGGATAAAAAACACAATGTTAATGACAGCATCTGGGAATATCACTGATGACAGCAGTATCAAAACACAACAAAGAGTTTTACTAAAAAGTTTTCTAATTAAACAAAATATCATTAGCTAATTAAAATATTCCATGCTCTGGGTGCCTGGGTGGCTCAGTCAGTTGAGCTGCCAACTCTTGATTTTGGCTCAGACCATGACCTCGGAGTCGTGAGATTGAGTCCCGTGACCAACTCCTGGCTCAGCTCAGAGTCTGCTTGTTCCTTTCCCTCTGTTCTTCCCCTGCTCCAGTCACACACTCTCTCTCAAATAAATAAATAAAATCTTAAAAAGAAATTTATTAAATGCTCAGATTAAAATTCTAGCTCACACATATCTGTATCCTCTTTTGTAGTAAACTATAATGCCTCTAATGAGCTATTCCGATATTCAAAAATATTTCCATTTTCAAAAGAAAATATGTTTTTATTTTCTCAAATTTCAAAAATAAACACACTCTATAGAATGTCTAAAAAGGAAAGACTGATCCCATAGGAAGAAAGAATAAGAAAAGGTAATTTCCAATGTTTTCCAGAGTCAAATAGACATAGTACCAAGAATATATACCAGTCAAAATCACACATCTACACATCCTTATGAAAGTGTATTCATACATGACGGCATTAAGAATTTTGAAATCTACTCCTTGCTACTAAATGACAAACTGCTGAAGCTCCAAATATCTGTCATGTATTTCAAAAATAATACACTAAATAGTAATCCTATTTCATGTTAATGAAATATCCTCAGTTGCCAAGTACATTTCAAAAATGTACCAATTCATTAAAGAAAACAATCACATACTTGACTAAGGAATACGTATCATGTAACTCTTAGATGAATCTTTTCACTGAACTCTAGATGGTCACCATAACAAGCCCAAGTTTATGATATAGCTGGATCTCAGTTACACTAAATGCAAGATGGCAGCATGTGTGGTGATTGGACCAATCCCAGCTGATCCCCTGGACACGGAAACCAGCAAATGTGCCCCTGCTATCCAGACTGTTTTCATGTATGTACTAAAAAAAACAGAATGCACAATGCAAACTACAGCAGTTATTACTTCAGGAAAATCTTGTGGTCCCAGAGGAGGCATATTTAAATCTACAGATCATGGAATTAATTCACGGAAGTTTCTGTCATGAGAAAACACACTTTGAGTTTTTTGGCTTTTACTCTGACTTTCAGGAACATGATATCTATAATATTCAGTGAAGTGCAATTAAAGAGAAAGATTAAAGGGGAGATAAGAGACTGTCCTTTACAGTGGAGTGAATCTCTTTCTTTCCAACCCTGTCCTCTCACCAAAAACTGAATAGCTTTAGTCAACTATGGAGTTCAAAATCACAGAAATCCAAAATTTTGAAGTTGCCAGAACAATTGTCAGATGATACCTGGAGCTGGACACGTTCAAAGCAATCCAGGATTAAAGAGAACTTCATGATACAAACATTGGAGGGCCGAGAGAAGGTGAGCCACCCTCTGCAACAGACTAAGTCATCCTGTGTTAGAAAATTAAGCATTCCTAATGGTGGCAGTCCTTGGTTTGCATTTTTTATATTTTCGACCCTAATAAAACTGAAGCTCCTAACATTGTATTACATGCTTGTACTGTTATACATAGGTAGTATAGTAAGTCCAAAAAACCTCATGAAACCATCACACAAAAAATGCATGCTGTTTTGGGGCAGCTGGCTAGCTCAGTTAGTGGCATTTGACTCTAGATCTCAGAGTCATGAGTTCAAGGCCCCATGTTGGGTGTAGAGATTACTTGAAAAAAAAAAAAAACAAAACCTTTTTTAATAAGATTTTATTTATTTATTTGAGAGAGACAGAGAACATGAGCGGTAGGGGGTAGGGAAAAGGGAACATGGAGCCCTAGGTGGGGCTTGCTCGCAGGATCCTGGAATCAGGACCTGAGCTGAAACCAAGAGTCAGATGCTTAATCAACAGCCCTTCAGGCACCACCCCCATCAGAAGAAGGAGAGAGAAAAAAAAAAAAAAAAAAAAAACCTTTAAAAATCCATTCTGTCAATCTTTCCTGTTTTTTTTTTTTTCCTTTTAAGAAATATATGATTTTCTATAGGAAGTATCAAAGCCCCCACCAAGGCAGAGACTAATTCTCATTTGGTGCCATCAGCTTTTCTTCAGTCAGTGCCTCACACCTATCAGATGATCTTGCTATCCCTTTCACTGTGCTCATCTATAAATACACTGATTTTCTTTATTTTTCAATCTCTCCATTTCAGATCCTTATCAGAATAAATTTTTTGTCTTTCTAAGTACGTCTGCTCAGGCCTTAATACCACACCTCTGCATAACAGATGTCAATAAGTATTTGTTGAATTAGTGCTAAATCCTTTACTACTATCATTAGGAAAGAGCACTCAGTTTTAGTAAGTGAAAAATAACCTCTTTCTTTTTTTTTATAAATTTATTTTTTATTGGTGTTCAATTTGCCAACATATAGAATAACATCCAGTGCTCATCCCATCAAGTGCCCCTCAGTGCCCATCACCTAGTCACCCCCAAACCCCCACCCACCTCCCCTTCCACCACCCCTAATTCATTTCCCAGAGTTAGGAGCTCTCATGTTCTGTTCTCCCTTTCTGTATTTCCACCATTTTTTCTCCTTTCCCCTTTATTTCCCTTTCACTATTTTTTATATTCCCCAAATGAATGAGATCACATAATGTTTGTCCTTCTCCAATTGACTTATTTCACTCAGCATAATACCTTCCAGTTCCATCCACGTCGAAGCAAATGGTAGGTATTTTGTCATTTCCAATGGCTGAGTAATATTCCATTGTATACATAAACCACATCTTCTTTATCCATTCATCTTTTGATGGACACCGAGGCTCCTTCCACAGTTTTTTAACCTACATTCTGGTCTTTGAAATGTTCCAAACTGGCTCCTGATGTGACAGAGTGGGACAAGTCATTACCTCCCCACGTTTCAGTTTTCTCATTTGTAAAACATGAAATTGACCAATATGGCTTTTTAAAAAATATTTTTATTTTGAGAGAGAGAGAGAGAGCGCACACACATGCCAGGGCAGGGAGAGGGGAACAGGAGGAGGGGCAGAGGAGGAGGGAGAGGGAGAGAATCTCAAGCAGACTCCATGCTGAGATGGGAGTACAAAGAGGGGCTCCATCTCATGACTCTGAGATCATGACCTGAGCTGAAACCAAGAGTCAGACTCAAATGACTAAGCCACCCAGGCATCCTATGGACAAAGTGACTTTTTTTTTAATTTTTATTTATTTATGATAGTCACACAGAGAGAGAGAGAGAGAGAGGCAGAGACATAGGCAGAGGGAGGAAGCAGGCTCCGTGTACCGGGAGCCCGAGTGGATTCGATCCCGGGTCTCCAGGATCGCGCCCTGGGCCAAGGCAGGCGCTAAACCGCTGTGCCAGCCAGGAATCTCGACAAAGTGACTTTTAAAGAAATTCTTTCTGCAATGAAAGACTATAATTCTATGATTTTTTTAAAGGCTGTAATGACCAAAATTATCTGAAGGTAATTGAAGAAATTGCATAATATTGAAAAATGCTGTGCACAAATAAGAAGATGCAGTTTGAGTAGAGCCAATTTTCCTACATGTATCGGCCATCCTATTAAGTGTACACACTGTGCTAGGCAATGTAAGTACACAAAAAATGCATAAGACCATCCCTAGGGCTTTCAATCTAATGGGTGAGATGGATAAGGAAAAGACTATAATGTAAGGGAAGATAACATAAATGCTGGGAAAGTGACATAAATAACCTAATTTTATAAAGACAACACTGGATGTGCTGTCTCCAGCTAGATTATGTCTTACAGTTCCAGACAAAGACCTGGACAGCCTTGCCCCAGGCCACCCATGACACTGCACTGGAGTGTGATCTTCCGCTTAAAACATGATCTGATCATGTTTCCCTTACTGGATTTCTGATATGTCAACTATTATGTGACTTCACTCTAGCTGGCAAGTGTGTTGATACCAGCAAACCTTGAATAATCTGCTTTCACACTCCCTACACTGAGGTAGAATCCACAGCCAATCCCTCTCAGACAAAACAAAACAAAACCCTACAAAATGATCACAAATTAAGTCATTAGAGTACAACTTTTACTCCTAGGAGTATGTAGTAACTCTTCATATCAAATTAAAGACAAGGTCCCTCATGCCTATTGGTAAAGGTGGTGACCACATGGCAGACAATGGGTCTGTAGGACAAAGAAACCAGAGTCACATCTTTCAGTATCTCTTGCTTCCAGTATAGACAGTCCAAAAAAAAAGAGTAAACAAAAACAAAAGGAACCTTGTAAAAAAATCAACACTAAGGAAGCAATCACTGAGTGTTCAACACTGCAGAAAATACAGCTGGGAACCATGAATGATTGAGGAGTTATAAGGAAATAAGTATTCTGAGGGAGTGGTGACAAAGCATAAAAGATACTTCAGCAAAACGAAGGAACAGAAGAAAGAGAAACAGCAAAAGTAACGATAATCTTGATCTGAAGTGGTGACAGGGACTCCGAAAAATAGACAGATATCAGTATGTGGCCTGAAACTTAGATGATCAGAGAAAAGAAAATAAGAAATAGTTCTGTGAGCAGAAAGGTGATGAGGGGGTGCCCGGTGGGCTCAGTCGATGGAACACACAACTCTTGATTTCGGGCTCATGAGTTCAAGCCCATGTTGGGTGTAGAGGTTACTTAAAAAAAAAAAAAATGATACTTTAAAAAAGAAAGAAAGAAAAGAAAAGAAAGAAAAGAAAAGAAGAAAAGAGAAGAGAAGAAAAGAAAAGAAAAGAAAAGAAAGAAAAGAAAAGAAAAAAAGAAAAGAAAAAAGAAAAGAAAAGAAAAGAAAAAAGAAAAAAGAAAAAAGAAAAAAGGGAAGGGAAGGGAAGGGAAGGGAAGGGAAGGGAAGGGAAGGGAAGGGAAGGGGAGGAGGAAGGGGAGGGGGAGGGGGAGGAGGAAGGGAAAGGAAAGGAAAGGAAAGGAAAGGAAAGGAAAGGAAAGGAAAGGAAAGGAAAGGAAAGGAAAGGAAAGGAAAAAATGATGGTGAACTGGAGTGTTAACTACCTACCCATTCTATCCCCTTTGTACACAATAACCTTCGGGGAATCTGTAAGCTGTATCTAAAGAGGGGCCTGGGAGGGGATCCCTGGGTGACTCAGCTTAGTGCCGCCTTCAGCCCAGGGAGTGATCCTGAAGACCCAGGATCGAGTCCCACATCAGGCTCCCTGCATGAAGCCTGCTTCTCCCTCTGCCTGTGTCTCGGCCTCTGTGTGTGTGTGTGTGTGTGTGTGTGTGTGTGTGTGTCTTTCTCTATCATGAATAAATAAATAAATAAAATCTTAAAAAAAAATAAAAATAAAGAGGGGTCTGGGGAGTTAGGAGAATTAGAAGCCACCTGAACAGATTTCAGCATTCCCAGAAGCTATCAGCTAGTCATCTGAAAACTGCTTCAAACACTTCCAGAGTACCCAGGGGCAGTTGTACATTGATGCGGCTTGCTGCCAAGCCTAGTCAAGAAGCAGCACAGCACAGCAGCTCAGGTTGGTCACAAGCCCTACAGGATAGCTTTAGATCAGCAGTCCTTAGAGGGAGTGCCACTACCCCTAGTGGTGATTTGGGGTGTTTTTAGTTACTACAGTGGCATCTGTTCAGCTAGAGCCAGGCTTGCTAGAGAGAACAGTCTTGGGAAACAGAGAATTGCTCTGCATCCTGCAAGTCTTTCAAATGTCCCATCATGTTTTCTTGTAGATGAAAAATTCCTGTTTGTAATTACCTAAACTTAGAGCCCAAATCCTCTTCACTTATAGACACAAAGTATTTTTGCACATTTTAATATATACTGAATTTTCAAAGACTGCAGCTTCCTTGAACGTAAATGGAGGAAGAATTATACTTTGTTTTGTTTAGAACGATACCAAGACTTGTTCACCATTTTGGAAAAACGTCACCAACTCACGGTGTTTAAGTTATTAATACAACACACCTGCATCAATCTACAGATGTTACGTTTATCTAACATAGATGGAGATTGCATAATAGATGTGGATGTTACATTTATGGTGATTCTGTGTATTTGTATATACTTACTTAGACCACATTTCAAAGTTTCATATATAAATAACTGCTGCCAATACTCAGTTGAAAGTTGTTCTACTTTTTTTAATCCGAACTTCCCTATTACAAGTAGATTCAAATATCCGAGTACTTATTGCATTTCCTAGAGCAGTCCTCAGCAAGTATTTACAGTCAAATGCATTCAATATTATTTTTCCTTTTAATTTATATTACAATTAGAGCATGATTTTAATTTTAAAATTATGTGTATAGGTATTTACATAATCTTTAAATTTCATTTCAGAAATAAAATATGTAATAAAGAGGGGGAATTGTATCTCCTAGGGTTAGCAACTACTGTGTTCACTGCACCAGAGAGAAACTGGAATGGATTCTGATAAGCCTACAGAGAAAGGCAAAGGGCAAAAGGATCAAAAGTTGATGTAAGCACTGAAAAAGAAAACATCTCCCAGTCACGACTAACAAAAGGAGATGCTAACAGATTAGCACAACACCAGGATCTGAGGGACAGATTTCCTGTTCTTTCAGTGCAGCTTGGAGACAGTCTGCATCAGCACTTGACCGCCTCTCCTTCACAGAAAACATCTTTTCTGTCAACAAATGCAGCTTAGAGGAGTCTGAGTATGTCCAGAAACATTGGTGTTGCAGGCGATGATGATTCTCTACTGAGAAGCACTTGACTAAAGACAGTTGGGAAATCCTCAAGCTGATGATGAATGCTCTATTTTGCTTTTAAAGAACTAATTTCTAAACTGGTCTAATTCGTAAACTGCATAAGGGGCAGAGACACAGGAGAGACATGAGTGGGGAAGAGAAGAGGTGTAGTCAACATGGGTATATAGTATATTGTAATTTCTATAATCAGGGTTACATTTGATTAGTATTAGTAGTAAGTATTAATCTGTTATTATTACCAAGTTGCACAACACATGGTAAGAGCAGAAATGTAGACACAAAGCAAAACCCTAACTGGCAGATTTAATAATACTAATAATCATATGTCTTCAACTCATTGTTCAAATGTCATCTTCTCAGTGAGACCTAAGGTGACTCCCTATTCAAAACTGCACTCTAGAGGCACCTGTGTGGTTGAGCATCTGCCTTTGGCTCAGGGAATGATCCCAGGGTCCTGGGATCCAGTCTCACAGTGGGCTCTCTACAGGGAGCCTGCTTCTCCCTCTACCTATGTCTCTGCCTCTTTCTCTGTGTCTCTCATGAATAAATAAGTAAAATCTTTAAAAAAATTAAAATTAAAATAAAATAAAACCGCAGTCTATTCCAGAATCCTACATTTCTAATTTCTATAATGAGGCTTAATTTTGCCCTATGGCTCTATCAATTTCTATCATGCTATATAATTTATTTATTTACTGTGGCTATTGCTGCTTCCTATCACTAGAATATATTCTCTGTGAGGGGAGGAGGCTTTGCTTCTTTTGTTTGCTTTATAACCCAGTATCTAGAATAGTGTCTGGAACATAGTTGGAGTCCAATACATGTTTGTGTACGAAAAATAGCACCTACCATTTACTGAATTCTTTCTATGGATCACACACATTAAGTGCTCTACACAGAGGAATCTTATTGAATCCTCACTAAAAAACCCCAGGAGGTAAATATTATGAATTGCCATTATTAAGACGAGCAAATTGGAAATTAGAGAGAAAAAAAAAAGTTGTTCAATGTAGTACAGCCAGTGAGCAGTGGGGCCGGTATTAAAGTCAAGCCCAGGTAGTCTGACATGAAAGCCTATTCTCCAGTCAATGCAATGGAACTTAGTAGAGCTCAGACCCTGTCCTTCTCCCTCGGGGAGATAAAAGAGGACTTTGGATTAGGTAGCCTCAAAGTTTATCTCATGTTTGCTCACTGAGGCCCCCCAGCTAAATGTGCAAGATGAAAAATACTATATATTTTAAAGATTTATTTCTTTGAGAGAGAAAGACAGAGTATGTGGACAGGTGCATAAGCGGCGGGGGGTAGGGAGCAAAGGGAGAGCCAGTGAATCTTTGAGCCAACTCCCCACTGAGTGCAGAGTCCGAATCGGAGCTCCATTTCACAACCTGAAATCATGACGTGAGCCGAAATCAAGAGTTCAGACACCCAACCAACTGAGCCACCCAGGTATCCTGAAAAATAGTATCTTAATATACTTGTATTTCTAAATACCTCAACGTTGGGGTCATGGTAATTGTTAACTTAACACTTTTAAAACAAAGAAAGACCTGCACCTAAACATTCCTGAAACAGAAGGAAATTTCTTCATCAAATGCAGTAAAAATGAAAATGAGGAACAAAGCAGAGCATGGTTGATGGCAGCTTCCCAAACTGACATTTTATATTTTTTCATTTGGTCCAAGTGGCTTTGAGGGACTCACCTTTTGACATTCAGTGCTTTTTCCTTTCAACCTGCAGCATCTTCTGCTGCATGTTCACTATTCAAACTAGACCAAAGGGAACAATGACAGTCTGCCACTATTATTCTGCCATTTAATCAAACCTGAATAAAGTGCTTGTGTGCAGAAGGAAAGAGAAATGTGTCAAGGGACTCACTAGAGGTTACATGAAGAGGCTGCCAGGAGAGGACTCATCTGTTCACAGAAGGTGAGTAATTTCTCCATCAGGATTGAGAAAGTTCTGAACACATTTCTTTCTCTCTTTTTTAAGACAGAAAATGGAGAGAACAATTTCACAGCACCTGTTAACTGGTGAGGGGAACACTGTAAATTCTTGACATATAAATAATCATGAACACATAGCAGAAAATACTTCACTAGGCTGCCCTTCACTGAATTGTCTCAAGGATATTAAAAGTTAAAGTTCTAGTAATTTAAATATACAACTATACCTACAACTACTCCATTTTAAAGGCAGAGATACTTGGGGAGCATCTGGGTGGCTCAGTGGGTTAAACTGAGTTAATCCAGTGGGATAATCCAAATCTTGGTTTTGGCTCAGGTCCTGATCTCAGAATTCTAGGATAGAGCCTCACCTCAGGCTCCCTGCTCAGCATAGAGTCTGCTTGAGGATTCTCTCTCTTCCTCTCCCTTTGCTCCTTCTCTCTCTCTAAAATAAACAAATATTTTAAATGTGTGTGTGTGTGTGTGTGTGTGTGTGTATACTTGCATACATACATACACACAACAGATAACCCCAAACCCTTAGGCTTCTCTGCCCTTTCATATATTATTCTCAGACCTCCATATCTTCAGTGGTGAGGACAGAGTGAATTTTCACAAACTGAGCTCCTATTTACAAGTATTGTACCAATTTTATGCCCCTGAAAACCTGGAAATTTAAAATTACAAAACAGGTAACTCAGAATGACTGCATTCCATGGGAAGACCAATTTATGCTAAAATGTACTCATTCTTATAGAGTAACTGGCCTTTGAAAATTTAAAAGCACATCACTCAAAAAAATAAAACAAAACAAAACTACAACCTACATTTATTATTTGGAAAGAAGCTACAAACCTTAAATGAAAATAGAGCATTTTTGTTTTCAAAATCCAATTTTTACTCTCCTTGCATAACAGAGAATTTTAATCTCTTCCTCATCACAGGAAGAAAAGGCTATTTATTATAAAAGCAGTAGTCATGTGCCACTCACTGCTCTTCAGATGGCTCTGACCTTTTTGAAAGAGACCAATTTTTGCATTTCCATTTCTTTCACCTTAACTATTGCAATGGCTTGAGAGTTGACTTTCTAATCTATCACTGACACTATTACCAGAATTATCTTATTAAATCATCATTATCATGCTATTGTCTTGCTTAGAAACCTTAAATAACTATCTCCTATAGGATAAAGTCCATATTTCATACCAGAACACTCAAGAAACCCCATGACCTCACTTTTCCAGTGCCTTATATCACACAACAAAGATCAACATACCCTGGTTCTAAAGACCAGGAACACACCAAGTCCTATCTATGGGTCTAGGACTTTATCATCTGGCTCCCTCAGTCCCTCCATTTATCTGCCACTGACATGTAAAATCAACCTTAGCCCACACATATCCTACTTTATTCTTGAATACGTTCTCAATACTCATAGTCATAATTGTTTGTTTTTTTTTGCATTCCCACCACACACGTTTTATCTCTCATGATAAATGATGTTTATCATGATTAGGATTATAGGTGGTTCTCTGCATTTTCCTCTTTCCTGCTACTGTGTAAGATCAATGATCCTCTTATTAAACTCCAGATGACCAAAAGTACCAACAAATGATGGTTTCACAGTGAATTTTTGCTGAATCAAAGCGTGAATTAATCACACAATCAACCAACAAATCAGTAAGAAGGGGAAAAGGCAAAGCTTTGAGCAATGACAGGGCTTTGAGCACCTGCATTTATACATGTCATCACCATGGGTTTTTCAGGAGACAAAATAAATATACCAAACGTGTGTGTGTGTGTGTGTGTGTGTGTATTCGTAAGCATATGCACACATGCATGTATATAAAATAAACACATGGATACCGAAAATCAAAATCAATACCATTTATAATTGTCCCCCCAAAAATGAAATACTTTATTATAAATCTAACAAATATGTATGGAACTTGTATGATGAAAACAGTATAATGCTGATGAAAGAAAACATAGAAGGTCTAAATAAATAGAGCAACATGTCATGCTCATGGATTAGAAGACTCATTGTAGTAAAAATGTAAATTCTCTCCAAATTAACACACAGGTTTAATGTAGTTACTATAAAAATCCTAGCAACAATTTTTGTAGATATACACAAGATTATCCTAAAATTTATTTGAAAATACAAAGGAACCAGAATAGCTAAAACAATTGTGAAAATGAGTAAAGTGAGAGGTATCCGACTACCTGATTTCAAGACATTACATAGCAACAGTGATCAAGACTGTATGGTATTGACAGAAGAATAGACACATACACAAATGAAAATCCTGGACTCTAGGAGTAGGCAAAGAGCTCTTAGATCTGACAGCAAACACACTACCCAGAAAATGAAAATCTTGATAAACTAAACTTCAACAAAATTTAAAGTTTTTGATCCAAATAAGACCATCTAAGAGAATAAAAAGACAAATTACAGACTAGACGAACCATTTGTAAACCATATATCTGATAAAGGACTAGTATCTAGCAGATATAAAGAACTCTCAAAATTCAACAGTTTGTAATGTGAACATTTGATTTAATGCAAAAAAGGTGACTTTCCCAAACTATGTCATGTAAATCAACTCATATGGCATGGCATGACTGAGGAAAAAGCAGAATATCATGAGCATTCCACTCCTGGGCTCTTGGAATTCTTGAAAAAGACAGTTGTTCTAGTTCTCATCAAGTCAGAAAAGAATGAGAATGTTTTCCTTTTCTTTTTTTAAAGATTTTATTTATTTATTCATGAGAGACACACAGAGGCAGAGACATAGGCAGAGGGAGAAGCAGGCTCCATGCAGGGAACCTGACATGGGACTTGATCCTGGGTCTCCAGGATCACACCCTGGGCTGAAGGCGGCGCTAAACTGCTGAGCCCCAGGGGCTACCCAAGAATATTTTCCATAGCAAATCTCCATACTTTACTAAATAGAGAAGCCAAAAAGAAGTTTTAAAAAAATTTAAAAATTTTAAAAATAAACTTTTCAAAAGGCCTGAATATTATTAAACTTGATATCTAATGATAATATCTCACTGTCTCTTAGCAGTTTTTAATTTTGATTTCTGTAGTTCAAAATTTATATGAAAAGAAGAGCCTAAGGGTGCCTGGGTGACTCATTCAGTGTCACTAAGTGTCTGCCTTCGGCTCAGGTCATGATCACAGGGTCCTGGGATTGAGTCCCAGATTGAGTCCCACATTTGGCTTGCTGATCTGCAGTGAGATGGAGCCTGCTTCTCCCTCTGTCTCTGCCTATCACTCCCTCTGTGCTCTATCAAATAAATAAATAAAATCTTTAAAAAAAAGAAAGAAAGAAAGAAAGAAAGAAAGAAAGAAAGAAAGAAAGAAAGAGAAAGAGAAAGAAAAGAAAAGAAAGAAAAGAAAAGAAAAGAAAAGAAAAAAAAAAGAAAAGAAAAGAAAAGAAAAGAAAAGGAAAGGAAAAAAAGGAAAAGAAGAAAGAAAAGAAAAGAAGAGCTTAAGAAGCCCATCTGATATAACAGCTTACCTCACCTAAACCCATGATTCTTCACTCACGTCATCACCCTCGGCAACTATTAATGGAGGGAGGGCTGTGGCGTTATCGGGAGCAGCAAGAAAAACCTCTTAAAAAATTAAAACTTTCTCTCTCATGAACATATTTTTTAAAAAGGAACAAAGAAAAAGAGAGCAATAAACTCATTGTTGTCAAAATAATTCTTGAAAATGTTTCACTATTCTAATTACAGCAACAGTGAAGTTAGGAAATGACACTGCTGTAGCTATTAGTATTATAATTTAAATTATACCCTAACTTAAGTTTTCATTTTTAAACTCTGTAATTCAACTATTGCCATCTATAGGCTAAAGGTACATCAAACAGAATATATTATTTTTATGATCAGTTATCTTAAAAATCCATGATATTGGACCAAAAGAACCCATTTCTATATATAGGCAAAGATGGCCTTGGGGAAATGATTAGTGAACCTTCAGATAAAATGACATTTTAGTCTTCCTTTACAAACCACATCTCCTAACCTAGCACATCAGCTCACTTTGTCATTTGCTGTATTACATTATGAAAAATGTTTTTATTTTCTCACCTTTCCTTCTAGAAGTGGCATATGACTGACACTTCAAGAGGAATAGCCTTTACTTGAAAATCCTTTCTTTTAGAAATGCTGCAAACATATATTCCAACCTAAACTCCATTAAGACATATATGAATATACATATGAATGATATATAATTTATAGATAATCTAGATAATTTATAAATTTTGTAGGTGAAATTTAAATTATACATCAATAATACAGTTTTCATAAGATAAATTAACACATACTACTTACATGCCCTGGCAAGTCCACTAATATGCTTTGAAATTAAATGCAGATTCTGTATGTGTGTGCACACACGTGCTTAGCTTTTAATAGTTTCTCAAAAGAATCTATAAATCAAAAAAGTTAAGAACTACTGTATTTTTCCCAAATGGCCATTATATTACTTACCTAAAAGTATCATTCTGAAAAGGGGACATAATGCTCTCTAACTTTTGGAGGTCTTAAGTAATGATGGAGCTTTCTCTTTACCTCCACACCTCTATATAATTGAAATGAGTTTAGCAAATATTATTTCCTCCCACATTTTTAATTTCTACTCAAGCACTAAATAATAGAGTTTTAAAGGATGCGTATTTGCACATTTAATAGTAAAATTACTATTATTTAAAACTCTAATACACTCATACAAATTGACAAAATAAATCTTCTGCCTTGATAGGTTGAGGAGTTATAATGTTTTGGTCATCTACCTGAAGGCTTTTCAATCCAAACCTGTTTAATGAGGTCTGTCTATGCTGCTTAGGGTAGGGGCGGGCCCTGTCTCATCCATTCTTCCCTATCTAAGGCCAAACATATTAATTCTAATAGTTCTTGATTAATTAATATTGTATGCCCTGATTAAGCCTATCATTTGAACTGTTGAAAGCAATCCCAATCTGGACAGTTTTAGTACACTCTAGAAATGATGGAGGGTAACAAATAAAAGAAGCCATCTTAGAGACACGTGGTAAAATCTTCCAGGGAACTATCATTTCCAGTCACATTCCTTGAGTCATTTCATAACAAATCAATGCTAATAAACATAGGAGTAATTAGGCAAAGAACATGAACTTGCTTAAAATACAGAGATAGTAAGTGATTCCAGTATCAATCTTCCTAGATATACCAAATATATCTATACAGAGATCTACATATATTTAGACAAGAATAGGAATACACAGTCAAAATCCTTGCATGTTCAAACCAAAATGAAATTTTAAATAGAAGAGAAACATGTAAGATCATACAAACAGAAGGAATTTCTAGGGGTGACCTAGTTCAAACTCCAAGTGGCTATTTGTTATTCAAAGTAAGTTTTGTAAAGGTCCCTAGGATTATAAAGTGCATTATTAGGCGTAGAGCTCTCCAAAACTATCCTCTGTTCAATTATGAAAACAGGAACAAAAAAAAAAAAATGAAGGAGAAAAGAAGAGGGTTCTCTCTCTTTTTTTTATTTTTTATTTTTTTAAGAAGAGGGTTCTCAAATCTGGAGTACCCAAGGAGAACAGCACTTGGGAGCATTAGGTCACAGTCACAAGTCCTGGTTTTCTTGATCATTCGTATCCTGAAATCCTTTCAAATATGTCAGGAGTTGCACACATTCTCAAACTACCATGCCAGTGCAGTTCCAACAAACTGGATAAAGTTAACAACCATATACAGAAACTTAAAGTTTCTCTAAGCTCTAGAGCTTAAAGCTCAGACCCTCTGTGATAAATATGTAGATCTTCTTGATTTGTGGTTATTATCCTGCATAATAACTAGCCATCCAGGTGAGGAGTAGATCCTCAAATTTCAGTTTGATATCCATCATCAATTCCAAAAGCAAAGATGCCTCCTGATCAGATTTGGAAGTTGAAAGAAAGGTATACACTGCAGGTGCATTCTGGAGGAGCCCAGAGACAGTCAAAAGAATGAATCTCCCCTTGCATTCATCCCTGCTTTGAGATAGAATCTTCTTTTGGGTTTTGTTTTGTTTTGTTTTGTTTTTTGGACATTGAACAGAGAGGAAACAGTGGCTTTGCAATGGCAGGGAAAAAAAAGTGGCACAGATAAGGAAGGATGTAAGCAGGGCCTTCAGATTTTCTGGGGGGTGAAGGGAAAAGATGGGAAGAAGGCTGGGATAAAGAAAACAAACTCTGCAGATAGGGCAGAATGAACATAACAACCAGGGGGTAATTTTAAGATAAGGAATACAGTTTACTGAATGAATGAGTGAATTAATGAAAGGAACCGGTGAACAAACAAAATGAGTAAGTGAAGACTGAGCCTATAAAGAATGAGGTAGATGAAGGGAATGTTGGAACTAAGATGGGGATAATGAGTCTGAATCCAACCCAAAGAACAGGATGAAACAGGCATACCTAAGAGTTGTGCAGCAGACAGTCTGCCCAACTGTACACAGATACTTGCCTAAAAGCAATGAGCATTCATTGGAAGTTTTTAGAATTAGGACATAAGTGCTTGAGGAACATTAATCAGGAAGCAGTAAATGAAATGTAAGACACAGAAGCCTTATAGCACATACAAGAATTACAAGCTAAGCCACTGTTTTGACCAGAAAAGACCAATGTAAGATATGCACATAATAACAACAATTTTGGACTTAATGATCTTTTAAAAAATTGAGGTACAATTGAAACACCAAAATATCTATGCTTTTAAAATATGTAATTCAGGGGTTCTTAGCATTCACAAAGTGATCAAATCATCACCACTATCTCATTCCAGAACATTTCATCACACCCAAAAAAAATCCTTGTGCCCATCAGCAATCACTCCTCATATTCCCTCCCTCCTGCGCATGAAATTTACATACTTAAATCTTAATTCGGATTTCACTTTTTTATAGCTCCCCAAAGTGCATATATGGAGATTTGCAGACAGAAGTCTCAGTAGATAAGATAAATGATTCTTCCCCCCACCAAGAAAAAAAAACAATCTTCCAAACCCAGGAAGTATCACAGTAGACAATTTTTTCTACTTACCTCATGCACCATTTTTATTCTTACTTGGGAAGTGGCAATATTCAAGGTTTGTAAGTTTAGTTGAGTTTTTTCCCCTGTTTTAGGTTCAACGAAAAATGTACTGGCATTAACATTTGTATATAATTTTACTATTGTGTTTGGGGATTGTTCTTTGCCATTTGGCAACACATTTTAAAAATAAGCAAATCTCCAAATTTCTCTCACAGATTATTATTGCCCTGAATTTTAGAAGAACTCTCATTTGGATTTATAGGCCTCTCTGCCCCTACCTATATGCACATTCTTTCTCTCTCTGTATTCTTCTAACATGCAAAAAAGAAGCTATTCCTCAAGTTAATGAAATCAGGCTGAACAAAAAGAATTGTGGCTCGTATTTTCCCAGTTCTATGAATATGGCCCATGAGACTACATTTACAAATAGGACAGATGTTGTCAACATTCTCATCTTTTCCACCCTCTCCCCCCCCAAGTGCTGTACCCTGAGGACCAAGATATACTTACACTCTACGTACAGAAGATATTGGCATGAGCACAGTTGTTTGATTTTTAAGATTATTTATTTATTTATTTATTTATTTATTATTTATGAGAAAGATCAAGAGAGCACAAGCAGGGGGAGAAGAGAAGGAGAGGGAGAAGCAGACTCCCCACTGGGCAGGGATTCTGATATGGGACTTGATCCCAGGATCCCGGGATCATGACCTAAGCCGAAGGCAGATGCTTCACTGACTGAGCCACACAGGCGCCCCAACATCACTGTTTTAATGATAATTTGGCTTCTGAGATTTAAAAAAAAAACAACTTCAAACTAAAAAATATAAAGAATGTATTTGGGCCAGTTCACCTTTTCCTAATGACTATTTTTAAAAATCTGTTTTCCTTTTTTTACAGTTTAAATGCTTCCTACAGTGTCTAGATTTCTTTGAGCTGCTCTCTCCATAGACAAGTACAGGTTAAAAATCTTTTCTGAAGTGTTTGCTGGGCACAATCTGACCCCCGGTCTGTCTTCCGTCAGCAACCCAGGACTTCACAGGGCTGCAGGGTAGGTGAGACCCAAGGGAACCCAGGGAGGTGGCCGTGGCATAGCAGCCACCAAGCCCCAGCCTGAGCCATTCAAAGAGGCAGTTCCATCTACCTCGTTCACAAAGCCTGTAAACCCTGAGGGGATCTGCAATCAATAATTCAAAAGCTGCAAAAAGAGCATGCCCTAATCAATAAGGAGTAATGGCAAACTCACAGCAGGTTCCAAAGGACTGATTGAGTGTTATATTAATATCTGACTTAACTACCTCAGAAAATTTAATTTTTCATAGTCCAAAGACGTAAAATTAACCTTTTAACCTTATCATTATAAAAGATCTTTCCCAAAGGAATGAAAAATATTTAAGAAGCACATTTAATAAAAGCAGGAGGCAAAAATGAGTATTTCAATACCTAGGAGATTTGCTAAGATCATACAGAAAAACAAAATTAGAACTAAAAGTCTTAATTATTTTTCGCATCTTTAATGATTATTTTCAAGGGTGCATTATAGGGGCTTTAAAATATACTTTCATTTTTCAATTGCCATTATTCAAGCAAAGGAATTTTGAATATTCTGCACCCAATTTCTCCTTTTCTGGTACTTCACCTTGCCCATAAATAGCAAAAACAATCAAACTGCATCAAGTGGCTGATTATGAAACATATTTGTTAAACAAAAATGATAAATTCTGATTTTATGATTCCCCATCTATGCCTTTAAATTCCAAATTCCCATTATGTGTCAATGTTGCATAGAAAATATGAAATGGTTAACAATGGTGGATTACAGAAGATCTTCCTAATAGGTTTATTATTTCCCCATGTTTATTATTCCCCCATGTTTGTTTTATTCAACCTGAATCCAACAGAATTTGAATTTTTCAGTATACCCTGAGGGAAGAAACAGCCAAGAATCTTGCTAGAAAGCAAGAAGTGGCTGCTCTGAACATGCCATGGACATCCTCTTAAAGACATAGAAGAGTTCACTTTGATTCATTTTTCAATGAAGCAGTTCTCCCCTTTATTAAACCCTAACAGCCTTTCCATTACTTATTGGTTGATCAGAAGACAAATAAACTTAAGAATGGTGAAATCATTCTTTAATTACATAAGAATAGTATCTAAAGCCAAGATCTCTTCTAAAGCTGATGAATGGGGGCACCTGGGTAGCTCAGTGGTTGAGCAGACATCTACCTTTGGTTAGTTAGGGTTGTGATCCTGGGGTCCAACGTCTGGCATTGGAGGATCCAGTCCCACATTGGGCTCCCTGCAGGGAGCCTGCTTCTCCCTCTGCCTGTGTCTCTGTCTCTCTCTGTATCTCTCATGAATAAATAAATAAAAATCTAAATAAATAAATAAATAAATAAATAAATAAATAAATAAATCTGATGAATGAAGAATGCACATACATACGAAACAGGAAGATATGCCAACAATGGCGATCGAAGAACAAATACCAGATTCCGTCTGAAATGTGCAGTAAGTGGTTAAGAGGGCAGGCTCTGATATGAATCATCCTGGGAAAGAAATTTTCCCATAAGCCTCAGTCTCCCTATCTGGATTATTACAAATGGTACTTATGTTGCACACCTGTTCTGTGAGACTAAGGAAGAATATAACCATGAAAAAGACCTGACACATTGTCTAGTGGACAACACAGCTCAGTACTTGCCAGCTGTTGTGACCAGTATTAAGTCCTGCAGCAGCAGAGCCCCCAGCAATCAGGAAAGCTGCGCAGATAGAAGTGAAAGGTGTTGACAGTGATGCCATGCATATCCTTCAGCTCCACTGTTCCACGGTGGCTTACTTCCTTGTCAACTACCGCTTATGCATTTAAGCATCATTTTTTTTTTTTTAATGAAACCACTTGGAAGAAAATGTGTGGTTTTTTTAAAGATTTTATTTACTGGGTAGCCTGGGTAGCTCAGCGGTTTAGCCCCGCCTTCAGCCCAGGGCACGATCCTGGAGTCCCGGGATCGAGTCCCGCATCAGGCTCCCTGCATGGAGCCTGCTTCTCCCTCTGTCTATGTCTCTGCCTCTCTTTCTCACTCTGTGTCTCTTATGAATGAATAAATTAAAAAAAAGGTTTTATTTACTTATTCATGTAAGATAGAGAGAGAGGCAGAGACATACACAGAGGGAGAAGGAGGCTCCACGCAGGGAGCCTGATGTGGGACTAAATCCCCAGACTCTAGGATCACGCCCCAAGCTGAAAGGAGATGCTCAACCACTGAGCCACCCAGGGGTCCTGAAAGTGCATTTTAAATGCACATCATGGTGCCTGGCTCAACAGGGTGGAGAGTCCCCTTCCTTCTGATTCAGCATCATGTTTAAGATCCATGGTTGGGTAGCCCAGGTGGCTCAGCGGTTTCGGGCTGCCTTCAGCCTGGGGCGTGATCCTAGAGACCCGGGATCAAGTCCCATGTCAGGCTCTCTGCATGGAGCCTCCTTCTCCCTCTGCCTGTGTCTCAGCCTCTCTCTGTGTATCTCTCATGAATAAATAAATAAAATCTTTAAAAAAACAAATGATCCATGGTTGCTGACTTTTTTTTTTTCAAAAAAGAATATGACAATTTTTATTGTTATTACAAAAGCAAGTTCTTTTAACTTCAGTCATGTGAATAATTGCAAGAGCAGCTAAGGGCTTCATCCTCACACAGGCACCAAGTCAGGCACAGTAGGTAGCTACAAATCATAAGAAAAAGGTTTCTTGACCTTGGATCCCCACAGTTCCCACCTAGTCTGCCATGCTTTGGAATTAGGTTCAGAACGTCAGCAGAGCTACTCCATTCCATGGTTGCTGTCTTGTGTTAAGTTCTGATAGTAAAGAGGAGCTGCCAGGGGCCACCCTTACGAGGAGGCATCAGGTGGCCCTATCCATTCAACTGCCAGGATTTTCTTGAAACTGGTGACTTTTTTCAGGAAACGAAATCTCACAAAGGTGCAGGAGAAACTCCATCTCCCAGGGCCACATGCAGCTAACACATGAGGGAACAGTCACTTGAACCTCAGAGTGTCTGGCCTGGGATCAGGTTCCTCCTATACTCCACACAGTACTCAGTGGTTTCTGGATTCAGGCTCCAGCACCATAAACTCTGCCAAGAATGATTGGGATTTGAATTCTATTTGACTGAATGTTGGCCAAGGTCATAGGCCACAGGTTTTTGTTTTTTTTTTTTTTAAAGCTAATATTAAAATGAGAACAAATAATTATTTCTCCAATTCTGTCTTGTTTGTGCTGATATTCAAAGGAATCTGAATTTAAGTATACCTTGTCACAGGGAGGAGAGGGTGTGCATCCTGAAAGCTGGCTGTCTATCAGACAGAAGCCAGGCAGGCAGGACATTCCTGTGATTGCTTGCTGTCGTTTTCTATGCTCACAGTTGTGATGGCTAACAACAGCAACAACGGCTTATGTTTATTAAACATGTATGGCATGCCAGGAACTGAGATGAATCCTTGATGCAATCCCAGTCCTCCTGAATGTTCTCAGGATGTACAAAGTGAGTGATGAATGTGCCACTGTAAACACATTTCTAAAAATTTTTGTGTAAATTAAATGATCCAGAATTTCTGAACCAATGTTCATGTAAATTCAAAATTTACATTTACATTTAGTTAACTGTATCTTCTGGATTCCAAGGCAAAAGAACACAGTACTAGTTACTGTTTAAATCCTAGTTATTGAGTTTTACATTCCATGGAGGCACAGTTCAGAGAGAAGCAACAGAGGACTTACTTATTTTTTAAAATTTTCTTTTTCTTTCTTTCTTTCTTTCTTTCTTTCTTTCTTTCTTTCTTTCTTTCTTTCTGAGAGAGGGAGAAAGAGAGCAGGCACTAGTGGGTATGGTGAGGGTAAAGGGAAAAGTAGACTCCCTGCTGAGCAGGGAGCCAGACACAGAGCTCCATCCCAGGACCCTGAGATCATGACCCAAGCCAAAGGCAGACACTTATCAACCCACTGAGCCACTTACTGTGGAACAAAGTTAAGTTTCTTGTAAATAAGAAGAATTATACTTATGTTGATTTTTCCTCTTTTTTCAAAGTTTTCTTCCTTATAGCCTAAATGAGAATTTACTTTTAAGCAAAAACAGATAGCTTGGGGCACCTGGATGGCTCAGTGGTTGAGCATCTGCCTTTGGCTCAGGTTGTGATCCCAGAGTCCTGGGATCGAGTCCCGCATCAGACCTCCTACAGGGAGCCTACTTCTTCCCCTGCCTGTGTCTCTGCCTCTCTCTCTGTCTCTCATGAATAAATAAAAGTCTTTTTTTTAAAAAAACAGATAACTTGGAAGACAGTAGTTATGTATGACCAGTCATGGCCACCCTCAAACCTAACTGCAACCGTGTTCTTTTTCCTTCTTGTGTTCCGTTATCAGAAGGATAGCACTTGCTCTCTCAATACTAAAACCGATTCTGTCAATGCTGACAGGCCTGTTTTCCATGGGCAAGCAGAGGAAGCCTATTCTCAGAAGTGAGTCCTTATAAGCATATTGTACTTTTCTGAACATCAACAAAAACAAACTGGCCAGAATATAATGAAGAACGATGAAAGCAAAGACCAAGTGAGGGGGCCTAGAGATCTTAGTTCTAACCTCTGTTGGCTTCTGCACAAAGATAAACAAGCACAGGAGGTTCTGTTCAAGTCACACTAGCTACACAACCAGTCTCTTGTAAGTGCGTGAAACCCGCATGGATTCCATGACGAGAAACAATTGCTGTCACAAAGTACAACAAAATCTTACTAACGTGTGGTAACATGAAAAAAAGTAAATCTGGATGATAGTGTGCTTTTTAAAGGAAATACAGTTGTAGTACATTTAATACATACACACATGTACACCCTTAAATCAAACTAATAATGTAGAGGGACTTGGTATCTACCTCAGGGATAGGGATTATTTGTAAGCTACATATTATTGCATGAAATACATCCTCCTGAAAGATTTAGAAATAGGAGACTTTTTAAAGTGTGTTTAAATGGTCAACTTGTAGTCTTGGTTATATAACAGCATTCCAAGTAAGATTCCATTTAATATATTTTCAAAGAGGGGTGCCTGGGTAGCACAGTTGGTTGAGCGATTGACTCTTGGTTTTGGCTCATGTCGTGATCTCGGGTTGTGGGATGGAGCCCCATGTCAGGCTATGTGCTCAGGATGGAGTCTGATTGAGATATATTTTCTCTCTCTCTCTCTTCCCCTTTCGTCTCTGTCTCTCTCTCTCCATCCTTCTGCTTCTTCCACTAGTGCTTGTGCTCTCCCTCAAATAAATATTTCAAATACATATGTGTGTGTGTGTGTGTATATATATATATATATATATATATACCTCTCTCTATATATATACACACACACAGCTATATATATATATATATATATATAGAGAGAGAGAGAGAGAGAGAGAGAGAGAGAGAGGTGTGTCAAAAAAGCCTTATGTGAATCATAATTATCAAATTAGTGAAGTCAAAATTCTCAAAATTTTGGGACACCTGGGTGGCTCAGCAGTTGAGCATCATCTGCCTTTGGCTCAGGCCATGATCCTGGAGACCCGGGATCGAGTTCCTCATCGGGCTTCCTGCATGGAGCCTGCTTCTCTGCCTATGTCTCTGCCTCTCTCTGTCTCTCATGAATAAATAAATAAAATCTTTTAAAAAAAGAAATTCTCAAAATTTTGCTTATTCATGACTGGGATTCTCAAATTTGTCCTGGATCCCCCTAGCTGGTAAGTCAGTCAACATCATCTATCTACATGTCTGGAAGAATGCCCAGCGATATAACCCACAGAAGAGCACTAGATCAAGATACACAATAAATGTGATTTAATGCAGAAAAGAGAACTTTCCCAAAGCTTTTACACTTTCTAGTCAGGCATTTTCTTCCTCACAGAGCAGCAGCACAGTTAACAAACTGCTTCTAGAAACTCCTGTAAAGATTTATAACTTTAGCTGGGAAAAAAAAGCTTGAGCTTTTCCTTTCCACTCCCTGATTGTACTTATAAAAGCTACTTACTGCAGCCAGCAAGGTGCTCCCTACCTGGATCGACAGCCTCCTGGCAGAGCTGACAGGTGGTGATGGATACACCACACACACCCCCAGGGTATTACTGAGGATTTGAGAGGCTGCTACTGCCACATCCTTGGTGCTGTCCAGTGCGTTCCTGTGGCCTACACTGTTTCCCCTCAGATGCAGCAACATTCTGAGATGGAACTAGCTTTAAAATGCTACCCTAGCACCTCTCAGTTCAATGTCTTCTCTAGGCAACACTGAAGAAGAAATGTATTTTTGGTATTTGAAGCTCATTTTTATGTTTGCACTAGTGTCAGTTTGATTGACCCATTATTATTAAACCACAGTTTCCAATGAAACCCTACCATAACATGTAAAGTACTGCAGCTGAAGTTGATTAATTACACCCTAGAATAAAGTAATAACAGACTTCCTTATTTCAAATACATAATGGGAAGCTGCTGTTTTATTCTATGTATATAAGAATGGACAGAGTAATATATCCTCCCTACCAGCAAGTTTCAAAAATCTACATTTATCATTTGCTTTTCTCCAGTCAGGTGCCATAAATGACAGAAGCACATCATAATGTGATTAGCTGATACTGACTGGCAATCTCTCCACTTGTTTTTAATTGGAGCCATTTCAGAGAACCACCCATAAAGGCGGACTTTGCATAACTAATAACCTTCATAAATAAGACCTTTAGAAGTCTCAGCAGAACAGGAAACATTTGGACACAGACACTATGTTCCTACTTCACTAAAGACTTGGGACGTAGAATTTAACCTTGAGGTATACACACACAGCTAATTCTGAAAGCATGAAATGTATGCCCTGAGCAGCACAAAACAGCCAGAAAGTCAACTTGGCCTCCACTTCACAGAAGCATCACTTACTGACGTAGAGAGATTCAGAGATGAGGCTCTGTTTGTGAGTGCTGTGGAAAGCACTGCAGGAGACGAATCTTTCGCTAACCTATCAAATCTAATGAAAGGGGTAATAATGCTTCTTAAAAACATGATGAGAAATATAGTTCTGGCCAAATGTCATTCCCACAGCCTTAAGATAAAATACATACTTAATCTTCCTGAAAATAGTTTGGAGTCAATCTCTAGAACACAGTTACTATTCTGGTAACTGGAATTAGGAAAGCGTGGGTATGTCGTGTTGCGTGTGGATGTATGACTCCTGAAAACTATGCAAGTATTCTCTATTAAGAAACAAATCCAGGAGCACCTGGGCGGCTCAGTCAGTTAAGCATCCGACCCTTGATTCTGGCTCAGGTCATGATCTCAGCATCAGGAGATCAAACCCCACATCAGACTCCTTGCTCAACTTGGAGTCAGTTTGAGAATCTCACCCTTTCCCTCAGCCCCTCTCCTTCCTCGTGTGCTCCCTCTCTCTAAACTAAATAAATCTTAAAAAAAAAAAACAAAATGCAAGAAAACAAAGCCCATTATGAACCTAAAAATTATAAAATAATTTTTAGGTAGGCTCATTCCTTTTATATAATGTTAAGCTCCTTGGAATTAGATTTTTTAAATAGAAATATCAATAAAATAATTATTTAAACTGTGACTCTGTTATTCAATTCACAACTCAGTTTTCATCTATGCATAAGTTTGTAGGAACTGGACGAGTTAAGCTGGAGTCACCCTAGACAGCAGGCTTTTTATGCTTTCTAAGACACCAATATTATGGTGGATTCATTGAGAAAGTATAAACAGCCTGAACTCTCCACTCAGTGCAAATTTATTAATGTGTGCACTGGAATGAATGCTGGCTTGAGAATGAGATCTGAGTCTATTTGAGCTCTACCACTGTGGCTACAATCAAGTTCATTCACTCTTCTGAGCTTTAGTTCTTGTTTGAAACATGAAAGCATAATCATGAACACCTAAGTGGCCAGGCTGTCTTGAAAATTAGTTACAAAGTATGTAAACTGCTTAGCTTCTCAATAAATAGTCACTTTTATTCTCATAATGATTATGTATTAATTTTGGCTAATAATACTGAGCTGTTGGGATCAAGTTAAATAATTTCGTGCAAGGGCTGAGACAATTAGAGGAACTGTAAGCATCTCAGCTTCACTGGATCAAAGACAATTTTTAACGTAGTTTCTTCCCTTGGTTTGTTTTGATCATCAAAGTGTGGTTATCGTAGAAGTACTATATTCCCACCCAATGTTGCCACCTTCAATAAACTGCAAGCTAACAGGAAGGAGTGAGACAGTAGCCTGAGTGCTCACTGGGAGCCTAGCCACCTCCTAGCTAGCTAACCTTAAGAAGATCAACCTCCTTGAGCCTTGAGTATCTCATAAAACAAAACAAAACAAAACAAAACAAAACAAAACAAAACAAAACAAAACCCAGTCATGATAACAGTACTCCCCCCACAAACAGCATGAGAGTTAAATAGGCCATGTAGATTTCTCAGCACAATGCCTGGCAAGTAGTAAGCACCCAGTGTGTGAGCTGTCCTCATCTAATCAGCCACAATACCAGCTCATGTCTACTGTGGATAAGCAGGCCACACAAAAGCCATGCAGTAGTCAGGGGACAGAGGCTTGCTGCTGCAAGCAGAGAGGTGGGAATCTTATCCCAAGGCTGACTGACTTCAAAGCTCATGCTCAACTCTCATGCTAGGAAACTACTCTTAAAAAGGCTCAATCTTTTGGGTTTTCTTTTCTTTGGTAACTTTTGTTTCCTATTATCCAAAACACAAATAGGAAGGAAAACACAACACTTAAAATGGTAAAGTTAAATTAAGGAAATCCTTACTCACATGGAGAGCGTCCCCTGTGATCAGAATCCCGCATCAGACTGGAACAGTGACACAACTGATGAACCTACACTGGCACGCCATCATCCAAATTCCACAGATTATGGGCCACTCTTGATGTTGTATGTTCTAGGAGTTTGAACTAATGTATATATAATCAGTACTTGCATTCCCCAAAAAATCCTCTACGCTATTTCTTTTTATCCTTCCCCAATGCCCTCCAGCCTATGGCAACCACTGATATTTTTCCTGTGTTCCTAGTTTTTCTCTTCCAGAGTGGCACACAGGTAGGATCATGTACTACTCCACCCTTTCACATTGGCTCCTTATTATTAAGTGAACTTCATTATATGCATCTAAGGCTCCTCTCCTCCATGTCTTTTCTTAGCTTGATTGCTCATTTATTTTTAGTGCTGAATATTATTTCATTACAGGATGTAGCCCAGTTTCTCATCTATTCAATTACAGAGCATCACCTTGCTTCCTTCAAGATTTGGCAATTATGGGGATGCCTGTGTGGCTCAGTGGTTGAGCATCTGCCTTCAGCTCAGGTTGTGATCCCGGGGTCCTGGGATCGAGGCCTGTGTCTCTCTCTGTCTCTTTCTGTGTGTCTCTCATGAATAAATAATAGAAAAGGAAAAGATTTGGCAATTTTGAACAAAGATATATATATATATATATATATATATATATATATATATATATATATATCCATGTGTGGATTTTTTGAAAGCGTAGGTTTTCACCTCCTTTGGCTAAATATCAAGAGGTGCATTAATCATTATTTATTAATAAACACTTGAGTATTCACAACATCTTCTTCAAAGTGCTAGTTATTGAGGATATGATAATGAACAAGGTAGAGAGTGTCCCTGTCCTCAGAGAGCTTACGTATCTGAGATAAACAGACAGGTGAAAGGACATTCCAAGGTGTTGTGGCACATGATCTGACAGGAAAAATATAAATATCCAGGGTTAAGGGAGCAGAATGGGAGAGGAACAGGGAAGTGAACAGATAGAAGACAAGAATATAGGTAATGAAACTGCTAGCATTACCTCACACCTGACCTTTCCTCAAAATCAAAATTTGCAGAGACATCCAGCAGCTCAGGACATCTGAGTATCAAGCATTTCAGCACCACAAAAAAGGAAATGCTCAGCAGAACAAGTACATACAGGGTAACGTCACAGGTTCGAGAGAGAGCCGCCCATCCAAACAAGCCTCTGTCCTCCCACCAAGTGCCAATGCCTTAAAACATGGGGCAAAACTGCTTCTCTGACAATTAAGGAGGAACAAATGTCTTTCTTAGAACACAGAGCTCAGGGATCTGGGGCATGGGAAGGCCTGAGAAGCTGAAAGGAAACCTTTCCAGAAGGTGGGTTTTAAGGAAGAAGAATAAGAGGGACTAGAGGGAAGCAGGGAGAATGAAAGGAGGTAAACTGGCTGCAGAATCTAAGTAATGGAGCCTGGCCCCGTGTACTGTGCAGAGCCAGGACATATAATTAGCTGATAATTAGCAGGACACGAATGATGCATCCTGAGACAAGGGACAAGATGAAGGAGGCTGTCAGAGAAAAGGAAAAGAAGCTGCTTGACATTTCAAGCATTGTCCAAATGGCTCCTAATCCAGTGCAGGCAAATGGTGCTGTCCACCTAATCACAGGAGTAAACAGAGAGCGCACGGATGGCCCTGTGTGGTTTCAGGTCAGACTCAGGCGGTTGCTCGTTAATCTGCACACGGGGATGACAGCATTGATAGAGGACAATCTGTTCAAGAAAAATGAGATTCCCCCGCACTTCTTGCCTTGGTGGCAGAAGCAGCCAACGTATTTACAATATCTCATTTCGCTTCCATCCAAATCCATATGCTCGCTGATCGGGTTAGAGCTGGAGCTACGTGGCATTCTTCACCGTAAACAAACTGTCTCGACAAACCCTAAGGGAAAGGAGGGGATCCCGCTCTTTTAATTTCCCAAGCCTGGAAAAGCCTCCCCGTCAGGACCAGCAGCAGCTCGGATGATTTACTGCTGGAGAAAGGCCATACCTCGGAGGACAAGTGGCAGGAGCTGCAGGTACAATGGGAGGGCAGCCCTCACTTCCTGGGGCATGATCCTGGAGTCCCGGGGATCAAGTCCCACATCAGGCTCCCTCCTTCTCCCTCTGCCTGTGTTTCTGCCTCTCTCTCTCTCTCTCTGTCTCTCTCTCTCTCTCTCTCTCTCGTCTCTCATGAATAAATAAATAAAATCTTAAAAAAAAAAAAAGAATATGCCTTTATTCCACGTTGAAAGCAGGGTGAGGGATGTCTGAGTGGCTCAGCAGTTGAGCGTCTGCCTTCGGCTCAGGTCCTGATCCCGGGGTCCTAGGATGGAGCCCCATGTCAGGATCCCTGCTCAGTGGGGAATCTGCTTCTCCCTCTCTCTCTGCCATCCCCTCACCCCCAGCTCTTGCACACACTCTCTCCCTCAAGTAAATAAATAAAATATTTTAAAGAAAGAAAACACTGAGACCAGAGAGGTTAAGTGACTTCTTGCCCAAAGCAGTGCTAATGAAGAGCAGGACGGGATTCTGCAATCAGGATCCATCAACATCACCGAGCATCTCCTCTGTCCACCACGATCCCATGCCATGTCTCTCTTCACAGCAACTGCTACCCAATTTTAGTGGCAGTTCTGTTTTTGCAAAGAGACTTCAAAAGACATTAGAGGTAAAGGTATCAGATTAACTGGAAGTGATTTTTTTTTTCCTTTCAGAAGATAAATTTTAACTATCTTCAACAACAAAGGGAATAAGTCTGCTCTGCAACAGAGCTGCTTTAAAAATAATGAGGCAGATAAAGAAAAACTTTTTTATTTTAATGAATTCAAAAGCTGGAAGTATTATTGAGATGAACAATGTGTTCATTGCCCTATTCCAATATAATCATGTTTTAAAAATTATTCTGTTTAGAAACTTTCTGCTATATCAGACAAAATCTGATATATGTGCCGAGTAGAATATTAAAATTAACCTCAGATCCTGAGTGGCACCCAGAGATCAATATTCTAAGGACCATCTTTGAAAGTAAAATATGTAAGACTTGGTGGAGTTTTCTGATATATAAAGATGTCCTTCTGTCTAAATTTTACTCAAAGGCTTATCATTTAACCCACACCCTAAGAAATCATGATTCTACACATGTTTTTAAAAGTACACTCTGCCCAACATAGGGCTAGAACTCATGACCCCGAGATTGACAGTCAAATGCTCTACAGAAGGAGCCAGCCAGGTGCCCTACATTTTAAAATCTGGATCAACCATCCATTTCTCCTTTTAAGGAAGCCCATTTAGCATCTCTGTTCTTTTTCATCTGCAGCTACAGAAAAAGAAAGTTAGTTTCTGACTCATCTCACTGGGGTTGATTAAAGAAAAAAATACCGTAGCCAACTTTGAGCACCAACACAGATTTGCTACACAAATGTTTAAATCTTTTAGGTCTCAGAAGAAAACATCAGAAGTTGTTCTTTCCCAATTTGAATGCAAAGAAATAAATATTAGCTGAAGAAA